>NC_081562.1:77505887-77626781 GCF_022355385.1 Mustela nigripes
GCCTTCAGCTCAGGTCATGATCTCAGGGTCCTGGGATTGAGTCCCGCATCGGGCTCTCTGCTCAGCAGGGAGCCTGCTTCCCTCTCTCTCTCTCTGCCTGCCTCTCCATCTACTTGTGATTTCTCTCTGTCAAATAAATAAATAAAATCTTTAAAAAAAAAAAAAGTTAAGAGACAAAGAAATGGAGGCAGGAGGGACACTGAAGAGAATTTCCAACAGTGCCAAATTTATTCCACGTCTTACAAGCATTTATAAGGCAAACCAGAATAGGAGGAGCATTACATCAGTACCTAGTCAGATGACCAAAAGTTCCTATAACAAGTTTACATTAACTACAAGCAAACCTAGTGAGCCCAGGTAGTTTTGGCTAAAGCCATTAGCAAGACAATCAACTAGGGAGTGGATCATGAGAGGTACAGAACAACAAGGATTAACTAAGAACTCAGGACTCTGGCCACATTGTTCCCTACTGCAGGGAGAGTGTGTGGGAGGTCACAAAGGCGAGCACACAACACATAGCACAGACCCTTTCTCAGCGCACTCGACTTTCCCGTCCTTAACCTTGTCAAGGTGTCCGGACTTTGAAGGAGACACAAGTCAGGGCCTGGTTTGGTCCTCAACTCCAGCCGTGCCATGGCCTCCAAAAGGCAGGTAAATTTATATGAAGTGTGCGTGTTGAGGAGAAAGGGAGCAAGATTATTTGCTGACATTTATCTCTATTTGAATAGCATATTCACCTTCTATGACTTTACTCATTTTTATAATGCATTATTAATTTAACAGATGATTTTATAGAAACATTGAAATATACAACATTAAATGTGGCCATTATATACTATGCAATGTGTCCTGATTTCAATTCTATGGAATTGTGAAAGGTTTGATTCCTAGAGTCAAGGATGTACATTAGTAAAAGAATAATCTGTTCCTTAAGGTTCAAAAAACTGCCAACAGGGTTTTTCACAGAACTAGAACAAACAGTCCTAAAATTTATATGGAACCTCAAGTATCCCCAAACACCCAAAGCAAACTTGAAAAAGAGAAACAATACTGGAGGTATCACAATTCCAGACTTCAAGTTATATTACAAATCAGTAGTAATTAAAACAGTAATTTTATGTACTGGCATAAAAATAGGTGCATAGATCAATGGTACAAAATGGAACACCCAGAAATAAACCCACTATTATATGGTCAACTAATCTTCAACAAAAGAGGAATGAATATATAATAGGAAAAATTCTCTTCAATAAATGGCGTTGGGAAAACTACACAGCCACATGCAAAAGAATAAAACTGGACCATTTCCTTTCAACATATGCAAAAATAAACTCAAAATGGATTAGAGACCTAAATGTGAGACCTGAAACCATAAAAGTCCTTAAAGAGAGCACAGGCAGTAATCTCTCTGACATTGGCCACAGCAACATTTTTCTAGCTTTGTCTCTTGAGGCAAGGGAAATAAAAGCAAAAATGAACTATTGGAACTACATCAGAATAAAAACCTTCTACACAGCAAAGGAAACCATCAACAAAACTAAAAGACAACCTACTGAACAGAAGATATTTGAAATGACATCTCTGACAAGAATTAGTATCCAAAATATATAAAGAATGTATATAATTCAGGGTGCCTGGGTGGCTCAGTGTGTTAAGCCTCTGCCTTTGGCTCAGGTCATGATCTCAGGGTCCTGGGATATAGCCCTGCATTGGGCTCTCTGCTCACCAGGGAGCCTGCTTCTCCCTCTCTCTCTCTGCCTGCCTCTATGCCTACTTGTGATCTCTCTTTTCATCAAATAAATAAATAAAATCTTTAAAAAAAAAAACACACCAACAATGAATATAATTCAACACCCCCTAAAAAAACCAATAATCCAACTGAGAAATGGGCAGAAGACATGAACAGACATTTCTCCAAAGGGAACATACAGATGGTCAACAGAACATGAAAAGTTGTTCAAAATCACTTATCATTAGGGAAATTGGAAGAAAACTACAATGACACATTACCTCATACCTCAAGCAGAACCTGTCAGAATGGCTAAAATAAAAAACAAGTGTTGAAACAACAACTGTTGGTGAAGATGTGGAGAAAAAGGAACAGTTTTCAACGGTTGGTGAGAATGCAAACTGGTACAGCCACTGTGCAAGACAGCATGGAGATTCCTCAGTAATTGCTGTACTGGGTATTTACCCCCAAAATACAAAAACACTAATTCAAAGGGATACGTGTACCCTTATGTTTATTGTAACATTATTTATAATAGCCAAACTATGGAAACCGCCCAAGACATTTGATAGACAAATGGACAAGAAGTGATTTATATATTTTATATATATATGTATATATAATTCAGCCATAAAAAATAATGAAACCTTGCCATTTACACAACATCGATAGAGCTAGAAAGTATAATGCTTGGAGAAATAAGTCTGCCAGAGAAAGATAAATGCTATATGATTTCACTCATCTGTGGAATTTAAGAAACAAAACAAATTAGTGAAGGAAGAAAGAGAGAGAGAGACAAACCAAGAAACAGATTGTTAACAGAGAATAAACAGATGGTTACCAGAGGAGAGATGGGTTGAGAGGGATGGGGGATATTGGGAATGGGGATTAAAGAGTACACTTAGGATAAAAAAACAAAGAAAAAGAAAAAAGTGAGAAAAGAATGTAGAAATACAGGATAAGGAGGCAAGAGGAAGTGAAATATGATTTGAAACAGCTCAATATGTGAGCCAACAAAACATGACTTAAAAAAAAACTTCACTTTGGAGCTATATGTATGGACTAGTACATTTTTTGAAAAGGATCTTCTGGATCATTCTGGTAATCTCTTTCATGGTATTACTAAATCTTGTTATTTATATTTTCTTAGATATTTCAGCCTAGTTTTAAAATATATTATCATAAATACAATAAAAACATATCATTATAATTTATTTAATCCTGACATCTGCAGTTATTTCTAATGCTTATTTTATCTTATTTTTGTTTGTTTTTCTTGTTTTCACTTGCTTGGTTCACTCATGGTTTATCTCTCTTACGGTTTTATTTGTTGTTGTTTATCTTTTTTATGGCTCTTCAAAGAATGATTTTATTCAAACAGACAACTCTTACATTTGTTTTTCATTGCTGGTGTTCTTAATTCATTCATTTCTGCTTTTAGGTTCATTAATTATTCTACTTGTTCTGCATAGATATGTTTTTCTTTTCATAATTTCTTGAGTTGAATAGCAATTTGTAATTTTTAGTCTTTAAATACCATGAATTTCCTTCCTTGGTTGTATCTCATAATTATTTTCCTAGATATTCTGTATTTTAAGAAGTTTTGAACTCCTCCTTTACCTAAGAGTTTATTAGAATAATGTTTTTCAGATGCCTCAGGTTTTCTCTGTTTATACTTCCAGTATTTATTTTCAGTTTTAATAGAATATGGTCCAGAGTGTTATCTAATATTTGACTAAGTAGGCACTTGAAATAAAATGTATTTTCTGTTTGTATTAAGTAAGTTGATGAGTACCAATTTAAACAAGTTAGCTATCATTCAGATTATCCATGCCCCTCCTAGTTATTCTGTAAGCATTTTATGTGAAAATAACTAAGGACACCTGTAAGAGCTTCTAATGCCATCAGATTTCTGTTCTTTTTCTTATAATTATCATAGCTGTTACTTTTAAATTTCAATACTTTGTGTTCATAATGTAAGTATTCATGGTAGTTGTGTCTTCAGCAGTAAAACTGACCCTCTCGTTTCATTTAATAAACCAATACACTGAGAGATCTAGTGAGATACGGTTTGTAACAGAAAAGTATCTGAGCTAACGTGAGGGTGCATAAATAAGGGATTAGCTGAACGACTTATATACATCAGTACAACCAAGTATGTATAAACACCAAAAATAATGAGGGAATTTTACAAAACAATCTCAAAGATTTATTTCCAAGTGACTAGAGCAAGGTGTAGAATGTTGTGTAAAAAACATATAAAATGGCATCAGGTTCACAGAAAACAGAGAACCACGGTGCTAAGAACTGGTCTCAACTTGTCACACTGGTTTTCTTGAATGAATCCTGGCTCCAACTCCTACCAGCTGGGTGACCTTTGGCAAGTCACTTAATATCTCTGTATCTTCACTTGTACAATGGGAACAAGAATTAAATACCTATCTCCTAGAGTTTGGGGAAGGATTAAATGAATTAGTACAAGAAAAGTGACTAAAATACTACCTGGCACTGTGTGCTTAATAAATATTTGTTAATATTTAAAGCAGAGAGAAGAAAACAAAAGAAAAAATACCCACATGCATAATGTGTATATTATGTATATTGATATATACATAATGTATATGTATACTGATATATATATAATGTAGAGTTTGAAGGTAGAGTGGACTGATAGCAAAAGCATCTCTGATCTTTCACCCCTCCCTGTATCTCTGCTTAACACGGTGATTTTACAGTTTCTTCCATAGGGATAAGGAACCTATCTGCTCACTCCTTGAATCTGAGCTGGCCTTAAATGTTAGAATGTGGCAGAAGTGACTGTCTGCTAGTTCAGAGCACATACCTCATGAGTCTTTCTGTGCTTCTGTTCTCTCTCAGACTCTGGCCATTGCCACCCTGAGAACAAGTCCAGGTTAACCTGCTGAATGAGAAGGGTCTATGTTGGAGGTTCTCAACATCCAACCCATGCCCAGCCAGATCATCATAAGCTGGCCATGGCCTAAACAACCCCCAACCACACATGTGTGACTGAGATCAGCCAAGACTGAGAAACTTCTGCACCAACTCATAAAACCAAAGTACTTACTCTTTTGAGTGACTGGGCTTGGGGTGGTTTGTTATATATCAATAACTAGCTGATAAAGAAGAATACATGAGAACTGACAACAAGGATTATCTTGGGGTATGAATTTTGGTTGGTGTGGGTTAGGATGGATTGAGAAAAAGATTTTACTCTAGAACTCTCTGGAATGAAGTTCAGGTATCACCAATGTTTAAGTATCATTATTTCTAAGAGAATGAATGAGCCATGCACTCACTAATTCTCAAGATAAGAACCAACTAGATCTAAACTAGATATCCGGTATGATTCTAAACCAAGAAAGATGATCTAGACCAGCCTCTATGTGGAACTTGAAGATAATCTTGTAGTGATAAAGGTGTGTTATGAGGGAAGAGTCCTGTCATGGCTTTCATTCCCACCTCAGCCAAACACAGGATTCAGGAGAGCCAAACACAGGATTCAGCCAAACACAGGATTCAGTGCTGCAACCAGCACTGTTTCCCCAGGTCCTTCTGCAATCAACTTTTTGTCACAGTATAAGCCAACAAAAAACACTGGCAAAGCTGTGGTACTTCCAGACTTCCTGGTAAGTCTAGATTCAGGAGGTGAAATATTCCTTTTCTTCAGTTCTTCTACCAGTAGCCCCATGGGACACTTCGAAGAGGCATACATCGAATTTGTATGACTTTTTGACTGTGCTCTCATAGTGACAGTACAATTTTTACATATGACAAATTAGAAAGAACACCTCTCAATTATTTTAATTTACTTTAAATTATATAATTTAATTGAAAGAACACCTTTCAATTATTTTAATTTACTGAACTGATGCAACTATGGATTGCCTATAACTCCTTATGTTGATGGATTTTAAAAAGTTAGCCTCTACTACATATTTTTTTAATAATTGATATGAGTGATTACCACATAGCAGAGGATGAACACTGACTCATTCAGAGTGTAAAATATGGTCTCTATCATCAAGGAAGAGTGATAGAACAATGAATGAATAATGAGTAAAACAATACTTTTAAGTGTCTTTTTTACAGTTTACAGAGTATCTGTTGTTTGTAATCTACGGGGTTATTTTTAGCTTTTTTTTCAGTTTTATTAAAGTAAAATGGGCAAATAAAGTAGTAATATATTGAAAATTATAACATGATGACTTGCGGCACCTTTCCCTTTGAAAGGCCCCCACAGTCCAATAACTGAACACCTTGTCCGTCACCACACATATTTACTTTTTTTCTTTTGGTGAGAACACGGAAGATCTACTCTCTTAGCAAACTTCAAGCATACAATATAACATTACCAACTATAGTCACCATGTTCTACATTAGCTCCTCAGACTTTATTCATCCTATAACTGAAAGTGTGTACCCTTTTACCAATCTCTCCCTCTTCCCCTACCACCAGCCCTCGGTAACCTCCATTCTACTCTTCCATTTCTATGAATTCAACTCCCCATACTATAACACCGTGACCAAAAATACCACTTACCTGAAAACTACTGAATAATAAAAGAATAATAAAAGAAACCACAGACCATCCAAGAGTTAGTGTTAGACATTGTATCATGTAACATTTAAATATATAACATTAAATATGGCCATTGTTGATAAATATTGACTGGGCTTCTTTTAAATGTAATGAGCTATATTTCAAAAGAATGAGACATGATCCCTCTCCTTAAAGAGATTATGACTCAGGGGTGCCTGGGTGGCTCAGTGGGTTAAAGCCTCTGCCTTCGGCTCAGGTCATGGTCCCAGAGTCTGGGATGGAGCCCCACATCGGGAATCTCTGCTCAGCGGGGAGCCTGCTTCCTTCTCTCTCTCTCTCTCTGCCTGTTTCTCTGCCTAATTGTGATCTCTGTCTGTCAAATAAACAAAAATCTTTAAAAAAAAGAGAGATTATGACTCAGACAGTGAAAAAAGAAATAATAGGCTTTTTAGTATTGTCTATGTGCCAGATGAGTGATGTACTTCACAACAGGTATAAAAGCTAAGAAGGAACATTTGTTCTGTGTGGAGGGAAAGGGAAGGGCTGGGGGCAGAAAAGTCAGTAGACATACACATGCCAAGAGATTGCTGTGGGGTACTGAAGGCTGAAAGGACAACGTGAACCACAGGCCTCAGGACAATGCGTGTGCGTGTGCATGTGTGTGTGCATGTTATGACACATGCATGCATGTAAATATATTGACATGTACTCTCACGTATGGTACGTCCTTTGATTCACCCACAGTTCACTTGGCTGAGCTCCTTGGTACCTGAAACCACGTATTTGTCAACAATTGGCACGATGGTGGTACATACTAACTAGGTCTTCGATAAATGTTGAATGAAGGAATTATTGAATGAATGAACATTGTAGAACAGCTATGAAGAACCTAAGGCTCAAGTCCTGGCTTTCCCAAATTTAGGAATGAAAACAATGTGCTTCTGACAGTGTTTTCTACTTTATTTCCTTCTTACTCAATGTTGTCCACCGACCACCAACAGCAGTGTCACCTGGAACTTATTTAAGAGTCACAATCTCAGGCCCTACCCCTGACCTACCAATTGCAAAGCTGCACTGGAACCAGACCCTCAGGTGATTTGCGCACACATTAATTGGAGAAAAACACTGCTATTTTGCACTGCATTCTGTAAGAGTAAGAAGAGGAGTTTAAAAATTCTGGAGGTTTGTGAAAGGGAGAAATAAAAAATAAACATAGAGACATGGGTGGGAAACACTTTGAGGAAGACCATAAATTCAAAGCTAACGAATTTACCTTATAAATAGGGTTTCCAGGGTTGCCTGGGTGGCTCAATCGGTTAAGCCCGTCTGCCTTCCGGAAGCTCAGGGCATGATCCCAAGACCCTGAGACTGAGTCCCATTTTGGGGTCTCTGATCAGGAGGGATTCTGCTTCTCCCCTCTCCTGCTCCTCCCCACCCCACTCATACTCTCTCTCTCTCTCAAATAAATAAATAAAATCTTTAAAATAATCAATGATCAATCGATCAATCAATCAGGGCTTCCAAAATAGAGTGTCTTGACTTCAAAGGATGCTCTAGACAATCAATCCACTAGGATGTGGGAAGAAAATTTTAGAACTCATTTATATTTAATTTTTATCTAGAAATAAGAAAGGGATTTGACTTACTAATAATATTTAATACTCAGACAGCTGCTCTCTCACTTAGTCTGCTCGTCAGGTTACAACTCAGATATGTAGCAGGGATAGCCACAATTTGAGTGGCCATGTTCATACACTAGGTATTGAAATATAGGCAGGCTTTTCTTAAGAAACACTTGGACTGATTATGTTATTTTAATTAATCTTCCCATAAGTAAAATCTTCAAGAAAATAAAATAATCTTCCCAAAGTGAGCAAGTGGTTTTAAGTGATTCCTGAGCAAGAACATCTACAAGTATATACATGAGCACATACACATGGACACACACACACACTCATCAGATAGAGGATTTAAAATGCAGCCCAAGCGAACAAGAAAATGGCAGAGCTAATCCTTAACATCTGATAAGAGCTCATAGCCACATTACAAGGGGAAAACAATGACAATCTCACCAAATCTGACAAGAAGGCAGCCAACAAATGAAAAATATAGCTACTTTTCAAAAGAGAGTTATGTCTTGAAGCCGGCATATTGAAAATGAATATCTGGAAATGTTTCCGTAGATTGAGTTTTTGTTGACAATAATAATTTAAGTTTGTCTTCTATTAAAAACTTGCATATCTGCATATTTAAAACACTTAGAAACAAATTTCTAACTTTAAAAAACCCTTCTAAATAGAATTACATTGAATTTAAAGCAATGTAAAAATTCTACATCCTCAGGACGCCTGGGTGGCTCAGTTGGTTAGGCAGCTGCCTTAGGCTCAGGTCATGATCCCAGAGCCCTGGAATCAAGCCCCGCATTGGGCTCCTTGCTCAGCAGGAAGCCTGATTCTTTCTCTCCCTCTGCCTGCTGCTCCCCCTGCTTATGCTCTCTCTATCAAATAAATAAATAAAATCTTTAAAAAAAAAATCTACATCTTCTGTTTAGTTTGCCAAAAAAAAACCCACAACTGATTGACATAAGGCAAGATGAAAATTTATGAGTTGGCTTTAAGCAAAAAAAGTTGGCTTCACTGTTGGCTGAGACTGAATTATGAGTATCACACTTTAGTAAGTGTAGCCTGTCTTGATGAATGTACAGATCTTTGTGAGGTAGCTTTCTCAAATATGACATAATATCAAGTACTCAGATAAACTGAATTTAAGTTTAAGGTGACCATAAGTTATGAATCAAACATTTTAAAAATAAACATATTTAACCAACTTGATCCCCCAAATATATTATAAGAGCTAACAAGTTTATGCCACTAATAAATATTAAATTGACATATTTAAATATTTACTTTCTCTACATCAAAATTTGATTTTACCTTTGTGTCTGTTTTATCATGTTTGGCATGACAAGTTACAGTGTGTCACCCTATTTCAAGTAGAAATTGTCATCAGTTACAATAAGTTCCATAACTATACATTCCACTAAGATAAGAATGTTATAATTACAATTATAAGATGCCTTTAATTGTAAGAGGTATCCAAACCTTAGAGATGTTAAAACCTGGGGGCTAGGTGGGGAAAGTGCATGCAGAGTAATTATGATTCAGTTTGGTAGCTAATAACAGCAACAAAACAAGAACAATGTTGGGTCTTTTTTTTGTTTTGTTTTCCATTTTATTTTATTTTATTTCATCTCAGTGTCCCAGAATTCGTTGTTTATGCACCACACCCAGTGCTCCATGCAATACATGCGCTCCTTAATACCCATTACCAGGCTCACCTAACCCTCACCAGCCCCCTTCCAAAACCCTCAGTTTGCTTCTCAGAGTCCACAGTACTATATTGGGTCTTAATGAAAAAGGAGTCTTTCATATAAAAGTCTGGAGATAGGCAGTCCACTCACATAGAGTCCCTTCCTGAATGCACCAACCTCTTAATTGCCCTGGGGCCTCCACCCCTGCCTCCCTATTCCTTGTGGGTATGGAACCCTCCTCCTGCCTACTCTGGACTAATTTTCTTCTCAACTATCAAGTATCAGTACAGATACCACTCTTTAATGAGACCTTCCCCGACTCATCATCCAGTAAAGTCCTCCTTGCTAGGATCTCCTGTGTGTATTTGTCTGTTTTTTTGTTTGTTTTTTCCTTTCTGACCCTCATCCCAACTCGTCGCTATAATTACACATGTGTGTTGGTTTAACGTCTGTGCCCCTCACTCCCCGTGGAAGGCAAGGACCATGCACGTGTCACTTTCGTGTGAATACTCGTTGCCCATCACATGGCCTGGCAGGTGCGCGACGAACGGTTGTTGAAGAGTCACAGAGCTCACAGTTGTGACGACCTGACTCTGGGCCAGACACTCTTCTAAGCTTTACATCCCTGTTTAATGCTCAAACTCTACTAGGTCATTGTTCCCATTAGCCTTATTTTACAAGTGAGGAAAGGGAGAAAGAGAAGTAAAGCTACAACCCCAGGTCAGTTCATTCATCAAATATTCTTTGCAAATGGATTGAGCACCTGCTGCTTCAGGCTCTCAGGCTGTGTCAGTGAACAAAACAGACAAAAATCCCTCCTTTCAGGAATCCTACCATTTTGTGCAGTAAATGAGGAAGCCAGGATTTGGATACAGCAGGGGCCAGGGAGCCTGAGGGCTTTAACCTACTCTACTCTCTTCCCCTCACACCTTCTGAATTGGTGTTGTGGAGAGTGGCGAGACCAAGAGGGATAACACATTTAAAAAACCACACTTACCTACCTTCAGGTTATTCATTCATTCCACTTTCGATCTGTTTGTGCTTCAGTTTCTCCTGATTTCTCCAAGAAAAATAACTATTAAACTCACTGTAATCGTCCGTTGAACCTTATTTCTTTTGACCTCCCCAGTACCTTGCATCCGCTAGACACACAGGGCCACCAACATACACATTTATTGAATGAATGAGTGAACTAGTGAATGAATGAAGGAGGAGCAATAAATGGTTCTCTCCTATGCATATCACCACCTGACTATTAATGTGCTCTGCAGGTTGATTTTTAGGCAATAGACTCAGTACTCAGCTCGCTAAAACCATGCCTTCACAAATACATGAATATTTAGAGTGATAATCGGTGCGGTTTTCACTCTGCAGGGAAGACGAGAGAGCATTGTGGAAAGTCTCAGGAGAGGGCAAGGCACTAATCTGTAGCTCTATGTGACAACAGGAACCAGGCGCCAGGGAGTAGGAGGAAGGGAAATCCCGGAAAAGTGGGAGAAAGGGGGTGGGAACGCAGAGAATAAAGGCCCCAGCGAGAGGGATTACAGGTAACATGACCTCATGATCTTTTCATAAAAGAAAAAAATTGATTACAGAGTATATTCCTCACATGCCTCCTTTTCTTGATTTTTTTCATTGATAGATGTATTGAATTTAATTTCTATTTGGTTCAATGTTTAATTTTTATGCCTAATGAAGTATTGCCACTTGAATAAGTAATATTTAATATTTTTTAACAGGGATTCAGAAAGCATAAACTGTTCACTTGCTTGATACATAAGGTCAATGTTTTTCATAATATGAAGAAGAATATTACCTAAATGAAGCTTCACACTTGTACCCTGTTTCCATCATACTTAATAAACTAATCAACTCTATATTATAAAAAATGTCCTGATGAATTTTTCAGGTGACTTGAAAGGTAAAAGAAGGTGGAAGTGAGGAAAAGTCATCTTACATCCCAGGAAATCCTTCAAACCACAGCATTTCATCACTCTTTTATCTAGAATTTGACCCCCATGGTAGAGTTGCAGAACATATAACGAAGTGATACTGAATCAGCTGTTAAACACTTATCTCGCTCCTGACATTTCCTCATTGATGTTAACTGTGAAATGGGCTAATCTGCTATCAAATTCTGGAAAAGTGGACTAGTTTTGTGCACAGGTAAAATGCAATTCCTTCTTTTTCCCAATGTTTTGGGGGTTTTTTTAGATTTTATTTATTTATTTGACCTAGAGAGAGACACAGTGAGAGAGGGAACACAAGCAGGTGAGTGGGAGAGGAAGAGAAAGAAGCAGGCGTCCTGCTGAGCAGGGAGCGTGATGTGGGGCTCCATCCCAGGACACTGGGATCATGACCTGAGCCAAAGGCGGACGCTTAATGACTGAGCCACCCAGGCGCCCCTGCAATTCCTTTTATTATTGATTTTATTTTCTGATTTTTTAAAACAGATTTTATTTATTTATTTGACAAAGATCACAAGTAGGCAGGGTGGCAGGCAAAGGGGAGGGGGAGCAGGCTCCCTGCTGAGCAGAGAACCCGATATGGGGCTCCATTCCAGGACCCTGGGATCATGACCTGAGCCAAAGACAGAGGCTTTAACCCACTGAGCCACCCAGGCGCCCCTTACTTCCTGATTTTAAATATTTTTTTAACTGATAAGGAGCATGCATGTCATAACAACATTATCGGTGACTGTTGGTTTAAAAAGCACAGTTCTGGAAGACTGTATTTGCACAATTTCAAAGCAAAGTTTTAGAACACTTTTCACTAGTGTAGAACAGTCTCCACCCTTATTTATATATTCAGTTGTACCCACTGCTACCCTTAGACACTAACAAGCATTGTAGAACCAAATCCCCATCTGGACTGTAAATCTTGAAAACAAAAATGTGAAATTCTCTTTCATGCTGCACACCATTCCTCTTTCTTTTTTTCTTTTTCTTTTCTTTTTTTTTTTTTTTTTTTTGGTGTTGTTGTTGTTTCTTTTAATATGTTGGCTAACTGAACCATTCCTCTTTCTTAAAGGAACAATGGGGACTCAGAAAGAAGGAAGAAGGCAGAGGAGTCTTGCATCCTGACTACATCAATTACTTAGTAGCCATCAGAACCTGCACGGGTCATTCTTCTCCAGACCTTTTCTTGAATACAGAAAATTGACCAAACAAAAACAACCGGTCTAATCCTTGCTTTTCCATGTTCCCATACTTTGAGATCCCACGGCAGAATGTGTGTAGCTTTGATAAAATGGCAAGTACATGGATGTAATAATCTCTTTAAAGGGAGGTCAAGTTCTTTTTTCTGAAAAAGGGTCCCTCAAATAATAAGGAGAAAACTGCAGCCTTAAATATTTCAGAGTAAAGCCTGTAACCTTCACAGAGACTTTTATTCCAGCTGTGTTCACATTCATTATAATGACTCTGGAGAAAGGCACTGACTCATTTTAGATGATGACTACATAACTATTCATTTATACTTAATGAGTTTATTCCACCAGGTATATGATGAACTCTAAACAAATAGTGTCATTGAATCACACATGTCAATAAATTTGAGTACTAAACTGATTCCACCTAGCAAAGGTAATGATAAACTAGGAGGAAAGAGAGCTGTGTCTAATTAATGAAAATGCCCTTTGTATTTTCTAATGGTAGAAACATTAACTTGAAAATGGCTTTCCCTGCAATAATTTACAGACAAGCACTCTTTAATGGGAAAACAATTCAAATTTATGTGCAATTGAACTACAATTATTTGATTAACTTTATTAAATTCTTGTTGATTCTACAGTCTGGATGAAGTGTATCATTTTTTATAAGTTTCATATATTACAGTTTTAAGTTTTTTAACCTCAGGATTCAATTGATCCCGAAAATGTCCTTAGGGACCTGTTTTTTGTGTCTAGTGGACTGAACTGTGGTGTCTGGGACTCGTTTCTCTTGTCTCTTTCCAAAGTGATCATCTTATTTTCATATTCAAGAAGCACTTGAATTAATTTTGTAGTAGAATTCACATGATTCTTTGCTGCTTTTGTGTAATTGAAACTATGGGAAACACTTGACTGAAGGAGACTCTATTCGGATTAAATTAAATCCCGTATCTATATGCTTAGGTTTAACTGGGTAGTACTGAGGACTCAAATATTCTCTGCTGTATTTTCATATGGCATGAAAGGCTTGCGTTTAAAAAGAGAGAAAGTAACCTACACTTACACATTAACAAACTAGAAGAAGAAGAGCAAATTAAACCCAAACCAGCAGGAGAAAGGAAAGAATAAATGTAAAAGGGGGTAGAGGGAATGAAAACTAAAAACAGGAAAACAGAGAAATGTCTGAAACCAAAAGTGTAGTCCTTTGAAAAGAGCAATAAAATTTATTAATCTCTGCTGGAGTGGCCAAGAAAAAGACGGTGAATACACAATTTACCAATATCAGAAGTTAAGAGGCTATATCTTCACAAATATTGCAATATAAAAGGATAATAAGGGAATATTATTAATAACTCTATCCCTATACATTCGACAACTTAGATAAAATGGATGAACCCCTCAAAAGACACAAACTATCAAAACTCACTCAAGAAGAAATAGGTAACTTGAACAGTCCCAAATCGATTAAAGCAATTGATTTTGTAGTTAAAAGCCTGCCTACAAAGAAAACTCCATGCCCGGAGGTTTTACTGGAAAATGTTATTGAACATTTAAAGAAGAGTTAGTATGAATTTTACACAATTTTTTCCAGACAATAGAAGAGGAGGGAATACTTTCCAACTCTTCTTGTGGGGCCAGCATTACCTTGATGCCAAAGCCAGACAAACATATTACAAGAAAAGAATACTGACCAATATTCTTTATGAAATGGGCAAAAATCTTGAACAAAATGGTACCAAACTGAGTCTCCCAATATGTAAAAGGAACAATACATTACAACAAAGTGGGCTTTATGCTGAGAATGCAAACGAGTTCAACATTGAGAACTCAACGTAGTTCAGGATATTAACAGTTTAAGGAAGAAAAACCATATGATCATCTCAATATATGCAATAAAAACATTTGATAAAAATGCAACATTCATTCATGACAAAAGAATAAAATACTGTCCGCAAGACCAGAATAATAGGAACCTTCCTCATCATGATCAAGAGCCTCTACATAAATCTACATCTAACATTTTATCTTATAATGAAAACTTAAATGCTTCCTCTCTGAGACTGGGACAAGGCAAGGATGTCCGTCCTCACTGCTTCTACTCAACACCATATTGCAAGCACTAGTTAGTGCAATACGGCAATAAAAAGAAATAAAAAGCACATGTATGAGAAAGAAAAAAATGAAGCCATCTCAATTGCAGATGGCATGATTGTCTAGAAAATTCTAGAGAATCTAGAATTCTCTAGAATTAATGAGTACAGCAAGGTTACAGGATATTAAAAAATCAATTGTATTCCTATACACTAGTATATGGTAGGAGTTGGATATCAAAATTACAAAATAGTATTCTTCAAAATAGCACCAAAAAATGAAATACAGGGGCATCTGGGTGGCTCAGTGGGTTAAAGCCTCGGCGTTCAGCTCAGGTCATGATCCCAGGGTCCTGGGATCAAGCCCCACCTCCGGCTCTCTGCTCAGCAGGAAGCCTGCTTCCCCCTCTCACTCTGCCTGGCTCTCTGCCTACTTGTGATCTCTGTCAAATAAATAAATAAAATCTTTAAAAAAAAAAAAGGAATACATAGATATGAATCTAACAAAATATATTCAGGTTCTGGCTGTTGAAAACCGCAAAATACTGACTAAACAAATAAAGGAAGCTATATACACTGTGTCTATGTGCTAAAAGACTTAATAATGTTAAGATGTCAATTCTCCAAAAACTATCTTGTAAATTCAAAGCAATCCCATTCAAACTTCCATCAGAATGTTTTGTCATTATAGGTAAACTAATCTAAAATTTTTATCAAAATGCAAAAAACCTTAAAATAGGCAGAACTATTTTGAAAGAGGGCTTACACCACCTGATGTCAAGACTTATTTTTTTTTTTAGGATTTTATATATTTATTTGAGAGAGAGCACGAGTGGGGGGAGGGGCAGAGGAGGTGGAGCAGAGTCCCCACTGAGCAGGGAGCTCAAGGCTGGCTTAATTCCAGGATGGGAGGAACATGACCTGAGCGGAAGGTAGACATTTAACTAACAGAGCCACTCAGGCACCCCAAGATTTATTTTAAAGCTCCAGTATTCAAAGAAGCATGGTATTGATAAAAGCATACACGCATCGATCAATGGTACAGAATCAAGTCTAGAGATAGATCCATACAAATATGGCCAATTGATTTTCAACAAATATGCAAAGGCAACTAAAATGTGTAAGTGGATAGTCTTTTACACAAGTGATGTCAGAACAAGGAGAATTCTTAAATATGACTCTAAAATCATGACCCACAAAAGAAAAGCATTGATAGACTGGTGGTCATCATCAAAATTTAAAACTTTGGTCCTAGAAAGACACTGTAGTGGAAATGAAAAGTTAAGCCAAACACTGGAAGAAAGTAATCCACACATCTGACAAAGGATTTATTAGAGAGTAAAGAACTTCCAAAACCCTCAATAAGAACACCCGTTAAAAAAAAAAAAGTAGAAATGAACACACTTCACCAAAGAAGATATAAGGATGATAGATAATCACATGAAAGATGCCAAACAGAACCCAGCATGAGAGAAATACAAATTAAAATCACAATGAATCACTGCACATCTATTTGAATGACTAACAGAAACAAAACTGGCAATTCCAAATGCTGATGAGATGCAAAGCAATTGGAACACTCATACATTGCTGGAGGAAATGCAAAATGGGATAGCCAGTTTGCAATTTGATTTGCAGGTTTCTTATAAAGTTAAATACTTACTGTTTGACACAGAAATTCCAATCCTAGATATTCACCCAAGGAAAAAGAAAACTATGGTCACACAGAAACCTGTATGCAGATGTTTAAACAACCTTATTCTTGTCCTTTAAAACTGGAAACCACCCCCAAATCCTTCCACCAGTGGATAAACCAACTATTCAGCAATATTAAAAAATGAACTGATGGTGTAGCGCGGATGGATCTCAAATGCCTCATGCCTGATGAAAAGACGCTCAAGGATGCATGGGTGGCTCAGTGGGTTAAATCTCTGCCTTCTGCTCAGGTCATGATCTCAGGGTCCTGCGATCGAGCCCCACAGAGCCCCACATCGGGCTCTGCTCAGAGGGGAGCCTGGTCCCCTTCCCTGGCTTTGTGTGTCTGCCTACTTGTGATTTCTCTCTGATAAATAAATAAAAATCTTTTTTTAAAAAGACACCCAAAAGGCTATCTACTGTATGTTTCCTTCTTGAAAAGGCTCAACTACCAATCAGTTGTTGCCTGAGGTTAGGTTAGGGAGAGGTCTCAAGGCTAAAAGCCAAGATGATAGGACTTGGGCGGAAGGAGAGGGTTTGCCATAGTAATTATATGACTATGAATTTTTCAAAACATAAAAAGCTTTCTGATAAAAGCTAATTAAAAATAAAATAAATCCATAGGATCTAGTTTAAAAGAATTTCACTGGGTGATGGGTATTAAGGACGGTATGTGGGGTGATGAGCCCTGGGCGTTATGTGCAACTAGTGAATCGCAGAGCGCTGCATCTAAAACCAATGATGGACTATATGCTGGCTACCTGAATAGGATAATAAAAAATTAATTAATAAAAAAACACATAAAAATGTATAATATCTGAGGTGCGAAGGACAAACCAACTTTCACAAATGTAAAAAAATAAAAAATAAAATAAAATAATAAAGAAAATTTAAAAAAGAAAGCCTGAAAAAAAAATCACCTTACATTTCATCTTATATTTCCATTTGCCTTATTTTGCCCCTAAATAAGCTCTTTACTAATTAATCCATCACTATCAGTGGAAACACCTTGCTTCTGATTCTGGCTGATCTTTATCTCCCCATCTTTGACATATCTTTTTCTTACATTCCCCACCATCACTATCTCATTTGCAATCAATTACTGAGTTCTGCTGGTTTTCTTCTGTAATAGCTTCCACATTCACCTTCTCCTTCTCATTTCTTCAGCCACGTTTTCTCCATTTCACCCATCACAATATCCTATTAGCTAATTTCCCTGCCTAAATACAGTAAGCATTGTCTTTTTGTAACATAGTCTTTAAAATATCAGTTTCTTGCCTCTGATAGAAATCTTAAGTGGTTTCCCATTTTTCTATTACATTTGTTCGCAATGCCTCAAATTTCTTGACTATCTTACATAGCCTTTTCCATCTTCATGTTTTAAAAATCTCCTTTCATTCCAAACTGATAAAAAAAATACCTGCTATTTATTGTTTATTATATTTTAGGCACTGCGCTAACTTATCTCTTATTGTTTCTACTTCATCATGACAGCAATCCTGGGACATAGACTTATCCCCACTTTACAAATGAGGAAACTGAGGTCAAAGAAGCTATTTAGTTTCTCCTATGATCAGTCATCTAGTAAATGACTCCAGGTTCTATACTTGTGACTTCTAAATTCTTTGAAGTCCTTTAAATTTGACTTCATTTGATCCTCTACTACATGTCTTCTCAAATCATTTCTTTTCCTTAAATATTCTCTTCTTCCCAGCTCACCTTTGCCAAATTCTTCCAGGAAAGTTCCTGACTACCTCTCACCACCATTTAATTGCCTTCAGCAAATGTTTTAAAGATCTCTTTTTCTTGCCACAAATTCTATATTGCTCCATAATCACTCTCTAAGATATTTCACATGTATATGTTTTATTTTCTCCCACTGCACAATCTGACTCATTCATTCACAAGAGAAAAATAACAGATTTAATGAGCACCTACATGCTCAGCAATGAGCAGGAGAGGTCACCGCTTCAAGGTCACAGCAGATTCCTCGAGAGCAGGAATTGTTTTTTCCCTTTTATTTTTCTCCCTTCCCCCATCCTCCCAAAGAACCTATTATGCTGCTTTCCATATGCTTTCAGGATGGATGAGTGAATGTACTGGTTTGCCTTGGTCACAAATACAGAACATCTGAGAGCCGGCAAGGGCTATCACAGCCCTGTGAAATTTTATGTTGAAAAACCGCTAATGATGCCATCAGGCCTGGTGTCCTTCAGGGGAGAAAATGAGCTCTTGAGGCAAACATGTAGAAGCTGCAAACCATTTGTAATCAGAAAGTGAAGTATGCAACAAGGGATGCTTGCCAAGCTCAAGGACTCAGTGGCTTTAATGAAGGGATAGTATTACCAGTGGAAATCAAACTTGCCTACCAGCTGGATTATCTCATCTACACAATGAGCTTTACTGGCTGATAACCACAGGTTCCTGAGAAATTAAGCAGACCCACAAATTACCTGCATAACATTCTGGCTAGACGTTGGAAAGTTGAATTAATTGCCTGAAAATAAATGAATGGGGTAGGGCCAAGAATTGCCTCATTAGTATTCAGCAACATGGCTGTTTTAGGAAGAAAAGGAGAGAGGGAGGAAGGCGAAACAATGGGAAGTAGGAAGGGGAGGGGAACTGGGAAGAATAATGAGGGAAATCGTTATTTTACGAGTGCATTATGGGCACCCTTTTTTTCTGATTAGTTATAGAATTTGCTATCCTAGCCCAGCTCACAATTGGAAGGTAAAACTCCGCCTGTTCTAACGGAGCAGACACTACGCAGGGCCCAACAATTCATACATGTGCAAAACGGAAATTGATTAAGCACATGGACACTTTCCTTGCATTTCCCAAATGACAACAGAATTCAGGTGTTGGGTTTTGGGTTTTTTTTTGTTTTTTGTTGTTGTTGTTGTTTTGGCAAGAAAGCAGAAAATGGAGAGAAACAGTGCCCAACAGGTGCGCCACTGAAACATTTTCATCAGGGGCTTTATTCCAGCAAGCACTACAGCTAAAGCCCGAACCCTCCAGGCATAATTACATTTTTTCTTACAGTGGCTTTAATTTATTCAATTAATAATTCTGCTCAGTCTTAAAAACTACAGTTGGGAAGCTCTGTCTTGTGACATGCATGGGCACAGCCAGCTGCTCCAAGGCTTCCAGTTAATAAGTCGTTAAAGGATGCTGTTCCTCCGCAGCCCCCTGGAAAAAAGCCACACCAAGACCATGACATGAAGGGGATGTGGAGGCTAGTTTGGTGGCCAGACTCAGACTAGCAAGCAGCTCCCTGAAGGAGGACCTTTTACTATAACTCATCAAGAGCTCTTCCTGAGGACCAGTGGCAACTTCTATTTGAATTACAATCACTTCCTCAAGTCAGAGGGGTTTTTTAATTGTTGTTTTTTGGTGTTTGTTTGTTTTTCCAGAATCACTGACTTTTCAAAGACCTTCCACACTGATTTTATTTAAATCCTTCAAGATAAATCCCAAAATTTAAAAGTAAAACTGCTACAATTTGCTTTTATTCATTAGTGGGCTACTTTCTTTTGTTGTCAGGAGTGGTTATCTCTTCTTACGATGTGTGTGACTTGAGCAACTTCCAGCGAAAATACTTTCCTCAGGGGCACTGTGGCTCAGTTGGTTGCATGTCCAACTCTTCGTTTCAGCTCAGGTCATGATCTCAGGGTCTTGGGATCAAGCCCAGGTTCTGATAGAGCTCAACACTCTGTGGGGAGTTTGCTCAGGATTTTCTTTCTCCTTCCCCTTCTGCCTCTCCCCTGCTCCTGCTCGCTCTCTGTCTCCAATAAATAAATAAAAGTAAAATCTTAAAAAAAAAAATGCTTTCTTCACTTTGAGTGCTGAGAATATGCTCATCTGTGAGACTTAAATCTACATTTCTCTTCATTTTAAGATTTCATCTAATTATCTTCACCACAGGCTTTAGACCATGAGACACCTTAAGATTATATATATATTTTTTAAAAGAGTATTTTTATGTTCCCTCTAAGTTTCTTTGTCTTTCAAACATCAAATAGCTTTTATTTTGCTTACACTCTTCTTTTTCAGTAACTCCTAAAATACAGCTATACGCTGGCAATAATCTTAAAAGCAAAAATATTCTCTCTGACCTACGATATATCTTGGGTGAGGATGTCTGCTTTTCTTTCTTTATATCCAGTAACATAAAAGTGAATATCTCTTTTTATCATATGTAGCAAAAATATTTTTTTTTAATTTTTTATTTTTTATAAACATATATTTTTATCCCCAGGGGTACAGGTCTGTGAATCACCAGGTTTACACACTTCACAGCACTCACCAAATCACATACCCTCCCCAATGTCCATAATCCCACCCCCTTCTCCCAAACCCCCTCCCCCCGGCAACCCTCAGTTTGTTTTGTGAGATTAAGAGTCACTTATGGTTTGTCTCATATGTAGCAAAAATATTTTTAACCTCACTTCAAAAAACAAAGGAGATTTTGAAGAAGGAAATCAATCATCACCAAGTATACATTGAGATTCTATTTTGGGTCCTGTCCTACCCACTACGATTATATGGAAGAAACGGAATTCCAACTTGTGTTTATGGATGTTTTCTTCTTTTGTTTATTTCAAAGAAGTTGGGCCCAAATGATTATGCCGGTGATTCAGGTGTTACCACGTTCTTTTTTCCCAGTAACAATCTCTTTGACTCTCTGCATATTTCAGGTTGTCTTAGGTTCAACCTGAAAATTCTCATTCATAGGATGTTTGTCAGCCCTAGGATACAAGCTTATGGTTTCATGTTTGACCTTGATTTTTTTGTGTTATTTTGGACTTGCTGAATTCCTTTTTCAGTTAGAGTGCTTTGGGTTGTAAATATAAGAAAAATCCAAATTGGCTTCAACAATAAAGAGCATTTATTGACTAAAGTAACTGAAAAAGTCCAGAGTGAGAGTTACAATCAGGTTTGGTCTGAGTGGAGGGCCACTTCTCTGTTTTCTTCATCCCCATCCTCCTTGGGATGTCAGTTTCAACCTTGGAATGGAAGAAAGAGCCTCTTCTCACACTCTTTGTCAGGGGGTGGCAAACTAGAACCCACAGGCCAAGCGTAGTTTTTCACATCTTTTTATAAAGGAAATTATACTGGATCACCCTCTCATTCATTTACGTGCTGTCTATGACTGCTTTCATGCTGTAAGAGCAGAGTTAAATAATTATCCATAGCCCACAAAACCTAAACTATTTTGTGGCAGTCCCTTTATAAAAAAAAAAGTTTTCCTTTCGGTTCTTGCCGTGGCTCTTTTCTTGAGAGCTAGGAAACTTCTTTCCCACAAATGTCAATAAATCTCTTGTGACATGGTCATAACTCAATCAGTCTGTGTCCAAAATAATGCCAAACTCTGGCTGGCTCCAGCCTACTGTGGCTCAGAATATAGGGCTGCCCGTAAAGTAATCAGAGGTTCATAGGAGTAGATATGATTGCTGTATCATTGGGACGGAGTGAAATGAAACTGTACACAGAACTGTATCTGGAGATTGTCCAAAGTTACACACCTAAAATTGTCAAGTTACCAGCCATTTTAAGCAAGGAAAAACAATTATAGTAATGTGGGAAAGCATGATAAAGGAGTTTTCTTCATGAATGGAAACACCATGGCTCAAGCTCTAGCCATAATAATTTAACTTTGTCAGTGATGATCCTTTTTTAAAAAAATACACATTATTTTGAAAATAACACCACATGTAGAAGGTATAGATATTAAACTAGCAGAATTTTTTCTAAATTTACTGAGGTTATCAGTTACCTTGGCCCGCAGTGAACCACACCCTCCATGTTCACATCTTTATAGAATCTCCTCCTCTTCAATTTTAAAGGAAACTATGGTTTTATTTAACCAAGAGAATTTAGCAGATGTGTTGCTGTGTGAGTTCTGGATCTGACAGTCTGCATCCTGAAAGCCTTGAGTCACCTCACACGATGTCTACCTACTCTACTTAAGAGACCAAAACAGGGTGCGTGGCTGGCTTCGTTGATTAAGCAAATGCCTTCAACTCAGGTCATGATCCTGGAGTCCTAGGATGGAATCCCACATAGAGCTCTCAGCTCCACAGGGAGTCACTTCTCCCTCTGACCTTCTCCCCTCTCTTGCTCTCTTTTACTGTCTCTCTCAAATAAATAATAAAATCTTTAAAAAAAAAAAAAAAAGAGAGAGAGAGACCAAAACAGGTAGACTCTGTGGAGAGGCCACCTGGAGAGAAGGTCCCTGAGATCATGGGAATAGAGTCCCAACCATTCCACCAGCCTAGCCAAGCCTAAACTTAGATAGGCCAACAACAGAATATAGCCATACGAGTGACCATTGGAAAAACCATCTGAAGAACCACCAAACTGAGCCAGTATAGATTGCAAAATTGACACAAATGAAATGGTTGTTGTTTGAGGCCACAGAGTTTTGTTACATAGCAATATATAACTGAAGCACTTACCATCATCCTTTTAGAAGCAGAGGTAATAATAATTATCATTATTTAGTCCAATTATAATAATAATTACTTTTATTAATATTTAGTCCAATTATTTTTGTGTCAAGGAAGAAAACTGAGAGACAGAATAAGTGACCTGTTCTGAGTTCTACAACATCTTCCCCTTCAACGCCTAGCTTCTCAAAAAGCCTTCTTCCTCAATTTTTCTGGTGTGACAGGGAACAAAAGGGAAGGAATGGAAGGGGAAAATGGAAAAGACACAGAATAAGAGAGAAATACGAAATTTAAAAACCGAGCCCACTGGCCACATAGTCTGGCGTCTGGCCTGGGGTGAACAGAGCAATCTCTGTCTACAACAATCTCTATCTCTACAATCTAGTCTACAATCTCTACAACAATGTTGTATACTCTGTGCAGGTATGTACTCATAGGACTCAGAAACCTGGGAAATCTGTAGTACGGTAGATAACTATTAACGACTGAATGTCATTTCTACCAACTGCATGTTACTCTCACTACCTCATTTTGCACTGCATGCTTCTGAGAAAATATTTTTCAAGTCATACAGGGGCGGATCAGCCTACAGAGTCAATAGACATCAACAGGCACCCAGTTGGCTCTGAACCAGGCTGCACAAAATGATAGCACTTCAAGATTTTCGAGCGGATGAGATTTCCCAGGTGAGGATTTACTAGAAGTGCCTAATACTATAAGGTCTGTCAGGTTCTTTCACACTGGCCCAGGGCTCGTGCCTTCTGAGGCATTTTATAAATAAGTAAGTTACCCTATTCTCTAAAGACTCTAGATGGAAACACTTTAATAAAGCAGACCTAATTTTTCAATCTCACCTTTTGTAACTGGGTGAGAATGAGCTATTCTTCATGTTCTTGTAGCTTGACAGGAACAAGAAAGTGTACCAAATCATTAATTCTCTAATTTGCCCACATAACATAAAACCAGCTGGCTTTTAATATTTAATTAAATTAGTGTGCTCCCCGACTGAGTTCTAATATTCCAATTTCAATTTTCAGCACAAAGCTAATATAAAACCAAAAAAGCACTGAGTGATGTGGAAAGGGAAAATGTGACCTTGATAGGATAATGTGAAGGCATCTAAGATGAAAAGAAATCCTTTTTTTTTTTTCCTTCAGCAATATAAAATGTCTGAAGTTAGCATCCTGACTAAAAGTATCTCATCTCTTTTAAGAAGTCACATCATGTGGTAAAAATACACGCACATAGGAAGACAGTTCCTTTTTTCCTTCATAAGTCCTTTGTCCACTTGTTATTTTCTCAAGAATGAGTTCCAGGTATTGTACAGGGAGTATGAGAGTGAGGATGAAAGGCATTGTCTCTACCCCTGGAGGAGCTCACTGTCTCTACTTCTTGCTAGGGATCTTGTAGTCAGGTGTGCATGCCGTCTTGGACAAGCTTAAACTTTGAGCTTCCAACCCCATCTCTAGAATGGCTATGTTAACAACACTTAGCTCACGCCATCTCTGTGAGGATGACATGGCATCATGTCTGGCGACAAAGCTTAGTACCTTGCAGAGTGGCAATAGCCTGAGAGTTGAAGTCATGAGGTACTTTGCATAGGCTTTTTTTTTTTTTAATGTTTTATTTCTTATCCAAATTTTCTTTTTAATAAGAGGAATAAAACAGTAATTAGTAAACATTGAATCACTCCTGTTTCAAACCTACTTACATCTCATCACTCTCATTAACTATTTACTAAACATCTTTATAGACTATATCATTTACCCTTATTCTGTATGTATAAACCAAAAGTAATATAAAATTGCTGCTCTTAAGCAGTTTGCTTAAATTTACTTGAATGACATCATACTATCATTATTACTCATAATTGTATTGCTGAGGTCTGCTCAAGATTATTTATACAGTTGACCCTTGAACAATATGGGCACAAATCCTCATGAAGTAAAAAATTCACATTTAACTTTTTTTTATTAAATTGATTTATTTTTAGAAAAACAGTATTCATTATTTTTCTGAAAATAATGAATACTGTTTTTGTGTAGGCTTTTGTTGCTATTGGTGTGCAGTTGTATTTATGGGAGGCCGGAGGAAAGGATTCTGCTATGTCTATTTTGTAATGGGTCACTTCTCACTTACACGCAGTAAAATGGGCTGACATCTGGCCTCAAGAAATTCAACTTGGGGATGTTTCATCTGTAACTCTCCTTATGAAATGTTTCCTGCCTTGAATAGCAGATTCTATAGTCAGGGCCGGTGTGTTTCTTGTTTGTTTTAATTGGATTGGATTATGTTGAGCTTACACAAACTGTCTTTCTTAGCTTTTTTTTGTGGTAACTTTATCCCGTGTGCTTTTAGGATAACTGCTGAGTTTTTGTTTGTCTCTCCTACTTCTCTGTTTTTTGTTCCTCATTCAGGGCATTCTAGGGCACCATGGTACAAAGCTGGTGGGTGCAGGTGAGTGGAGACGATGCCCGGAAAGTATTCAGTGAAGTAATAGACCACCAGGCTGTGGATGTCGCCATATGGTATGTCTGGCCCCACAGGGCAGTGGTGAAGTGGGCCTGGACCAGCACTCAAGGTCAAGGCCAATAGATACATACTGAAGATGAGCCAAGGGCCACGTAGGCACAGAATTTCACAGGGGACACACACTTCCACTTTCCCCCTGCCTCTTCTGTGTGGCTTTATGGCATAGTTATTCATTCAGCTGCCCAGACAAGGTTTCAGAACCATCCTTGATTCCTCCATTTTGTTACCCACCTCACTCCATGGATAAACTGCTCATTTCACCTCAGAAACCACTTGACTTCTGTTCCCTCTTTTGCCTTCCACCCTCAGTACCTCAGGCCCAGCCTCCGGGACATCACAGTTGTGCTATTTCAACAATATCCTACACACCAGCCTCCCTACAGTATAATGCCTACTGGATAACGTACACCTCCTTAAAATGGATTCAGCTCTTCCTGTGGAAAGTTCAGCTCTTCCTGTGGAAAGTCCAGCTCTTCCTTCTCTTTTACCAACCACAAGCCCCGACTCCAGGTACTAAATTTTGAAGCTGCACCAGGGACCTTTCTATTCCCCAAACACACCTCGTGCCTTTGCTCATGGAGTTGTCTCTGCCTGGAATGTCAATGTCACTCCATTCACTGGAGTCTATTCATTGCATCAAGCAAACCCCCACTTACTCTTGGCAGACAAGTCACCTGCTGCTACTTCTCTATATAGCTTTCCATGGCCCTCCAAGACAGGATTAATCATTCCTGATTCTTTGTCCCTGTGTCCACATACCCACAATTTTCTTAATTTATTCATCCATTTTTTCAAAGAAATAGTGAGGTGTGAGAAAATGAGTATATCCTCTTGAAAGTCTATCTCCAAATCCTAGAAAAGTGTCTCATAGTGTGACTCATGGACATGCTGAATAAGTGCTTAAATGGAATTGTTGATTATCTTTTTTAAAATCCACAGGTAGCCACAGTCGTGAACTACTTCTCTTGAACTTTATAGCATATGATTCATTTTTGAAAAATTATTTTTCTGATAACAAAGGTAATATTAAGTCACTGCAAAGATTTAGAAAATACAGAAAAAAACATAAAAAAGAAAATAAAAATCACTTAATAAACCCCAATTCAGAGATAGTTAACATTAATAAGTTGATCCACTCCCTTTTGGTACACTTATGATACATACAAATTTTATGTTAATTTTGTAATAATTTTATCATTATTTAGGATAGCAAACTTACTCTCCTTGAAATGACAACATATGTGTCACTAACAACTGTCAATTTATTTCAGTTCCATGGGTCTTGGAATTAGTGTGAATTCATAGTTTCTCTATATTGAAACAGAATTCCAGATGCTATCTGAAGGTAAGCTTTGTTTCCATATACATTTTATACATTTGCAGTTGTACATATCAATGGCTTTTAACTTTTTTTTTTCCACTTCATGTTATACCATCAAGCTTTCTTCCCTGCTAGTAAGTATTCTTCCCAACATCACCTTTAATGGTATGTATCATGGACTAAATTGTGTGCCCCCCCAATCATACATTGAAGTTCTAACCCCAGTACCTCTAAATGTCATTGTATTTGGAGATAAGCCATTAAGGGAGTAATTAAGTTAAAATGAGACCAATAACGTGGATTCTAACCCAATCTGATTGGTGTCTTTAGAAGAAGAGGACATTTAAACACACAAAGAGACACAGGGGTGCACATATACCGAAGGATGACTATGTGAAGAGCCAGCAAGAGGATGACCATTGACAAGTCAAGGAGAGAGGCCCCAGAAAAAACCAAACTTGCTGACACCTTGATCTCAGACTTCCAGCCTCCAAAACTATGAGAAATTTCTGTCGGTTAAGCCACCCAGTTTGTGGTATTTAGTTATGGCAGCTCTAGCAAACAAATATACTATACATTGTAAAATTTCATTATACTGCTTCTTATAATTTATTTAACTCACCTATCGTTGGATGCCAATTTCTCTTCAATAGAAACAGTGTTGTTGTGATGTCTATCTTCATAAAGAAATCCTTATCAGATTGACTGTTTCCTTAGAAAAGCTTTTAAATATTTCCCAGTGCAAAAACATAATTTTTTTCAGAAAAATTTAGAAAATACAGCAAAAAGAGAAAAGTAACATAACGCTATTATCCAAATACAGGTGATAGGTTGTAATTTCTTCTGGTCCTTTTTCTCCTCCCTCATTTGAGTGCTTTAAAATATGATCCTACTATTTATGAATTTATACTTTGCCTCTTAAATCTAACATAGGCATTATTTCACATCGCTTCATACTCTAGTAAGTATTTTAATGGTTCCATAATAGGTGGGCTCAGTAAGAAAAGAAAAACTGAACATTCCCTGACTACTCTTTTCCTTGTATCTGGTGTTTGGACTTTGTAACAGAGTACAGCCTAAGCTGCTAGAAAGAAAAAGAGGAAGTATCGCCGGCCAGCAGCGATAATAACGACCCTCCGTCTGGCTGGGTTTCAAAAAGGGGGCTTCTTTATTTCATATGGCCATCGCTTATATAGGGGAGCTAAGCCAATCAGCATAGACAGTGATATGCATCCACCAATCTTAAGCTTGTTACCAAGTGCCCACAGCATAGCAATAGTTCAACAGCCAATAGGTAGTACTTCCTGTTTACGATCAGTCACTCTAGACACACCTTCTGGCAAATCGCCAGGCGCCATTTTGCAAAGCTCTACGGTTGACGGATCTCCGGGCCCCTGGAGCATCCGCCCTCGACAAGGAAGGAAGGAAAGAAGGAGGAAGGGAGGGAAGAAGAAAGGAAGGCCGGTAGGCAGTCAGGAAGGAAGAAGGGAGGAAGGAAGGAAGGAGGGAGGGAGGGAAGGAGGAAGAGAGGAAGGAAGCAGAAGGAGAAGGAAGGAGAGTGGGAGGGAGAGAAAATAAAAGAAAGACAAGACAATTCAGTGGCTTAACCTAGATGGCAGTATATTTCTCGATCACGATGACACAACAGTCCATAAGCCGACAGGGATCTCAAACTGGTGGTACGGCTCTGTCTTTCATGGCTTCTGCTTGTGTGCCCCAGGTTGTTACTCTAGCCCTCGTTATCTCCCGCGTAGCAAGAAGTGAGGAAAGGACCAAGGCCATGCCCTCACAATCCCCGTAATGCCAGAACCCAGGAGCAGTATGCAGGCCTTCTACCCTCTACTCTTGGCCTTAACTTAGCCTCTTGGCCACATCAGTGACAATAGAGGCTGGACACTAACTTTCGTTTGAAAATAAAAAAAATATATTGAATCCGATGACGTTTATGCAATGCACATGTGTGCCCAGGACTTTCTGCAGTTACTTCCTTTAATAATCTTTTACTAGATATTATCATCAGCATGGCAGCTGGGGGTCACTGGGACTCCAGATAGATTAAATAACCTGCCCAAGGTCACTCTCCAAGGTCACAGCCCTTCTGTCATCCAGCAGCATCTGAATCTGAATCTATAGGACTCCAAAACCACTGCTCTTCTGGCTACATTTATTACCACATTTCCTTATTAGCCTGAAAATCGAAATCTGAAAAACAGGTACAGGGTTTCCTTCTGAGACTTCTGAATTTTTAAAAATAATTCTTATTAGAATTAATATTCTGTGTCATGCTTCCAAATACAGATTTAGTAGAAAATATTGTTAGGTGGTTTTAGAATAAGTTGGATGTCTGGATTTCTGAGACTACTTAGAGTAAAAAACAGCTATTTATAATCCCTCAGTTTGCTCCCGTGTAAATCATGACAGTGACAGTTACTGTTTTTCACATGTTCCCAGATCTCAGAAAATAGGCCTTTTTTGTGACAAAGTAAACTGGGGGAAAAAGAAAAAAAAAACACTCCTCTATACTATTAGCACAATAATGGTGATATTATTGTTTGGCTAGGGGCAAGGTCAAAGGCATAATCACAGAAATTCTAGCCTTTCTTCACATAATGAGAAAATAAATAGAAACATGGCAAAATGGACTTGCTTTTTAGGAAAACTAATGAGGCAGTCAGCTGCACTGCTCTCTGTTGGGGAGATTGCACTGGAATTGGAGCACCTGCCTTCCCGGAACCACCTTCGCATCAGAAACTCTTGATTTGCAGGACAGGAGATGGGGCCAGAAGGGAGGAACATCAGCCTGCATGCCTCAGCGGAGTTCCCCCCAAAATAGACTGGGTCTCCCAACTACGAGACATGGAAGAGGCTGAGCAAGGGGTATATGGACTATTCTCTCAGAAGACCTGAGCCACACAGAAACCCTTCAATGACATGGTTCACAAGTATGAGTAAATTAGACGAGGTGACTACCTGTTCTCCCCACACTCCATGTAGCTTTCCTGAGCCCTGCCGCGGCTTAAGGCCAGCATGCGGAAGTTTGGTGTGGGGAAGACTGTCGGAGGGCAGTTATTCCAAGAGAGGCAGCCTCCACTGTCTCTCCAGGACCACAGTAGACAGTAGATGAGGAAACAGGAGAGAGTTCCCTGGTTGCAACCTGCCCTTGGCTTCCCCTCTTCCCCACCCCTGCAGGAAGCAGGGAACTTTCTTCAGCTTAGGATAGAGGGGACCTTTTCACACCAGGCTGCATATGTGTGTGTGGTAAAGCTGACTCCAGGTCACGGACACGTGAGCAAAACGGTGAGGGCTTACAAATTCTGTGGCCTCTCCCTGAGAGTGGCAAGGGTTAACTGAATAGAATATACAATCATTAAATAATATGAGTCATTTTTTTGGTAATATTCGACATTAGCTTCTAAAAGGCTTCTGCTGATTATGTTTTATTACCTGGTTTGTTAAGCATCTATTGTAAAGTGCTGTTAAATTATCATGAATTAGCTTTCCTCCCATGGAAGTGTCACCTGAATGTACTTAGCTAGCTCGTCAATGCCACAAATGTGTAATTATTTGTTTTATTAAGCAGTGTTGTTGCCTTTTACACATTACGAAGTGCTTTTTCATTAGTCGTACTTGGAAAAAAAAAGTTAAATTATTATACAATGTGACGTTCTTAGATATGGCATTTTACTCACAAAATTCTAAAATTTTTAACAGTTTCTTGGCCCTCTGATACTACTTAGAATTTTATCTTTGATCGACAGATCAAAGACCATAGTGAGAATCTTATTAACGCTCTGAAACTTCTCGCAATAAAATCAACGTAAACAGAGAATGTTCCATAAAACTCCAGGACTTTCATGCATTCCCAGAAACCTATTCTGGGGACGGCCAGGGTAAGAAACTCTGAGGTAAAGGATTTTGAATATTCTTAAATTATGCAAAACGATTAATCTTCTGATACTGTTCCCTGGACTTTTTCAGTCATCGCTGCAGGAAAGAAGGAGAGGACAAACATCTATCACCATACTGGCGGCAAAGATAAAGGTTATTTCTCTTTGGATTTTGTTGGTTAAAAAAATAATGCTCCAGTCCTTAAGCTTCCATATGAGCCAAGGATATATTGTCCAGCACCTTTTCCCAGTTGAATTTTATATGGAAAGAAAATTACTTCGGTCATTTCGGCTGTACCACATCTTAAAGAACTGAGAAAGCAAGTCCCGGAGTAAACTTATTGAGTGTTCCCTCTGTGGTTAACACTTGTGGTTGATAGTGTGCCAAGTGCCTTCCAAGCATTGTTGCATTTAATTCTTAAATGCTACTGTTTTTATTGTCCTCTGACTTATAAGGAAATGGAGAGAAGCAGTGACTTGGCTGAGGTCACGCTGTTGGTTTACAGTGGGGCTGGGACACAGATTTTCTTTTCTGACAGCCAGGCAAAAGCCATCAGAAACATATGTCTTTTATCTGAAGTTCTAGGAGGGAGGAGCATGTTTATCTGATTTCAAAGAAACAAGTGATCTAAATCAATTTGCACCTGCCCTTGATTTTGTGCAAATTTATTTATAAGGAATTGTGAAAGGGAGATAGTCCTAAATTCAGAAAAATTTAAATAGTCTTAAATCAAGCATCCCATTTGTCCCATTTGTCCAGAAAGAAAAAAAAATGGCAAAAGGCAGAACAGTAAATCTTTTCCATAGCAAAATTATCACAAGGCTATGTGGAGCCTTCCAAGCTCGACTTTGCCCATTTGAATGGAAACTGCAAATCACTGGGTTATCGTGGGCTCTAAGTAGTGAGTCCATTAATCTCTTTCACTCTTCATTTGCCTCAGATCTGATTTGACTTTGTGATAATGCATGGCTCTGATCACCCTGTGCCCTCCTAGATATGGAGTCTTCAGAGAAAGCTACAAGCAAAGAGGGCTGGTGGCTCAGTCCTAACCGGGTCTCAGGATGAGGAATGACAATGTTTGGAAGCATCTTCAACATAATTGTGGTACCCAAGAGAACTTTCAAGATATAAGCCAGCAGTAAAATAGTTGTAGAACTGAAGAGCAAAGCAGAAACCGTAAATGAATTATTATAACCGCTCCAATTCAGTGTAAAGTTTTTGCTTCTAAGGGCATAACACTCAGATACCTACTGAGCGTATGTACGTGCATCTGTGAACCGCAGTGGTTAATCAAGTTAAAATTCAAGGTTGGGGTTTTGGTTTCTTGTTTTGTTCTGTTCACATGAGAAGGAGAGATATGGAACAGTTGAATTACTCGAAGTCTCCCTAAAATTGGTGGTGTCAGGGCTTAGTCCAATGTCCTCTCTGCTTTGTTCTTACTCTAGTGTAGACTAGGGGTAGGCAAACTTCTCCTTTAAAGGTCAGACACTAAACATTTTAGGCGTTGCAAGCCATACTGTCCTTGTATCCACTACTCCACTATGCCACTGGAGCGTGGAACCAGCCATAGACAATAACAAGGAATCAGTGTGTGCTCCAGCAAGATTTTCGTTTCCCAACAGGCTGCTGGCTGGATCCCGCCAGCAGATGGTAAATTGCCGACACCTGGCTCTAACTACAAATTCCCTCACGGCCATTTATTAATTACAGGATTGGATCTAGTTGTTTGGTCTCTCTCCACCTCGGTTTCCTCCTCCAGTGAAACATACTTTTTCCCACAGTGACAACAGTGTTTCTCGGATACATTTACCCTAAGTGGTTTAAATAGAACAGGGTTCGGGGAATCTCACTCTTCAGGTTTATAAAAACAGATAAATATGCATACCTATGTGTGGAATTTATTGAATACCTATTATATGCTAAATATTGTATTAAATGCTTTACGTATATTGTCAAATGTAATCCTCATAACTGTCTGTCAGCATAGATGCCGGGTGATTCAGAGACGATAGGGAATTTGCCAAGCTGCACAGCTCCTAAAGTGTAGAACTGCAGTCAGCTGCTTATACAAGCTTCTCTTGGGCCTCTACCTTGTACTGTCTTTCCATGGACTCTTTATTTTATCATTGTTTTTAAGATTTTATTTATTTATTTGACAGAGATCACAAGTAGGCGGAGAGGCAGGCAGAGAGAGGGAGGAAGCAGGCTCCCCGCTGAGCAGAGAGCTGGATGCGGGGCTCAATCCTAGGACCCTGGGATCATGTCAAGGCAGAGGCTTAACCCATTGAGCCACCCAGGCGCCCCTATTTTATCATTTTATTCTATTGTGGAAAGAACACTTAACAGATCTGCCCCCTTAACAAATTTTTCAGTGTGCAGTGCATTATTGTTGACTATATGCACAATGTATACAGCAGATCTCTAGACATTATTTTCTTGCTTAACTGAAACTTTAGGCTTATTGATTAGCAACGCCCCACTTCTCCCTTCCCCCAGCCCCTGGAAACTACCATTCTACTCTTCACTTCTATGAATTTGACTACTGGAAATACTCCTATAAGGGGGATCCTGTCACGTTTGTTTTTGTGTGACTGGCTTATTTCACTTAGGATATTGTTTCTCAATAAGGGCATCCTGGTGATCTTCTTGAAGCATCATGAAGGGCAGGGTGTCATGTACATGAAACACAAGTCATTTTTTATGGGGGACAATCTCCTGCCCAGATCCAAACATTCACTGGCTATGTTTTTCTAGTGGGCAAAGTGATACTACTACAGTTTAAGATGAGGGTCCTCTCTCATTCTATGCCTGCTTCCTCTTTTCACTTTTAGCTCCAATGACTGGCAAACACACTTTCTCCCTCTTAAAGGGAAGTATATGGGTTACCTCCTTTCTGACTTCTCAAAAGCAGCCTAGCACAGGCTATTTACCAAACAAATACGCAGCCTAGGACCTCTCAGTTCCAGATACAGGAGCAGACCGGTCATCTTTTGCTATCTTACCCCTTTTACTCTTGATGTAGCAGATAAAATTCACATTCACTTTTCCCCACCAATGCAATGGGAAGAGCTCACCCTCAAGTGTCAGATGTCCAATAGGAGCAATAAGTAGCAAGCTCAAATACAGCTTTAGACCTAAACTATATTCTGTAGTATGGTTTTTCATCAAAGTTCAGCATTAAAAGCAGGAAAGGTTTCTTTAATAAAAAACAGTACTTCTTTTTACCATATGGCCACATTCTTTGTCCATGAGATCCACGACATCCCTTTCTCCCTGTCCATGAATTCCAGGGAGGAAGATGGAAGAGGAATGCCAGAAAGATTGATTGATTAATTAATTAATTAATTAGAACAAGTAATCAAAACAAAACCCAAAAACCCTACATTAAGCCATGCAAATGGGGTCTAGTTCCTCCATCTCTCTCATAGTCTTCAATCATTGGCTTCCTCCCTCGTATCCCACTTGAACCTTCTGTCATTAAGTTTACCAACAACCTCTATTCAAGTCCAATGGCCACTTTTTAGCTCTTAACCCACTCAATTTTTCTGGATTATCCTTTTTTTTTTTTTTTTTAAGAAATGGTCTCCTCTTTTTAACCTCCTTATTATCTCAAGAATCAAAACTCAAATGCCTACAAGGGGCCAAGCCCATGACATAAATTAGTGGTCTCATGTTACTTTCCTTCACCACAGATACATTTGTACCTATATCAAACATGTAAGAATATACTTGTCTTTCACAACTAACATGGTCTTTCCCATTGTTCTTGAAACATGTGGCCCACACCCCCTCTTTCCGTCTCCCCGCTTTTTATTTTAAGATTTTATTTATTTATTTGACAGAGAGAGGCAGGCAAAGAGGCAGACAGAGAGAGGGGAGGAAGTAGGCTCCCGGCCAAGCAGAGAACCCGATGCGGGACTTGATTCTAGGACCCTGGGATCATGACCTGAGCCAAAGGCAGAAGCTTTAACCCACTGAGCCACCCAGGCGCCCTGGCTTCCCGCTTTTGATGGAAACATGGATATAAGACATGTTCCACTTTCTTCTCACCTATACTGTAGGAAAAGCCTCTTTCATCTGTTTAAATAGATCATAAATAACACCAGCCACCCAGTCCCAGGATACTGGATTATGTTGGAGACTGGTGATAACGACAGCCCACATACCTTATCTGAAGAGGAAGGTCCATCCAGCTCTGGGTTATTGTTCCCAAGTCTTGTTAATTACAATAGAAGCTAGAACTCCATATTTTTTGTAAACCTCTAATTTTTTAAATGTTGGCAACACTGTATAGGTCAAAGTTAATAGCTCTGAGTGTGAGATTTGTGATACTTATTTGCCATGTTTATGATCAGAACCAGATTTTTTCTTCACTGACACTTTTTCCACCAGTATCTCTTGGCTCCTCTCTGAGTCACATTCTCACTCCAAATGCTTCTTTCGAGAAAGTCCATCTCCTCTGCCATGACTTCAGCCCATAGCACTTTGTTGTGACTTTATTCTCCCACATTATATTCTTCCTTGTGTAATAGGTCTTTATGAAGTTGTCTTATCTGCCTCAATTGCTAATAATTATATTATGGGTAGTGACTGATTCTTATTTATATGTGCATTCCACATAGCACGTAGATCCACTGCTTTGCCCACCAAAGCTTTGTCATAAAAATGTCTTGATCCCTTAAGATTTAAACTCTGAATTCCTGTAAAGAAAATAATTTTTTTAAAAATGGCTGCTCTGTCAAATGATCCCAGAATTATGCTGGGATCCTACTCTGCGGATCTCCATTTGTATAGGGCAATTGTTTTTCCCTCAAATTCCTGAAAAATCCATATAACGCCAAAAACAGCTTTGTTCCCTATGTGGTGGCTTTGCCAAAGGCAAAAACTATTTTGTAAAAAAATTAAAGTGGGTCCCATGGAAATAAGTTGGAGAAATTCTGGGTCAAACAGTGTTTAACAAATTTCTTTACTGCAGCACTTCCCAGTTTTTATGGTGCAAAACTGTAACCCTGATTATCCAAAGATGTAACAGAGTGCTTTTCAAACTTCTGTGACTCTAGAACCTTTTTTGTGAGGATCATTATTTAAGATCTCATGGTCATGGTAGATAATCTTTTTAATGTGCTGTTGGATCCTATTAGCTAAGATCTCATAGGACTGGAACATAAATGGACTAGAACACAATCTGCCTTAAGAATCAAAATACTTAAAATGTGAGGTCTTCTCTGATTTGTCCCCTCATCTTTATTTATCTTCACTGTTGTTTTCTATCAGAAATATCCTGATTGTAGGACTCATGTCATTCTTTGTTTCCCAAACATGTGCCTTCCTACTTCAGCACATTTTCTCTCAAAGTTTACGTGGTCCAGAATAATATTCCGCCTTCACTAAAGCTAGTTAAGTGTTACACATCCTTTAAAACCCAGTTAAATACATACCTCCCTAAGAACTCATCAAACACCACTCCTGCCCCTGTTGCCCTCTCTTTCCACTCAACAGCAGCCATATTGTCTTCGTCAAGTCTCTGGTGCATAAGATAGACTCTGAGAACTTTGTTTATTGTATTGTATTTGTCAGCACATATCTTCTCTTTCCCGTTAGATTGTTATCGACCTCAGAGCTCTGTCTTTTCACTCGGTGCCTTCTTCCTAGAGGAAACCCAATCAGTGATTTTCATGATCAACTAAAATAACTTGGAGACCTAAAGGCATGTGACTAAGGATTCCGAGAAGTGAAGGAAGTGAGCGCACGTGAGGTTTTAGTGAAGCACAGTTTTCCCAGCAACAGCGCATACAAGAGAGGCAAAGGTCTCTCTGGAATGAAGACTTTCAAAATAAGAAAGACAGAGGCAAGAACCTTCAGAGAAGGCAAAACACATTCCCCACGCAGAGGGCAGGAAGCACTCTCTCAGGAAGAAAATGTATGTGGAGATACCTTCCTCCCACCTTGGCAATTTGTAAGTCAAAGGCTGTCATGCAGGGTAAAGTCTCTCACTTAACTCTTGTAGTTCAGCCTGCTTCTCATGAGGATTTGGGAGATGTTGTTTTAAATAGAGTCAAAAGCTGAAAGAGTGTACCTTCTGGCATTTCGAAAAGGCTAGACAGTCAAAGAATGTTTGAAAGAGCTCTCGTAAAATCAGAAAAATTTTCTTTCTACTTGGAAGATTTCAAGGGTATATGCAAAACAAAGTGCCTGGCCCTACGAGTAAGGAATAAGAAGGGAGGATAGTTACAGTATGCGTCTTCAAGACCCCACAGAGGGGTCCAGCCCGGGAGGGATCCCTGGGGCAGGGATGGGGAGGGCTTCGGGAGAGCTGGCATACCAGGAATGAACTCAAGTCCGTCTGGAGCCCAGTGTTGTAAGGGAAGCCTTCATCATTCTTCTCACAGCTTTTATATCCTGGGAAAAGCAGGTTATACCAGAATACAGTACTTTATTTCCCAATAAAGTAAATGTGGCAGAGTCGAGAAATTTATTTTGCTTACAGTTTGATTTCCTGGCCTGCTAATTTCTCAGAAAGAAGAAAAGGAATTTGAAAGTGAGAAATATTTACTTATGTGGGAATAAATATGCATGAAAATGCTAAACAAAAGTGCAAAACCAGTATTTATGCCCATTTGCATGAATTTTAAAGCAATATGAATCAAGAAAGCTCTAACATCATCATTCTGACTCTCTGTAATGGGACAGAGAGTAAAGTAATATATACATTTAAAATTTATTCTATGTATGAATAGATGCACATTATGTGGATGGATTTCTTTATGAAATAATTGACCATTTTTTTCTTGTAAACCTAATAAAAACAGTTTGAGATCATCAAAATTAAGAGATCAAGCTAGTGCATAACAAAGTGAAACAGTCTAATCTGTGTATGTAAATGAGGTAACGGCAGCACATTTAGCATCTGTTAAACTCACAGTGTATAATATTCATTTCATGAAGTTTGAAATACAGGCAGGAAGATTATGAAGGGGAATACCTGCCTGAGAGAACCCCGTGTGACATTTTTCATTTCGTATTTACACTCAGCTATATGTGTAAATAAGCGGGTATTTTAATATCTGTACCAAATGAAAAAATATATTGCACCAGTTTGAGTTTTGATGCACATGGTTTATATATGTGGTTTAATTTTGAAGAAGAAAATGATGGAAAGCCAGGAGATTATCAAAGTTATACCTAGAGAAATGAGAAATTATCACCTGGGCCACCCTCCCCATTGAATAGAAGTTCGTCTGGAAATGCATCCATTTTTATATCAACAGAAAACACAGCATCGCCGGGGAAATACTTACATGTTGCAAAATGTAGATTATCTCTAATTAACAAAAAGAAAGACACGGCTTTTCAAAGTCTGCGAATATTATCTTGTGATTTTGTCATAAATGAACTTTATTTAATTGTTCCATTTTAAGGATGATTTATCTTGTTTTCACCTCTTTGATTGCTTCCTTCCAGTGCCGTGTAAATCGGAACCACTATTAGCAACATCACTAATTTCCCCTAAAGATCATCTGAGCTCTCAAGCCAAAACATTGCACTCCATTTTATTTTTTCATAAAACTGAAATGGCTTTAGATGGGTAATTTTGTCCTCTTTAATTCAAGCCTCAAAGGGTGGCCAATTTTTTTTTTTTTTTAACAAATAAGTAATTGCTTGGACTGAAAATTTTAACTGCAATATTCAAAGGGAAGATAATGTTGAAATGCCATTGGTTATAATAATTAAACCCTTTGTTCAATCAAAAATAGACTCTTTAGCTAAAGGGCAGTAAACTTCATTAGGTATATAACGAATCATGTTTCAATTTATCGAAATCAGATTTTTTTTTCCCCCTTCCCTGTGTTTAGTATTTGTCATTCAGATACATAAATAGAGAGCTGGATTCTGAATAAATTAAGCACAGCGATAATTTGTGGCAGCTCTGATCAATCATGTATTTATGCGCTGTGATTACATGAGAGGACCATCATGTAGAAGGTTGATAAATTGCTCCAAGTCTGCAAAGGGTTTGGTCTGCAGACCCGTTCTCTTTTCTTCCTCACTCGGGCAACAACAGTAACTGTTTAACTAGAAAAGCTTTCCCTAATATTTCTTTTTTTTTTTTTAAGATTTTTTTTTATTTATTTGACAGAGATCATAAGTAGGCAGAGAGGCAGGCAGAGAGAGAGGGGAAAGCAGACTCCCCGCTGAGCAGAGAGCCCAATGTGGGGCTCGATCCCAGGACCCCGGGATCATGACTTGAGCCGAAGGCAGAGGCTTAGCCCACTGAGCCACCCAAGTGCCCCTTTCCCTAATATTTCAAATGAACTTTACAATATCACCAGAGCTCGGTGATGTACCATTACTAGGATTAAACACAGCAAGGAAACAAATAGTATTCAAAAGACAGAACTGAAAACTTAAGGTGTATGACGCACTTCCTCAGGAGGGAGGAGACTTGCCCGGTTGCAGAGGAGAGGAAATGATTGGTAAAAGTTGATAAAATTGGAAGAGAAAGCTGTGGCCCTAGTGTGAAGGGGTAAAGATGAAGTGTCTTCATCAGTTTTGGCTGCTATAACCAATACCCGAGACAGGGGGCTTATACATAACAGAAATTTATTTCTCAGAGTCCTGGAGGCTGGGCATTTGCGATCAGGATGGCTAGATTCTGGTGAGAACCTTCCTCTGGACCACAGACAGCCACATTCTCTTATCCTCACATGGCATAGAGCAGAGAGAAGAAGTAGCGCTCTCCTGACTCTTGTAAGAGTCCTAAAGCCATTCATGAGGGCCTCACCTTCACAGTTGTCATCCAGGCGTCTACCTCCTGATACCATCACATTGAGGGTTGGAGAGCAGGGTTTCAACATATGAATTTGGGGAGGGGGTTGGCAGGGAAGAAACAGTCATTATAGCCCACCACTGTGGACTTTGTATAGGGCAGTATTTTCTGATGAGTGATCTAGCACCTGTTGGTAGGAGACACTGTATAGAGAAGGGTCTGAGTGTAGGGGAACACGTCATGCAAAAACATAGTGGCTCAGAAGTAAAATGAGAAGTTGCTGAACACAGTTGATGGCAGTGTTCATGGCTAGGAAAGGATATTTTGAGAGCTATTGTTAAAGAAACATGGGCAAGCTTTCTAATGTATATGAATGCTTGAGATAATTCTAGAATTAACAAGTGGGGAGGTGAATTTGGGGACAAGAAAGACTATTTCTGCATATTACTTGAGATCCTCTAAATTGTGCTACAGTAAAAGAGTCCCCAGGTCTCTTAGGCTCGAAATACCAAAGTGGTTTTGTTGTTCTTATTGTTTATAATTCCTTCTCACACTAACGCCCACAGTGGTTAGCTGGGTCTCTGCCCTTCACTGTCAGCCTCCCTCGGGAACGTGCAGCTCTGTTCCTAACTGACTGTGCAGAAGAAGGGCAAAGCACACTGGGTCTCTTAGGACACATTGTCTCTCAAAACTTCTATATGGAAGGGACACATGGGACCCCTTGTCACATTTCATTAGTCAAAGCAAGTCACATGGCTCTGCCTGAGTTCAAGGGAATGGATATTGGGGATTAGTAGTCCAATCTACCACTTTCTCTTTTCATAACAAGCAGGACATTTGATGTGTGAGAATATTCTTTTTCAGACTATGTTCTACAAAACATAAAATGCAAAGCTATTTTCTTCTCTTTGATGACAAATAATTTCACGTGGACCAATATGAAAGGAAATAAAAATGTAATTAAATACTAAAGAACGTCCCTAGCTGCGTACAGTTGGTTTCATAAATATGCCATCTCCAAAATCTGTGGTTTGCCACTTAATAGTGGCAATAGAAACTACGAATTAGTTTCTTAAGGGCGCTACAACAGATTTCCACCAACTGGTGGTTTAAAACAACATCTCTTCACTTATAGTTCAGGACATCAGAAGTTCAAAATCAGTTTTCCTGGGCCGTACTCCCTTGAGGGGCTCTAGGGGAAAATGGGTTCCTGGCCTCTACCAGCTTTGGGTGGCCACCAGCATTCTTTAGATCTTGGTTGCATCACACCAAGGCACACTTCCAAGGTGACGTTGCCATCCCCTCTTCCTATAAATTCTCCCTCTGCCTGCCTCTTATAAGAATTCTTCTGATTACACTGGATCCCCCCCAGATAACCCAAGTCCCCATCTCAAGATCCTTAACTTAATACATCAGCAAACTCCCTTTTGCCATGTAAGGTAATATTCACAGTTTCCAGGGATTAGGACTTCAATATTGCTGGGGCCATAATTCAGCCTACCATACCCATCACGGCACAGTACATAATTTCTTCTGGCTCCCATTATGTTTAGATATGTACATGAAATCAACCAAAGCACCATTGCCATAAACTTGTATTCAAAAATGTCAGGCTTGAAAAGACTAAAGGAATATTCTAATTTGGGGAAGAAGGGTGTAACTTTGCATAGGGCTGATGGAGGAAGAGTTGACTGAAGTTCATGTGGCTTTGGGAATTGTTGGTCAAAAATGGTTCTTCAAAGAAAAAAGATCACTCCTACAGATTAGCAGCCATTGTTTGCACAGTATGGCCTTTACCTGGATAAAGGGAGACAAGCAGTCAGGGACTAAGGTCATGTGCGAGATCAACTTGCAGATGAAGGACAGCTACAGGTAAATAGACCAGGTAGGAGGGCCACAGTGAAAACTTCTCAGGCTTTCTGTGTCTTTTACAAACAGCAGAGATAAAAAAATTAATCTGTATTTGTTCATAGACTTCCAATTGCAGAAGATCAACTGTCCAGGGAATGGAGGGACTTCCCTTACCATCCAGGATGTTCCCTGACATCCACGTGTAAGCCAGACTCTTTGCTTTCTGAACCTTTTGTCATACTGATCCAAGGAGAAAGAAATCCAGAAAAGCCAGGAATTCATATTTTAGAAAAAGCAAAGGGCTTTCCGAGGAAGAAAATAATAAAGCAGAAAGTAAAGGGAGGAGTTAGGGCAGGTTAAAGAACAAATGGGAGAAATAGGGATAGATAAATTTAAATAATCTTTCTTACTTGAGGGAGGTAATTTTTTTATTTACTCATTTTCTAAAGATTTCAGAAAATGTATAAATTGCCAAGACTCGATGCAAATTCTCTGCAGAGAAAATTTCCTCTAATTATCTGGCCTTATACACTAAAATCTGTGGAATAATATATATTCTAAACTCCAGCAACTCTTCTCTCGAATACTTTTATGTATATTGGAGGTTATATTCTCCCTCATTGGGCAAGTATTTTCCAATTATAATCTTACCTTTTCTTTACATGTAAAAACCTGATAATGTTCATGTGTGAAACCAGTTGAGGCATTTAGACATATCTGAATGACCACCTCAAAACAACCAAGCAAGAATCTTAATGATTACTCAGCAAGTAGCCATAATTAGAGTCAACAAGAAATGAAGCAAAAAGTCAGATCATAAATTTGTTCATATAAATAGAGAAACTGTTGTAAGATTTCATTTGTCCTTAGAAATCATATCTGTCCTGAATTCAAAGGATGCTAATGAATACTACATTCTAATTATGTTCTTAAACAATCTCTCAGTGCCCCAAAATCATCACAAAAAATATTGTGTGTGGAGTAAAGGTGATGAGACTTTGCCTAGGTTTGAAGGGCAAGTTTACTCTGGAAAGTAACTAGATCACTGAGATCCTCAACCATATATGATAATATATGTTATGTTTTGGGATTTTTCTAGAGATTTGTTTACAGCCCTTGAGATTCTTTATCTTGTTTGGAGATCACTAAATCTTCAGGAGTTACTCAGAGTAGCCACTGCATTCTATTTGGTTAAGAAACTGTGTCAGAAAACTGGTGTCATTTTTATCTATTGCAGAGCAAGTTCTAGAACCTGAATATCTTACTGCTCCCACACCATCTCATAACTAACTCTCTGAAAGACAGGCTTTGGTCTTTTTTTTTTTTTTTTTGACTGGAAAATAACTCATACTTATGAAGTCCCAAGGGTGTACCTCAATTTCACAGCCCACACAACCCAAAAAAATCAGCTGAAAATCGGTCTCTGAATACAAAAGCAATGCTGGTCAAAAGTAAATTCTGGGGCTGTGGGCCACAGAAATCCAGTCTCATTTCCTATGCAAAAGACCCTTATGCTGTCTGATTTTCTATGCAACTTAAGTGCATATTCTTACCACTCAGATTCTAAATCCAAACAAAACCCCCCAAAAATATTCAACCAGGCTTTCCCAATGGTAGTTATGGCAGCCTGTTCATATGTCACAGAAATCTTTTAGCAGATTGTTCTAAAGTGATTAACTATTTTTAGGAAAATGGTAACTTAAATTTTATTTTGTTTATTTATTTATTTATATTTAAGAAAAGCTTTATTTGATACAAGTTTGCATTTGGGGCATGTTGTATTCTTGAGAACTCTTTTTTTTTATCATTTTTTTACATTAAAGTCTGGAACTTTTCTGGTTGAACTGTGGATATGAAAATAGCTCTACATGTAAATAGCAAATGACTGCAAGTGGGTGACAACTTTAACAGGAGGTGGACATTCATAATCACTTATTGACCTCCCATTTATGTACACACACACCACACACATAATCTCCGCCTCATTCACTACTCTATTTATTGTGCAATATATTTTCTGCATCGATTATTATATACTAATGGGCTGTGTAATATCCTTTCCAGATTTCACTGTAGGTATTTTATAAAAATGAATAGATTCAATTATAGAAAAAAATCAACTCCTTGCCTACTGCTGTTTATTTTAATTATAAGTAGTTAAAAATTTACAATTTGCACTCTTTGGTTTGGATCTAAGCTATGTATGGGCTCTGATTCCCACTGGCAACTCTTTGTGCATGACTTTTGCTTTTTAGGTAGGCTGGCAGTGAATTTCTGAGGTTATGTGGTACACATTGCTTTCATAGCACATTAATAAGCATTTGTCATCTTCAGATGTTGCAGTTGGAGAAAGGAAGTTTCATTCATTTATTCATCCATTCCACAAATATTTATTGCTTATCTACTACATATGAGGCATTGTTTTAGGCACTGACAATAGAGCAGTGGAGAAGTAACAACAACAAAAAATATAAATATCCCTGCTATGATGAGGCATTCATTCTAACTGGGGAAGACAGACAAGAAATAAACAAAATATGTAATATGTCAGATCCTGATATACACTGAAGAGGAAACAAAGATACAGAAAGAGCTGGGAGTTCCAAGGGCAGATAAACTTAAAACTGGTAATAAGTTGGTGCTATCATTCCTGAATAGATTGAAGGAAGATGAAGGAGTAGCCACACAGCTACCTTGGGAATATGACAGGCAGAGGAAACAATAAGAACGAAGGCCCTGAAGCAGAAATGCACATGGTGTCCTAAGGCTAGCCCAGGAGAAGTAGAGTGAGCAAAGGGAAGAGTAGTAACAGTTAAAGACAGAGAGGTAATGATGAAGATTATATAGGGTCTTGCAGGCTACTCTAAGGACTTTGAGTTTTACTCAGAGTGAAATACAAACACGTGATTTGACTTACCTTCATTCAAAATCTGATAGAAATCCAGTCCTGTTCCAGGAAGCTGTCTTCTGCAAGGTGATTCACTGATGCAGGTTGCCTCTGGTTTTGGCTTTATTATTTCAATACTCAGAAAACATCTTCACTGACAAGGGGAAGTGAACTGGAAGGTCCAAGGGAACTTTTGCTTCTACTCAAACTCCATTGCCAAGAACTAATCCGAAGCTCTGGGAAATATAGTCCCCCCAGGAGGGAAAGAAATACAATTTCAATGAGCAGTAGTAATGTGTACTACTGGGGGCAAATGTAAAAACAGAAAAACCAGGTAAGAGAACATTACAAACATCCAGAAAAAGAGATGACAGTTGCTTGAATCATGTTGGTCACAGGAATCAGATTCTAGGTATATTTTGAAGGTAGGAACAGTAAAATATACTGATGGATCGAATGGGGGTTTGGGGGGAGGAGCTAAATTGGGAGAATGAAGTTGCCACTTACTGATTGAAGAAGATTTCAGAAGTAACATGTCCAAGGGGCAATAGAAAGAGATTGGCTTTGAGAGGAAGAAATAGAAAATTTGAATAGACCTGTACCCAGCAAAGAAATTGAATCAGTAATCAAAAATCTCCCAACAAACAGAAGTCCAGGACCAGATGGCTTCCCAGGGACATTCTACCAGACATTTAAAGAGTTAATACCTATTCTTCTCAAACTGTTCCAAAAAACAGAAATGGAAGGAAAGCTTCCAAATTTATTCTATGAGGCCATTACCTCGATTCCAAAACCAAAGACCCCACTAAAAAGGAGAATTACAGGCCAATATCCTCAATGAACATGGATGCAAAAATTATTAACAAGATATGAAATCAGATCCAACAGTACATTAAAAGAATTATTCACCATGATCAAGTGGGATTTATTCCTGGGCTACAGGGATGGTTCAATACTCACAAATCAATCTATGTGATACACCACATTAATACAAGAAAAGATAAGAACCATATGATCCTCTCAATAGATGCAGAAAAAGCATTTGACAAAATACAGCATCCATTCTTGATTAAAAAAAAAAACAACAACAAACCCTCAGCAAAGTAGGGAATAGAGGGAACATACCTCAACATCATAAAGGGCCATACAGGGACACCTGGGTGGCTCAGTTGGTTAAGCAGCTGCCTTCGGCTCAGGTCATGATCCCAGCGTCCTGGGATCGAGTCCCACATCGGGCCCCTTGCTCAGCAGGGAGCCTGCTTCTCCCTCTGCCTCTGCCTGCCAATCTGTCTGCCTGTGCTCACTCTCTCCCCTTCTCTCTCTGATAAATAAATAAAATCTTAAAAAAAAATAATAAAGGGCCATACAAGAAAGACCCACAGCTAATCACATCCTCAATGGGGTAAAACTAGGAGCTTATCCTCTATAGTCAGGAACAAAAGAGGGATCTCTCTCACTATTGTTATTTAACAAAGTACTGGAAGACCTAGCCTCAGCAATTGGACAACAAAAAGAAATAAAAGGCATTCAAATTGGCAAGAAAAAAGTCAAACTTTCACTATTTACAGACAACATGGTACTCTACATAGAAAACCCAGAAGACTCCACCAAAAAAATTGCTAGAATACATGAGTTCAATTCAATAAAGTCACAGGATACAAAATCAATGTATACAAATCTGCTGCATTTTTATACACCAATAATGAAGCAACAGAGAAATCAAGAAATCAATTCCGTTTACAATTGCACCAAAACCCATAAAATACCTAGAAGTAAACCTAACCAAAGAGGTGAAAGATTTGTACTCTGAAAGCTATAAAACACTGATATAAGAAATTGAAGATGACACAAAGAAATGAAAAAACATTCCATACTCATGGGTTGGAAGAACAAATATTGTGAGAATGTCTATAGTACCCAAAGCAGACTAGACATTTAATGCAATCCCTATCAAAATACTACCAGCATTTTTCACAGAGCTAGAGCAAATAATCCTAAAATTTGTGTGGAACCACAAAAGACCCCCAAATAGTCAGAGCAATCCTGAAAAATCAAAGCTGGAGTCACCACGATTCAAGCTATATTACAAAGCTGTGGCCCTCAAGACAGTAGGTACGCTCACAAAAACAGAGAACAATGGAACAGAATAGAGAGCCCAGAAATTGACTCACAATTGTGTGGTTAACTAATCTTAGACAAAGTAGGAAAGAGTAGCCTGTGGAAAAAAGACAGTCTCTTTGACAAATGGTTTTGGGAAAACTGGACAACAACATGCAAAAGAATGAAACTGGAGCACTTTCTTACACCATACACAAGAATAAATTCAAAAATAGATGAAAGACCTAAATGTGAGACAGGAAACCATCAAAATCCTAGAGGAGGGGCACCTGGGTGGCTCAGTGGGTTAAAGCCTCGGCTTTAACTCTGTTCAGGTCATGATCCCAGGGTCTTGGGACCGAGCCCTGCATGGGGCTCTCTGCTCAGCAGGGAACCTGCTTCCCTTTCTCTCTCTCTCTGCCTGCCTCTTTGCCTACCTGTGATCTCTGTATGTCAAATAAATAAATAAAATCTTAAAAAAAAAAATCCTAGAGGAGAATACAGGGAGCAACCTCTTTGTCTATAGCAACTTCTTTCTAGACATGTCACTGGAGGCAAGGGAAACGAAAGCAAAAATGAACTATCGGGACTTCATCGAGATAAAATGTTTCTGCACAGTGAAAGAAACAATCAACAAAACTAAAAGGCAGCTTACAGGATGGGAAAAGAAATTTGCAAATGACGTAGCTGATGAAGGGCTAGTATCCAAAACCTACAAAGAACCTATCAAACTCAACACTCAAAAAGAAAATAATCCAATTAAAAAAAAAATTGGGCAGAAGATATGATAGACATTTTTCCAAGAAGATGTAGAGATGGCTAACAGACACATAAAAAGATGCTCACCATCACTCATCAGCAGGGAAAAACAAATCAAAACCACAACGAGATAGCATCTCATACCTGTCAGAACGGCTAAAATTAACAAGGAAAGAACAAATGTTGGTGAGGATGCTGAGAAAGGGGAACCCTTCCCCTGTTGGTGGGAATGCAAACTGGTGCAGCTACTCTGGAAAACAGTATGGAGGTTCCTCAAAAAGTTAAAAATAGAACTACCTTATGATCCAGCAATTGCACTACTAAGTATTTACGCAAAAGATACAAAAATATGATTCTTATGGGTACATGTACCCTAATGTTCATAGCAGCATTATCAACAATAGCCAAACTATGGAAAGAACACAGATGTTCACTGACAGATGAATGGATAAAGAAGATCTCGTGTGTGTGTGTGTGTGTGTGTGTGTGTGTGTGTAATGGAATATTATAATTCCATTATAATATATAATGGAATATTACTCATCCATCCAAAAAGAATGAAATCTTGCCATACACAATGTTGTGGATGGAGCTAAATTGTATTATGCTGAGCACAATAAGTTAGTCAGAGAAAGATAAATACCATATAATTTCACTCATATGTAGAATATAGGAAACAGAACATCAGAACATAATGGGGGGGAGAAGAGAAAAGAGAGAGGGACACAAATCATAAAAGACTCTTAAAGGTTGAGAACAATGGGAAAGGATGGGGAGATGGGTTACATGGGCAATGGGTGGGCATTAAGGAGGACACTTGTTATGATGATGAGCACTGGGTGTTATATATAAGTGATAAGTGACTAAATTCTACAAAACCAATATTATAATATATGTTAATTAACTAGAATCTAAATAAAAATTTGGAGGAAAAAAGAGTTTATATTTGAAACATTAAATTTTTCATGGGACATCCAATTTGAGATATTGAATAGACAGTTGAGTATATGTGTCTGGAGTTCAGGAGAGAGATAAATTTAAGAATCATCAACATGGTGATAGATTCACAGCTATCTAACACAAGAGAGCTAGATACCTAAAGGGTGGGTATGAATTGAGAAGAGAAAAGGTCCAGGGGCTGAGCTCTAGGCACTCCCATGTTTGTAAGTTTGGAGCTTAGGAAGTAACAGCCATGAATTAGGAGAAAAATTAGTAGTTTGTGGTGTTCCAGAAACTACATGAAAAAGGTGTTGCAAGGAGAAAGTTATCAATAAGGTCAAATCCTACTAATAGCCCAAGCTAACTAAGGGTTAATAATTGGCCTTTGATATAGCAACATGGAGGTCATTACTAACTTTGTCATGAGTCATTTATGGAATGGTGAGGACAAAAGCCAGTTGGAGTTGTTTAGGAGCAGAAGAAGGGGTGGTAGTTGGAGTGGGATTTAGGAGAAATTCAGCATGTCTTTATGTTGATGAGATGATACACAGGAGGAGCAGGGGAAATCCCTGGGGTAATGCCTCAAACCACTTAGAAGGAAGAGAATCTGATGGGGGGGGGGGCGGGGGTTGTCTCTGACAGGAGCATACTGGCTTCATCTCTGGAAGAGGAAAGATGTCAAAGTGTGGGGGTACAAATGCAGGCCAGCAAGAAGTTATGCTGGTGGGGAACATGTGGGACGTCCTTCAGAGTGTTTCTACTTTCCCGGTGAAGTAAGAATCAAAGTAACAACTAGAGTTAGAATGAAGGAGGTCTGAAGAGGTCTTCATCTAGAGTTGTAGCTGAGTTGATAGGATTTCCAGGCTGCTCTGAGGGACTGCTTAAAGTCAGACCAGTCAGCATACTTGCATGCTTCTCCCATGCCAGTGATGGGCTGAGCAGCTCTAGGGGCAAATGTAAGAAAGGAAGAATGTTGGGTTTTAAGGAGTCTCATTTTTGTTGACCACAGTCTTGCCATTACTATTCTTGGTTATTTTAATTGTCTCCTTTCTCACAGGTGCTCCTGAGATCAACGAATCACTCAAGTTTTGCCTCCCACATTCTACTCTAAATTGACTTGCTCTCACTCCTTTGGTTCCAAACCCATTATCTCTACCAGGTTCTTCCTTAGCCCCCACCCCCTTTGCCAAGACTTTTACGCCCACTTGACCTCTGAAGGACATGGGTCCAATTTTTGTCAAGCGCAAACTCAGCAGCCTCTGGGCCAGCTTCCCACGTCTCTGCCTCTCCTACTCTCTTCATATCAAATCCCCAGATCTGGGTCATACTTTCCCTCAGGGAGCTCAGAATACGGATTTGAGCAAAGATTCCTACCACAGCCTCAGACAAAATAAGAATGAATTGAGCCCCACTGAGGAAGAAGCTGGGGGTTTTAGGACCCCATCTTACCCCTCTGCTTTCTGGGCTTCATCTGCCTTTCTGCTTCATCCAGAAGCCAGTTCAGAGACAGTTTGGACTGTACGGGAGATGGGGTGCCAGACTTCATCATGGAGGCTACGCTCCTTAACGCAAATTGGAGCAATTCTTTCACAGTCCAGATGGTTAACACTGCTGTGAAGGCCTCGTCAACATGTTGAGTTTACCATCCCGAGTAACTTGCTCCTGGGGAAATGGGAGAAATTGTTATCCAAACAAATAGGAGGTCAGCTTATTAGTTTAAAAAAGAGAGAGAAAGAGACTCTCTACAGAAACATTTGGGCAGGTTTCAATTTAGGCAAAAACCATTTCATTCATTTCATTTTAACAGCTTCTGTTGAATAAGCATGAAAAATGGTTTTCATTAGTCCTTCCTCCACATTAGACCTGACAAGCAGGGGGAAAACATGAATTTTTCCTGTACTTAACAAATATTCTGTAGTCATATGGAGCAGCAGGAGAGATGCAAAAGGAATAGTAATTTTGCAAAATGAAAAGGCTTGGGCCAAAACACATCATTTATTCCCAGGAAGGAGCAAGAATATGCTAGCACACGATAAAAATAAACTGATGAAATTTCTAATACTGGAGATTATGATTAAAGACAATTTATAATCGGTCTGGAAATGAAGTGGGGAGGAATGCTTCATTTTCATTATTTGCTTCAACCTTATTTATTTTCTCACGCTCCATTCATTCAACAGGGGACCTCCAACAGTCTCTCCATAGGTAGAATTTTTGCTTCATGCTCTGGCTAATGCTTGCTACGATATAAATAGCTTATTTCACAAGCTACTTTTCTTGCTGGGCCTAGGATTTTAACACTAATATGATTTTTCTTTCTTTTCAGCGCTCTGAGATGAATTGTACTTGTGGAATGTCTAGTTTTGAAATGTAAATGCCTTTGACATTTTACTTTAATTCCAATTTGGATGGTAATTTAAGGGTTTAATTAACAATAAAGATGAATCAACCTATAAAATGAATACATAAACAGCAGCAATTGACAAAAAAGAAAGAAAATTTTTCTAATGCATTCTCTATAGATTCTCCCTGGTGTGGGCGAGTAGTTTGTGTTTCTGAGACTCATCACACAATTAAGAACAGAAAAGACCCAGATTGAAATGTAGCCTATTCACAAAACAGTTTAGGCCAGTTAGTGGTTGTGAATACCAGTAATAAAAAGTAGAAGAAAATGGCTCTTTTTTTTCTAAAGATTTTATTTATTTATTTGACAGGCAGAGATCACAAGTAGGCAGAGAGAGAAGGAAGCAGGCTCCCTGCTGAGCAGAGAGCCCGATGATGCGGGGCTCGATCCCAGGACCCCAGGATCATGACCAGAGCCCAAGGCAGAGACCTTAATCCACTGAGCCACCCAGGCACCCTGAAAATGGCTTTTTTGAAGAGTGAGTTAAGCAAATACGCAATAAAGTCTAAAAGGGATGCTTGTCTCAAGCTGGCTTCAGCAAAACCACGTAACTCAGTAAAGTGCAACCAAATTTGTACTGAACTCTAACCATAAGCCCGGGCATGAACAAAATACTTGGTCTTGCTCATTAATGCTCATACAACTCAATGAAACAGATCTTATTATTATTCCTAGTTTACAGATGAAGAGGTGGAAGTTCAGAGAGGTAAAGTAACTTGCACAAGATCACACAGCTAAGAAGTGGCCAGGACAGGATTTAAACTCAAGTCAATCTGACTCCAGACTTATTTTACACAAATAGATCATTTCTTAAAATCTATTTTTTCTTTATTAAAAAAAAAAATCCTCTTAAAATGTACAGAATCGGGATGCCTGGGTGGCTCAGAGAGTTAGGCAGCTGCCTTTGGCTCGGGTCATTATCTTAAGGTCCTGGGATTGAGTCCTACATCAGGCTCCTTGCTCACTGGGGAGCCTGCTTCTCCCCCTGCTTGCACCTCTTCCTGCTTGTGCTCACTCTCTCTCTCTCTGATTAAAAAAAAATTTTCTAATAAAAAAATTGTACAGAATCGTATTAAGTCTGATAATGAAATTACATACCCATCAAAGTCAGATACATGTTGGCACAATTTGTGCACATTTGAAAATATTTCCCCGAGGTTGCACTATCACTCCTAAGCTTACTTGTACCTCTTAACCTGTGTGTCTTAGAAGTTCGCAGGAAAGTGTGAGGGCCAGTGACTAGCCTGCTTTGAAGGCTGCAATTTTCTTACCAAAAAGTTGTAGTATTCACTCCAGGGCTGAATCACGTAAGGTGCACCAGGAAAACTAGCTTCATCTCTTCAGTGTGGGGACATGCACTCTGCAACCGCCTGGGAGTGATATGGCGTGGTATATTCCACTGAGTTGTTCTGGGGCACTTCAAGTAATATGTTTAGCCAGCAGAGGCATAATTGCATTTTTCCTCGCATTCATTGACATGTCGAGGAAAGACTCCTTTTTCTGTGGAAAACAGGAGATGAAGAGGAGTTTTTTAAGAAATAAAGAACATAAGTAGGGAAAACTAAGTGGATAGGAACTTACAAAGTATTCATAAGCTCTTATGTTGCTATAGCACGTAACGGTTTATACAGGGCTTTCAGATAAAATGTGTTTTGCGAATGATCCTTGAGGCAGACCTATCACGCTCATTTAACCGGGGAGGCAGAGGCTCAAGAAGGTCAAGCTGTTTGTCCAATGTTGTGTGGATTTTAAGTGATAATACTGGGCAGAAGCTCAGGTCTTATGACTCCATCAAGACTCAATATCGATAAGATGTTTATTATCTGAATGCTTTTGTGGACAATTATTTCATTAAACAGAAACCTCTCGGGATTTTTCCTGCAGTTGAATGCTTCTTCCTACAAAACTGCTCAGGCCACCACATCTCACGGTAGGAAATTCCAATGATAGGTCATCATCACCATCTTCATCCCCAGCTCACAACAAATAATAGTTAGTGCCAATGAAGGGCTCCTCTGTGTCAGACATTTTCAAATACTAACTTTATATCATCATAAAATCCCTAATGAGGTATCATTATCCCATTTCCTACAGAAGAGACTGAGAGAAGTAATTTTATATAGAAGATTATGTAACTAATATAGTAATATATATTATATAATATATTAAGATATATTATACATATTTATATAAATAGATGTAAGTTCATCTATATAATAAAATATATAATACAAATATGTCATATAAATATATACTAAAATATATATTTATATATAAATAAGTTTATATATAATTATATAATAAAATATATATTATATACATTATATATGACATATAAAATTCATGTAATATTTATATATTATATAATTTATATATCATATATCATATATTCTAAACATACAATTAATATATATTAATTATATTAATATAAATTAATTGATATAATTAATTATATTAATTTTTTTTGAGAGCTAGAGAGCGCGAACGCACGAGCATGAACAGGAGGAGGGGCAGAGGGAGAGGGAGAGAGAATCTTAGCAGACTCCATGCCCAGTGTGGAGCCCCATGCAGGGCTCATCTCACAACCCTGAGATCATGACCTGCACCAGAATAAGGAGTCAGACACTTAACTGGCTGAGCCACCCAAGCGCCCCAAAAGAAGTAATTATCTTAACAATGTTATTAAGTAACTATATCAGTTAAACAATGCTATGGTTAAAAACAAACAAAAAATAAATAAAAGCAAACAATAAACCCTCTGTGGTTTTTAACTGCATGGGTGCATTTATTACTTGCCGGCTTTGCTTCCTGCCCTATTTACTCCAGGAGCCAACCTGTCAAAGCATCCCACCCTGAATCATTGCCAGGCTCATGACAGAGACTGGAATGGACAGTGGTTCTGCTCAGAAACTCATGCCTTCTTCTCGCAGCCACAGCAAGCCACCTGAGCACATCTAACATCAGTAGAGGGAGGATGTATCATCTCTCCATACAGAGGGAGCATATAGTTTGGACACTGCCACACTTCATTCACCTAAGTCCATAACTGGGTTACAGACACTTGCTTCGTTCTTTACTGGAGTCAATCCCAAAGTTTTATCTTAACATAAGACCATACTGAAAGCCTAGGATTTTGTGATAATCTCTATATCAGGTCGGGGGATGGCTCGAGACCCATGAACAATCCATCAATCGTACATAAAATTAAGTAAGTCTGCTTCATGCACAGACCAGTGTGGTGTGGGAGCCAGCTTGTGTCTCCTTAGAAGAGTCAACTATTACATTTTCAGGAAATATCACATTCATCAAATGTCACATTAGTAGCTTAAAGTTGGCCACGGTTTGGAATTATTTACATCACAGAAATGAGCAAATGCTAGAAATCAGGGCTTTTTTCCCCCTAGAGAGAGAGTTATTATACATTTACCAGCATAGTACTATACATTTGATGTATGTTGGCGGCATAGGAGCTGGTGAATGGCAATCAATTCTGCTGCTTGGAAAGAAGACAAACGGAAACCACACAGCAGTCACAGACCCATAAGAATTCTGGAATGACATTGGGCAGTTGTTGCAAGAGCTCCCCCCAGAGGTGGGGATCACTCCTTTATTAACTGCTTCTATGCCCTTGAAGTTAACTCCCAAGCTACTGTTCTTACTGTTCTCAGGGACCTTGCCTCTGCCCTCTGGGTGATCCTTTATTCTCCTTTTCCTCCTTGGCTCCATCTAAAATACCCATCGGACACTGCCCTTTGTAGAAATGGCGCAGCTATTGTAGCCTGCTCCTTGCCCACAGAAGATTGGCTCTGTATCCCTTTAAACAAATTCCAGTCCTTTCCATATGCCAGGAGCTACGCCTCCCCTTCTTTTCCAGTTATGCCCCCGCCTTAACTGCTAATAAGTCTAGCCTCTAAAGCTCCTGTGGGACAGCCTGGAAGTCTCTTTACCCTGAGCCATGTTTTTTATTTGAAAAGCTCTCCTGGACACCAGCTGAATGGATTCAGAGATTTCACAAAGACCATGGCAGCCATATCCTTGGATTGGTTTTTGTCAAAAATCTGGGTTTCATCAGCCTTAGTAGCTCAAAGATTTTCTCAGTTTTACCATTTTTTAAAAAAATCTTTATAGGTCCCAGAATTTCTGGACTCACTCTCTTCCTTTTGACATCTTCTTACAAATCAGTCAGTTTTTTCCTAAACTCACCTCAGTAACTTGTCCAATACAACTTACAGTGAACAATTTATGCTACAAACATTGTCTTCCAATTCCTTCACCTAGAGCCACAAGTTAACAAAATACCTTACCTGCTTTCCAAGCTACTATGGCCAACAGTATTGCTAAATGTTTCACTAATGCCTTCCATGTCTTCCTGCCTGCAAAAACGGTCTTTTTGCCGCCTTCTGGCCAGCCCCAAGACGGTTCACATACTTCAGGGCTTTGTTTTTATTTTTGTTTTTGTTTTCGTTTTTGTTACTAACAGCCGGAAACTGTACATTCAGGGCAATATCTGTGTCACCCCGAACAAGCTAGTTTGATGGCAAGTATATCCCCAAATCTCAATAGATTACAGTAATGAAATTTATTTAAGTTTATTTCACCTTTGTTAATGTTGGCTACAGGAGGACTGTGGCCCTGCTCCACATCTGCTTCCTTCAGGGATTTAAGCTAAGGAGTAGCCTTTATGCCGTTGGCCTCGCAACAGAAGAAAAAAAGGTCAGCTGTGGCTGACCATAAAATGGGTCCTAAATCTGTCACTTTCACTCACATCCCATTGATTAAAAAACTAATATGGATGATGGGCTTTGGATATCCCCCCACAGGATAGCCCATAGGGAAAAATCTATAGGAAGAGTTATTTTGGAATGATTTGGAATGATACACAGTGTACTATGGTAGTAGAGTCTATCCGACTCCAAAGCCTGTGTTCGTAACCACTGTATCATACTACTGCCTCTCCAAAATCTGCTTTAGCTTTACTTTTTGGTAGACTAATGACAAAGGTCCCAAGAATCCTTTGGGACACAGAGCAAGAACTATTGGGCTTTAATTGCTACAGTTCTCCAAGTGACACAAAGGCAGTAACAGTCAAAGCCTCCAATCATGGCAGAATTTTTCTCAAACTAGTTTGAGACACAAATTCATTTTGACCAGAGAGATTTAAAGGAAGGCGATTTTCCCACAGTGAGGTAAGGTGCATTTCTGTGGCTTCTTTAAAGCAATGAAAAATTTAAGTCATAAAAATTATGTTCTTAAATGATGTTTTTCATCCTGAGAGATTACTTATAATTACTTATCATTAGCTATGATTTAAAGCAGTTAGAGGAATAAATACTTTATCCCTTCTATTTTATAAGTTGGGAAATGTAAACCAGGTCTGTCATTTATGTTGGTACAATAAAGTAGGAGTTTAAAGCAATTAGACACACATGTTTCTTTGTGTGTGTGTATGTGTGGTTTCCTTCTTCCTCTTCATTTAGCTGCGATCAATCCAGTCCCAACATCCTGACGCTCAAAAGTATCTTTGAAAAGAAAGTTAGGACTGTATTTTGGAGCATTGTTTTTATTAAAGCCTTGGTTTGGCAGCTGGAGCACCCCGAATTCTTTCCTCATTCTAATACACCTGGGTACACAGAGTAATGAAGACTCAACAGAGGCAACAGGCCCGTGGGACTGTTACCCCTGGGAGAGTCCACACTGTGTGAGTGGAGATCTTCATTCTTGGATCCCCCATGAAAGATTCACACAAGGATCTACACGCAAATGGAGACAGCCATTAGGAAAGTAACAAGCACAAAGCAATTTAGGAAGGGCACAACATCCTGACTCTGTGGCGGCAACGCACCAGAGTTGGGGGTGTCTTTTCTTTTTATGTTTGCATAGGTTATGGATCCTAGCTTGGGCACTCTCCAACGAAGGGGGTTTCCAATCATCTAAGGAGCTCCTCCTACTGGTTGGGGCAGGAAGGATCAAAAAAACCTCCAGGTAAATCTATCATAATGAAGCTCCTGGGCCAGAGGTTGAAGAGGAGAGTGCAAGGTCTGTACCTGTGGCTCTTAGTCTGTCAGCTCAGGGGTCTTGGAAGCCTAAAGCCAGGATGTTAAAAGCCACAGAGTCAGGATGTTGTGCCCTTCAGCTTCTGACATGTCACCTGTTTATCACCACCTGTGACTCTGGCTCATGTCTAACTGCCTAGTCTGTCAGGAGTAGCAGTGTCAAGATGAGAGCTAACTAAGTGCGCAGCAGGTTTACTGAATGATTTTTACTACAATCAGAACACAATTTTATGCTTTTCTGCCAGAACGAGGTTTATTCAGGAAGTAACGTCATGGGTATTGGTGGCTTAACATCTCTCAAAAAGGTCTTTGACCATTTCTTTAAGCCTGTGAAATACACTGGGAGGGAAATTGTTTCTAACTTGGTGGAACTGCTGATGTCCCAGAAATAAAATCAGCCTATTTGACCAACTAAAATCACTGACTGGTTGGCCCCCCTGCGCTCTCCCGATTCCCGGGCCGGAGATTCAATTGACCTCCCATGTTGTCTGTCACCTTCCTAGTACTGATCCCCCTGGTAAAGAAAGCTTGGTCCCAGAGGCAATTATGCAGATGTTTTATTTACTAATCTTTAATAATGGCTGCATTCTTGTCTCAAATAATTTCTAAGCCATAATTAACTAATTACTAATATGTTTTCTACAAATGGGAAATAGATATTTGGGACCGATATCCTCAGTAGGTGGTTAAACCCCCACACTGAGTACATTTACAGCGTAGATTGCACTTGTTTGTGCCTCACAAACAGGAAATGTGTGGTCATAACTAAAAGATTACTACTTGGAAAATAACTCTTCCCTCCTCCCTCTTAAAAGTCCCCTTTGAATGTCATTCTAAGTCATCTTACCTTGGGCTGTTTGGTCAATCAGGCACCATGTACTATATTCTTCTTGGATTAGCAATTGACAATGAATTAACACTTCTGATTTGTCTTTTGTTTGTTTGTTTGTTTTGTTTTGGCTTCTACAGGAGCTCATTATAAAGTAGAGATCTGAGGTAATTATCCAGAAATTTAAAGCTTTCAGACCCATTTTGATGAAAATATTTTCTGCTACTAAAAGTATTAGCATATAAAGCAACTGAAAATTTTAATTAACAATGAATTTATTATGTGGAAATACTAAACATACTGGCCTCACAAATCCTTAGGCTTGTTATTTCCAAATATGTTCCAAATATTTTTCCCATTTTTTTCTCCATCTTTTCTGTAGACTTCAGCATCACTGAAAATTACTCAACCTCCTATCTCAAAGGGAAATGTCCTCTTCTAACCATAACTTCACCTCATCACGTTTTGCTTTCATTAATGAGCCGCTGGCCCTTCCTTTTTCTCTAAGTTTATTATACACACAATCTTGTGAATATTTTTTTCTAGGTTAATTTCAGTAGCAGTCCCAAATGCTCCCCTCCTTTCATCAAAACTATGGTGTAATGTGGGTACAGACCAAGACAACTTGTGGGTCAGGTTGTCTTGGTGGTAGCAGCAGGAATGGTGACACTCCATTCTATACAGGCATACGAAATCCTTGCCAGGAGAGAAAGTGTCCAATAAGAGAAGATTTAAAAGCTACAGACTTGGGGCACCTGGGTGGCTCAGTCAGTTAAGTGACCAACTCTTGATTTTGGCTCAGGTCATGATCTCAGGGTTGTGAAACTGAACCTCACATCAGGCTCTGCACTCAGCATGGAACCTGCTTACAATCTTCTCTCTCTCCCTCTCCCTCATCCCCTCCAGCCCTGCTCATGCTCTCTCTTTCTCTCAAAAAAAAAAAAAAAAAAAAAAAAAAAAAACAGTCTTAAGAAATACATATTCTGAAGACTCTGAGAAAGGAGAGACAGAGAAGGTGGGGGAAGAGAGAGACTATTGGGCCCTTGTAAACGTGTCTGAAATAGGAACACATGAAACTGAAGAGGAATAAGAGATTGGGATACGACTGAACTGGTCTAGAAGACTATCAGTCTTCAGCAGTAGATTACAGCGACTCTATTAAATAGTGACGCTATTAAAACCCCCAAAGCCTTGGCCCTCTAGTCTTCATTTACACAAAGAAGACAGGTTTTCCAAAGATGAGGTGGAGGATCTACTGCTCCATATACTTTTGATCTGGAATCTTCAGAAGGATAGTTTAATACATCACCTTGATTTCCAACCAGACTCACAGGAAGGAATAGGGTCTCTCTCTCTCTCTCTCTCTCTCTTTTTTTTTTAAGACTTTATTTATTTATTTATTTGACAGAGAGAGAGAGAGAGAGTGAGTGATCACAAGTAGGCAGAAAGGCAAGCAGAGAGAGATGGGGAAGCAGGCTCCCAGTTGAGCAGAGAGCCTGACGCAGGGCTTGACCCCAGAACCCCAAGATCATGACCTGAGCCAAAGGCAGAGGCTTAACCCACTGAGCCACCTGGGCACCCCAGAAATAGGGTCTCTTGATAGGGATTCTCACCAGCAACATGTATCCGTTTCTTGTCTTCAGCGCCTCTGGATCATACCTGGTGAAGTGTGCAGCTGTTATGGAGAACGAGTGAGTACATATGCATCACAGGACATGAGACATGAGGCTCACACAAGAGGGGAGGTGTTTGTTCACAATTAGGTTCACAATTACTAGACGCCCTCCCTTTGTTTATAGCCAGAAGGGTCTCCTTCCGTTGGATCTTCCACACACTTGAGTTTCCACAGCTTGAGTTTATTCTCAAGTCAATTAGGATGGTATAGTTGCTGTTGAAGTTTCATCATTTAATTAAAAAGCATATATGTACACCAGTGAAAAGAGAGTGTGGGAAGATAGAATATTGCTTTTATGAGTAGTTGAATGTTTTGGAGAGACAGATTGATAAAGAATAATTGCTGACAAATTAGACATCTGTGTTAGGGTTCAACAGAGAAACAGAATCAAATATGTATATTCAAATATATATATGTGTGTATATATACACACATACATGCACATGCAAACATACATACATACAGAGAGAGAAAGATATTATAAGGAATTGGCTCATGTAATTACGGAAGAAGAAAAGTCCCATGATCTCCAGATGGCAGGCTGGAGACCCGAAAGTACAGATGTTTAATTCCAGTCCAAATCCAAAGGCCTGAGAATCAGGACAGCCGAAGGTGTACATTTCAGTGCAAAAGGTAGCAGGCTCAAGAACCAAGAAGAGTCAGTGTTTCAGTTAGGGTCCAAAAGCCAATGTTCCAGCTCAGTCAGGCAGATGGAGTTCCCTCTTACTCAGATTTTTTGTTCTTTTTGGGCCTGCAGTTGATTGGATGAGTCTCACCCACACTAGAAAGGGCAATCTGTCTTACTTAGTGTACCAATTCAGACGTTAATCTCCTCCGATACATCAAGAATAACATTTGGACAAATGTCTGACTACTCCATGGTCCAGTCAAACTGACACAATAAATTCTGACATGTATTTAAAAACTGGAAAATTCTGAAAAAATTCTGACCTCAAATCCAGTATATGGAAATTATACATGATGTGTTATGTGTGTGGCTTACGTGAGAGAGAGAATAAGGAATTTTTTAGGGTGATTAAATTTATATCCCCCTTTAAAAAGATCTATATTCTACATTAAACTTTTGAAGAATAGTGAACATGTTTTAAGATACAATAAAAACTATTTACATACTTTAATCTTTTTTTGATTTTTCACTTTAACAGAATTGTTTTCAACTAACCCACAAAAGGACTGTCCCAGATAACACCAGTTAAGGGTAATCTACTATGTAAGATCACAAAATAAACAAGTACAGTCAAGGAAATGAGACACATGAATGTCAGAACTGTTTATGAGGACAGTTCGATTTGCCTAAGGGCATTTTTTTCCCCTGAGCATCTTACATATAAGTCAATTCTTGCTACTTGGTGTGGGTTCTTTCTTTCTTTCTTTTTTTTTTTTTCTTTTAAAGTAATCTCTATACCTAACATGGGGCTCAAACTCACAACCCCAAGATCAAGAGTCACATGCTTTACCTATTGAACCAGCCACGTACCCTTGCAAATTGGTGGTTTTGTTTGTTTGCTTTTTAAAGATTTTATTTATTTATTTGAGAAAAAGAGAGAGCACGAGCAGAATGAGGGGCAGAGGGAGAATCAGGCTTCCCACTTATAGGGAGACTTGATGCAGAACTCGATCCCAGAACTCCAGGATCATGACCTGAGCTGAAGGAAGACACTTAACCCACTGAGCCACCCAGGTGCCCCATCTTTTTGGTGTTTTAAACCCGAAAAAAAGCCTGCTTCTCCCTCTTCTGCTCTCCCTGCCTGGGCTCTCTCTCTCTCTGTCAAATAAATAAAATCTTAAAAAAAAAAAAAAAAAAAACCTGCAAATATCCATGCTGGCTATTTCCAGCCTTGGGTAACAGCAATCATCAGACCACTCCTCTATTACTATTGACTGCTGAGCATCATAGGAAAATTCCCACAATCAGGCCAGCTACCATTATAATCAAGCCATGTTATCTAGTATCTGCTGACCTATCAAAACTGCTGGGCAATCATTTATCTCTAGCTGACTCTAACTTCATGCAATTTTTCGTTATACTACTTTCTTGGTCTTCCTACTCTCATAAGGTTCCAAATTCCATGTACATCTCCTTCACTCTCAGCAAACGGGAGTTTTGCTTCATCCTCGAGAAAATAAAAACCATACAATATGAACTGTCTCCTTGATTCAACCATCACTTCTATCATCCCTCCTTCTCTCTTACTTTTCTCTTCCCTCAGAGTTTTCCTCTCTCTCTTTCTCCCTGGCAATCTCATTCATTCCTACAAGATATCAACACAAGATAACTTCTGAATTTCCCTCCCAATGTTGTCATTTGACAACTGAGTGTCCTCAACTAGATTTTTTGCTTAGGCTTTAAAGTCAGTACCTTTTAAATTCTTTAAGTTTCCTTCTAATTCTCTAAAATGTTTGAGTCCATAAAATCATCTGAATGGTTGTCTTTATTCTCCAATTCACTTATTTTGGTCAAGATAGGTAAAAGGTTTATGTGTTTGTTTGTTTCTATATCCGGCACAAAAATTCCATAATCCTTCTACTTCACAGAGCTGAATATCCTATGAAATTCTTCCTGCAGGACTTAGTCCCAGAATGCATTCACTTTGGCCATCTCAATGATGAACCTGTTCCTACTCTAAAGTGAACTTGAATTTCCCTGCTTCTCCAAATGACAAGCTAAATGAAAGCTCCTTGCCAATAGATTTCTTAAATGATAGCTTCAAGTTGCCAAAATACTCTCCTGAGAGATTCTCCCTTCACTCGGACAGGATCTAAGTCCAAGAGTCACGAGCTCCCCGAAGGCCAAATCTGCCAGCTGTCAGAGAGTGTTTCCAGGTGGGCATCTCAGCTAATCGACAGTGCTGTTGGAGGAACTGGAATCCAATTACAGTGACTCATAGCAAAGGCAATTTACCTTTCTTTCAGGAATGGGAGGACAAAGTGCCAAATGCAGCAGGTTGCATATTTTTGCTCATAAAATACATAATTTGTCAAAATCATTTCTCTCTAAACACTTTAATGGAAATCCTTGGCAGGCCTATGCACTAATGATTTCCATATTAATTCAGGACTCCCTTCCTCCATTTTATCCCCAAACTCTCTGCATCTCTAAGGTACGGCTATTATTCTTTTATTATAAATCATATAAGTAGACCATTTTCCAAGAAAGAGGATATCTCTGTTAAATTTAAAAGTGCTCTGTGACTCTCCTTGGATGGCCTGTGCTGAAATTAGTAATAAGAGACCAGACTGACTATGGAATGATGTTTAATGACTTCTTGTGTGTTGAATTATGTAGAGGCAGAGTAATTGAAGAGCAATTACAAAGCAAAGGGAGTGGGGATAGAGAGTTTTCAAGTCATGAAATCTCTTTTGTCAAGTTTACCTGATTACAAGTGATTTCCAGACTTTAAAAAGGATCGGAATATCATTCATTTTACTGATTTTCTCTAGATAGTTCAAAAATTTTTTTAATTAAAATGTTTACCTCACCCCTTAAAAGCAGAGGCAATTTTGTTGCAAAATTGATAAAATAATAGAGAGGAAGGAGAGATGGGCTTCAAGAGAAAAACAAGTCATCTCCCATTATAATAATAGACAAGGAAAGCAGGTTTTGCAGGCTCTAAATTCTATGTGAACTGCGTTAGCAATCATATTAAAATTCACATCACATCGTGGGTTTGTTTCTACTGAAAACTGCTCGGCTTGAACTAATATGTTATCAGTCAGATTTTAAGGAGCACTCCTTACTTTTAAGAATGTGATAATGAGTCCTACTGAGCCATCAAACTCTTTTTGTATTTTGGTAAACCCTTGAAAATGCTTTTGCCAGAAGGGTAGGGAGCCCAGGTGGAAAGTGTGGCTGCCCACCCTTCGGGTATGCAAAATCTTGTAAATTTTCTGTGTCAAAGGTAAGCTATTCAAATTTCACAGCCACAACAGTTTTTCTGCTCCTTTTCTCTCTTTGCCCTCAAGATGGTCTCCAAGGGGTTTTACTCAATGCCATACGATGCTGAAAGTTGAACAGGAGCGATATGGTAATTGCACACGAGCTACAGTTAAGGCCTAATGAACACTATGTTTATGAAGAATGTAGCTCTGATTTCTAAAAGCACTTTGGTAAATTATACAAATTAAATATTCATTACTTTGTACTTCATTAGTTCACATTTGGAACACTTTTTCTTCATTATAATAGCCTGGAGTAAAAGCTTTTTGTGTTTTTTCTTAATACATTTTATTCTGTTATTTTTCAGAAACTCCTTACTTACAATATTAGGGCAAAGCTGTTATTTTTTTTCCACGGGGACCATAATATTCAGTTTGCTTAAAAAAAAAAAAAAAGCTATGTATTTATTTCACACAAAGAAAGTGAAGATGTGTTTGCAGTTTTTATTTTGAATAGTCAGCATGAAACTCTGTCAACTTTTAGCTCCAATTTTCGCTCAAGCTTACCCACTTCTCTTATTCCTACAAATACTGCTATTTCAAGACGCCTGGGTGGCTCAGTTGGTTAAGTGGTTGCCTTCAGCTCAGGTCATGATTCCAGGGTCCAGGGATCGAGCCCAACATCGGGAGCCTGTTTCTCTCTCTCTCTCTGCCTGCCGCTGTGCTTACTTGTGCTCTCTATCTGTCAGATAAATAAATAAAATCTTTAAAAAAATTTTAAAAAATTGCTATTTCATTAAGGAAGAAGCTGGGTGTTAAGTTGAAAGTGTTGCAGAGTTATAAAAAATGTTTCTTTTCCGTGTTGGAATAACTTTACAGTGATTTATTAGTCATCAGGTTCTGAGAAGTTAAACATCCTTTAAGTAGTAAGGTTGTTTGTCTGAGATAGGTGATAAATAGACAAGCTTTCTCAGCATGTGGAAATTAAAGTAGAAGAAAGAATTATGATTGGAGCCACTCTTTCCACTCCTAAATACCTAGTCAGCTAAAATGTGTACTTCCCTCAGTGCCTTCAGCAAATGAGTGTGTGGTGTGTGTGTGTGAAATGCTTCACCTAAGAACTCCTCCCAAAATTCTCTCAGCTGATTGTGGGCGGCAGGTGCTCAGTGAAATCACTAGATGCAGGTGACTTAAAAAATGAGCTTATAATCAAATTGTCTTCCAATTTAGAGATCATCAGCTTTTCTTCATGTAAGATTTCCACAAATGGCAATTAATGATGGGTTTTTGCTCAGAGCGGTTGGCAAGAGAGAAAAACTCTAAGAACGCATTTTAAAACATTTCAGAGAAAACTGTCTGCCTGCACTGGGACGAAATGATACTGAAACATTAAGGAGCCCAGGGCTAGAGGACAGAAGACTTGAATTTGAGTTCTGGATGTAGCATGTAGTCGTGTGTATTTGTAAAAGGCCTTCATGTCTTTGGACATCAGTGATCTAATCCGGTAAATGGGAATAAGAACACTGGCTTCACCCACTCCTTTGGTTCGTGGTGAACATACCATAAAATTATAAAGCATTAAAAACAGAAAAAAATTTAAAAACCCTTAAAACATAAAATAGTCTATAGGTTTATTGAATAAAAAATCCAAATCATAAACTCTATAATTTCCAAACACTAAGACACAACAACAGGGACCCCCCGGGTGGCTCATTCAGTTAAGCATCTGCCTTCGGTACAGGTCATGACTCCAGAGTCCTGGGGTCAAGTTCTGCATCAGGTTCCCTGCTCGTGAGGACCCTGCCTCTCCCCCCGCTTGCTTTCTCTCTCTCTCTCTGACAAATAAACAAATAAAAATCATTTTAATATAAAAATAGATAAATAAACAAATAAGACATGAGTAATAAAATATCAACTCAACTCCATTTGAAAGCATGCCAAGTGAAGAGAAAAATGGTGGTCCAGGCAATTAATGAGAGGCTAGCTAGCTTCTGTTGAGTGCTAACCATATCAGGGGTTACCAACCAGATTCAGCAGGATGGTCATTACATCTCTTATATGAAAGCTCATTCATTACTCTATTTGCTACTAGCATTTATTTTAACTGACCTTTCTTTATTAGGGAATGTCAAGAAAATAAGAGAGTCATAAGAATAAGATTTCGGCAGGAACCTGCAAGAGAAGTCAATGGGGGGCTTTGCAGGTATTAAATCTACTTGCTTCAACATTGAAAGAATCCGGACAATGTCATGAAATGAGGAAAGGAGCACGAGGATGGCCCAAGAAGCTTAGAGAACAAAACAGAAAATAGAACCCAGACTAAGAAAAGAGCCTTAGCATGTTTTTGTTTTTTCATGACAATTAGGAAAAGAAGTGCTTGAAAGCAACGGAGAAAGAAAAAAGGTAAAAGTAAAGACCCTACTTCAGAAAACTGCGTACAATTTTGATTGGGATAACTGTATATTGCATGTATCAAAGAGAAAATTACTCAAAGAGTCTTAGAAGCCAGAAAAGCAACCTACAAATCAATTCTGACACGTTATAAAGAAACAACATCTGAATTTGTCGGCTGGATTCATGTGAGGAGAGAATGGTAATTGTAAGGAGTCAGAGATAATGGGGAAATTGCACGTTCAAGTAACGGGATGGATAGGGAGCTTCCAACAGACTAAGAATGACAGGCTAGGGTAAATATTAGGGCTAGCACAGAGTTCAGCAATAATGCCTATTCCCGTTCTCTATTGATCTATGTTCATTCCTGACATTAAAACTGGTTTAAAATGCACTTTATTCAATGAGCCTCTTCAGAAAAATCACAGAACCACGAGAGCAAGATATGTTAAGAAGTTCATCCAGCCATCCACTCCTCAAATCCTTTCAGTGCATTCTGGCCAATGGGAATTACATGTGAACATCTTCTGGGGACGAGATATTCTGTTACCTGAAGCAACACATGTCACACTTGGTGAATGTTGTATGCTAGAGAAGTCTTCCTTCACCTAAGCTAAAATCAGTCTCTACGGCTTCTTTCCATTGGGCCCGTTCTTCCCTTTTAGGGGTACACAGCCAAATGGCTGTCTGCTCTGCTCTGTTCTTTATTCCTTTGTTTCTCAGATCCATCCATAGAACATGCATTGAAAATGAATGTTTACACAAACCTTATACACTGTGCTCTTATAAATTTACCTCCCCTTTTATCCTTAGAGAGAAAGCAGAATTTCCCAACCCCCCCCCCACCAAGGTCCATGCCTTAACATCACCACAGGTCCAAGGTTCTGTGACAAACCCACTTTTCAACTTCCCAGGAGGAAGGCAACTTACATTTGATGAACCCTGTCATGTTCCAGGGATAAGACGGATCATGTCACTCAATCTTCTCATCAACCCTACAAAACAGGTATTGTGATTAGCTTCTTTAAACAGATACAATAGTCAGTTTTATGCTTTTACACTTAGAGATCAACTCTATAGTAGTCCAATGTTATCCATAGTTTGAATTTCTTTAGTCTCAGGTACTTTGGTCAAATGTGATCCAGAAGCAAATCGTCCCCTTAACAAATCATCCAGGGTCAATGTTGGCCCAACACTGCCCTGCAGTGCATATATCATTCACCCCACTTTGTCTCCTCTCTGGGGGATTTTATCGTCTCCCATCATCACAAGAAGAAAGGTGAGGGCAGTACAATAAGATAATTTGAAAGGACACACTCACATAATTTTTATTATAGTATACTATTGTAATTGCTCTGTTTTATGATTCATCGTTGTTGTTAACCTTTACTGTGTCTAATTTATAAATTAAACTTTATCATAGGTATGTATGTATAGGAAAAACATAACCTTATACATAGGGATCTGTACCTGTGCTTTCAGGCATCTACTGGGGGTCTTAGAATGTATCCACTGTCGATAAGCGGGGGGGGGGGGGGGTGGTACTGTATTATTGCTTTCCTAGGAACTGATTTCTATGTGTGCTCTTGAATTCCCTAATATATATTTTCTTTTTGTGTTTATATTTTTTATATGAGATCTTCTAGAAGTGTTTTTCAATTCTTTCTTGAATGAGGCAAGATATAAAGAAAAGAGATGGTATTTAAAATTGACATTTCACAGATGGGGTGCTGAAACTCAAAGAGGTTGAATAACTTGACCAAGAGGTGATCAGACTCTGGAAAATGGATTCTCAGTAGCTGAACTCTTGAGAATCTGATTTATAAACCCAAAATCTCGTTTACCACTTTTAATGGAAGGTCTCTGTGGAAGGATAACTGATGCCCATCATTGCACAAAGCACTCAAAGACCAAGTCACAAATCAAATCACATATCAGAAGCCTGCTTAGTTAGAGCCGCTGAAAAAAAGAATCTATGATATCCAAATGATATTTACATAAATATGAAAGAGCTCAACTGTTAATCTCCTTTGTCTGGAGAGATTGCAAACTAAAGGTTTTAATAAAAATGCTCCTTAATATTATAGAACCAGGTATCTTAGACCTTTTTGAAGTGAGGCTATCTAGGTTTTATCTTTCAAATTTCTTTTCTCATTGTTATCAACTAGTTGCCGAAATTGACAAGCACAGAACTCTGTAAGAATGTAATTTTAAAACTTAGAGGTTACATTAAAAATAAAATTATATAAGTTGCATATACTTTAAATATTTGTTTTTATTTAGGGAAAAAATACTGCTGATATTTAAAAATATCACAAAGAGATCACATCTGTTTAGGTAGAAACTTTTTGGGATTCCTTAGGACAAAGAAGGGAATAATGAAAAAGCATAAGCAACTAACAGTATTCACCTCAGAAACTGAACCACAAGAACTACTGTGAGGGAAAAAAAGCAGTGTTTCTCTTGATGGTATTCATAAATATTGTTTTGCATTTCAAGTTTTGACAGTCTCCATGGAATTTTTCAAATTATTATCATATTAAGCCAAGTTCCCAAATGGCTATGTTATCAGCTATGTAAAATCGAGAACACATCGTTTCAGAAAAAGAGGTAAGTATTGCAATTTGTTATACTTACATTGATAAAACAATACAATAGAAAATATACTCTTGTTCTTGTTTTACAATTATTAAAATGAATAATAAATGAGCATAAAAGGGAACTAATAGCCATCTTATATTCATTATAAAACAAGTTGTTGCATATTTCGAGATTTCTGTTAAACTGAAACATCTTTATATTTTCAAATCAGGTTTTTTAATCTCTCAAAAATTGTTAAAAAATTCACATTTCTAAAATGTGACTCACTGGAACCGATTTGGAATTTTTACAAAGTCTCCTGCTATTAGACTTCAGAAACACATAATAATGTATTAGCTCATGTTATCCTTTAACCTGTAGGAATTAGGAAATTAAAATTTTAAGTGGACTCAGTTCAGTAATGCTTCAAAAGCTAATCAGTGCTTTCAACTCTTTTATCTTTCTTGGTCCTGTCATATAAATATATGTTATCAAGAATATTAAGGTCTCAGAGTTAAAATTCTGAAATGAATACAGATTTCTCAGGCTATGAACTCAAATGTGCAAATCATGTCAATTTAATTTTCTACAACTGTGCTAACTTTCTATTGAACTTCCTTTCTACCCAAGGGGAGCAACTTAATTTTAGTCAATTCAGAGTAAAAAAAATAATAATAATCCAGAGTTTTCTCAGTCAATTTATACTTTTTCTCAGTCAAATTTATTTCCCTTGCAACTCCTGTGGTGGTGTACAAGTTTTGAGAATTGAATCTTACTCATGTCAGCTCCTCCAGCTGCCCTTGAACCCAGGTAGTCTCCAGGTTTTGGAGTCCGAAGGACATCTAATTTCTCATCCAATCTCCAATCACAGATTGCAGGCATTCTTGCTGCCGCATTATTCTCCTTAAAAAAAGAATGCAATGCTCTGGTCTACAAAATCTTCTTCCACTGCTGTCATATCACTCTCTGTAGCATGGGAAATATTCAGATGCTCTCCCAAACCCCTCTGGGTCCAAGAGAAACACAGTGAGCTATCTCCATCCTTCTTTGACCAGATACATGAAGGGTTAGCCCTTCGACTTAGGTTAGTCTTTGTCTGACTCCCTAAGACATCTGGGTAATTGATTGTGGTCTTCTTCCCCCCAAGACCAGTTTAGGAATGTGCTCACAGCAGGCTGTGTTCACGAGGAGAGGTTATGAGTGATGACTGAGAAGTATCAGTCCTCAGGGCTCTGGGTACTGCTCTTTAATAACCATAAATTCATTGTATACTCCAAATTCCCATGGTGCAAATCCAGGTGGATGGTTCATTTTCTTGTACCTAGGAAAACACTAAGTTCTTCCTAGGGATTCACTAGCATCTAAGCCTCCTCTTGCTCCGGATTTGCACCAAAATTTAGACAAGTTTCTGCCTACAGAATTTCTATCATCTTAAGGGTAGGAGACATTGCCTGATATTACGTACTTCTCTTATGGAAAAAATTGTTAGCCATAGTGCTCCAGGACCATGGATTTTTGAGATCAAAAAGGAAAGGACGTGTATCATTGTGTAATGTATATGTATATCAAATCACCACATAGTCCACTTTAAAGATACAAAATAATGTATTTGTTGATTATTCCTCAAACAAATTAGGGGATGGGCAAGACAAAAGGCATTGAGATGCAAAAACGTCTTTTGTCAAACTTTTGTCTCTGCCAGGATTCCAAAAATCATTAGATGATTCAAGGATTTATTAGATCATTGAAAAAGACTATAGAAGACTGTAATTTATATAATTGAGTGTTCAACCAATTTTGCTATCAGATACTCTTAGTCTAACAACCAGCAATTGTATAGATAATTTTCTCTGAATTACAAATAATTTCAACTTAAATATGAATTGTGCTTACTTGATTAGAGAAAGTGTGTTCTTATTTTTAAAAAATTATTTTTTGAAGTTTGTTTTCAAACTCTTTCTCAGCGTAAGCTGTTTGCCAGTATTTAGAAGAAATCTTTTTTTATTTTTTTGATACGGTAGATGGTTTTAATTATAGAAATCAGTTTTATAACACCGTTTGGAAAATACTCTCTGGAATCTAATTTTTAGACAATCTTCTTGCAATTTTAGATTTCTCACATACACTTGCACCCTCCTTGGTGTTGTATTATTTCTAGTATTTTTGTATCACCCACACTTTCACTTCTCCAAAGGCTTGGGCTTATTTTATTTCAGCCAACTAACTTTCATAAGGAAGGACTGAGCCCAGCTTTTCCTATTCATTAAGACTGGGAGTTAAGATTTCTCTCCCATAATATCAAAATTACTTTCCTAGATATTTTCTAGGATACGGATCTTAGGTTGTTCTTTACTAAATCAGCAATGACTACAGATTTCTCAAAGTGCTCTTCACACAAATACTCTCCTCCCTGCAAAAAACAAAAACATGCAATTCTGATCTATACCAAAAAAGAGATTAAATGACTATGGACTATCTATACTTTCTAGATGAAAACCACTGATGATGAGAGTATCAAATAGTATGACCACTAGAATAAATAATTCAATAGCATCTAGAAAAGTGAAAATGAGTTTATCTAAAGATCCAGCAAACCCATGTCTAGGTAAAATACCTAAGGGACTTACATATGTGCATTGGGAGACACTTACAAGGATAACACGGCAGCATTATTCCAATGGTGACACTTGATATATTCTGAACGACGTTCAATAGAGGAATAAATAGGTAAAATATATCAATACTTCAAAGCAGTTAAAAATAAACTTGATCTCTCTCTGACATTGGTAGATCTCAAAAGCATCTTGCTGAGAATGCAAGAAGCTTCAGATTAATACACAGAGTGGGATACAAATTGCATGCATTTAAACGCACACAGAAGGGACGCCTGGGTGGCTCAGATGGTTAAGCATCTGCCTTTGGCTCAGGTCATGATCCCTGAGTCCTGGGATAGAGCCCTATGTCAGGGTTCTGGCTCAGTCTCCCTCTGCCTCTGCCTTGCCCCTACCCATGCTCTCTCTCTCTCTCTGTATCTCTCTCTCTCTCAAATGAATAAATAAAATCTTTAAAAAAATAAGTAAAATAAGAATAAATAAGTAAAAACACACAGAAATATGCAACTAATGAATCGCTGAACACTGTATAAAAAACTAATGATGTACTATATACTGGCTAACTGTAAATAATTTTAAAAACCACACAGAAATAGAAATAACACTATTCATGTGCACATGTATTTATAGGCACAAAAATTAAAACTGGATACACATCAAATTCTTCCTCTAAAATGTAAAATATTCTTGGATAGATTTTTTTAATTGATATAAGTCAAACATCTAGAACTCTGCCTGACACACAAGTAAGGGTTCAATAGATACTTACTGAAAAACACATTCATGATTGTGGTTGCCTGGAAGTGTGTCTGGGAGAGTGAGAAACAAGGGTTATCAATTTCATCTGCAATGTAATTTTTCTCTTATTTAGAAAGGAAGAATAATACAAAAAGTGGAGTAGAGGGAAAGAGTGGGGTGAAGGGGAAAAGGAAGGGAAGAAAGGACTTGCAAAAATGAAAAAGTCACCGAGTTTCAGTTAATTAATCTGTGCCTGCTTTTTATAACCATCCCAATGTTTTCCTGTACTGTTTATCTTCTTTAAAAATGCAACCTGTACTTTTATCTGTTAAATTTTATTTATTTTAGAGAGAGAGTGAGAACACAAGTGGGGGGGTGAGGAGCAGAGGGAGTGGGACAAGCAGATCTGTGCTGAGTGTGGAGCCAGATGAGGGGTTCGATCCCATGACCCTGACTTAGATCATGACCTGAGCCGAAATCAAGACTCAGACATTTAACCGACTGAGCCACCCAGGTACCCCTGCAACCTGTATTTGTAGAAGCCATGTGACTTAAAAAGTAATAAGGAATTTAAAAAGAAATTCCATGAGAACATCCTTACCCTTAATTCTAAACCCTTGTTACTCTTATATTTAAGTTCTTATTGTTTCATGAGTATGTATTTTGTTTTCCTCTTTAAATTGTGAGTAGCTTGGATAGATTCTCTCAATCTTTAATTTATAATGTTTCTCCTAATCTCCTGATTCAAAAGTCAGAATATTTGTTATGCCAGGGAGGCTCAGTCAGTTAAGCGACCGACTCCTGGTTTGGGCTCAGGTCATGATCTTAGGGTCATGGGATTGAGCCCCAACCACGCTGGACTCCGTGCTCAGCATAGTCTGCTTAGGATTTCTCTCTCCCTCTCCCTCTGCTCCTCTCATCTCCTGCATGTGCTCATGGGCACATGCTCTCTCTCTCTCTCTCTCTCTCAAAATAAAAATAAATATTCTCTCAAAAGTCAGAATATTTGGCTTCTGGCTCTAGCTCCACCTAAAATAAGCTCTGTGACCTTTATCAGTTTCCTCAATTACTGTGGAACTTTGCTTCCTCATTTGACAGAGACCTTGCAAGTGATCTCTCTTAAAGCCCCACTCATATTTAAGATTTAAGAACTTTATAATCTAGGGGTGCCTGGGTGGCTCAGTGGGTTAAGCCGCTGCCTTCGGCTCAGGTCATGATCTCGGGGTGCTGGGATCGAGTCCTGCATCGGGCTCTCTGCTCAGCGGGGAGCCTGCTTCCCTCTGTCTCTCTCTGCCTGCCTCTCCATCTACTTGTGATTTCTCTCTGTCAAATAAATAAATAAATAAAATCTTAAAAAAAAAAAAAAGAACTTTATAATCTACATTTCCTCTTAGTTCTAAAACTTGATACTGATTTTCCCACTAAAATTTTATTACCCATATTTTGTACCTTTACTCTAGCATCAAGTACCCTCCCCCCTACAATGACTACACAGTACCTGATAGGACACAATAAATATTTGCTGTTTTAAGGTGAATAAGTTCTAGAATGCTAGTTAAATATTTGAAAGAATCAAATCTAATGTCAGTTTCGTGTTTTGGGCTCACAAATGCTGCCTTAACTTGAGCCACAAAGTTATGAGAGAAGAGGCTATTCACTGGGCTGTTTGCTTACCGCAAGTCAGCGGTGGGATACATACTGTTTTTCTCTTAATGTTGCCACATGTTGATAGGAACTCACATATTGCCTTCCTCTTCCCCTGTGCCTTTGAGTAATCATAGATCAAATGGCGCACAGCCCGTGAATCTTTGCCTCCCTCCAACATGATCCTTTTGAAGCCAGTGCAAGGTAGACCTGTTTCTGTGTGACTTTTAAGTTCCATTTCGACAGCCCTGCTTGAAAATCCAGTTACTATGGTGATAGGTACCACTGCAAATAATCTCCTTCTCAACAACTGAAGTTATACCCTCCTCAGTAAAAGCCCTATCTATGGCTTAATGGTTCAGCAAAAGGCCGACAGATCCACGGTCTTATTTCCAACTGAGAGGTTTTTAATAAGTAGTTTTGAGCTCCTGGAACCTGAGAAAACTGAGCAGCCTCTGTCTAAATTTAGCAAGGTCAGTCTTAAAAGACGTTGCCTCGACAGATCAAGTCCTGTATGAATTGGAATATGCTGCCTTGGCATACCAATGTTGGACTCTCTTTGGAGGCAATGGAAAGGGAAACAAACAGACACCCCCTTTTCTTTTCAAAAGCTAAACAGGGAGTACACAGCCGTCCTTTAGTGGGATTCTCCTGCTAAGAGCCCTCACTCAGCCCGGGGCTTCCCCTGCTGGACTCCCACCAGCCTGTTGGAGCTGTCTCACTCACCCTCTCTCAAAAGACAAGGGGAGTGGAAGAAGGGCAGGTTTTCTAGGACTGCGGAGAAGTGATCTTCTTGGCGTTCTCCTTAAATACATATGATTTCACATAAGGATTAGATTCAGTAATAGCCCACGTCGCAGGTTTTACAGGCTTGTGGCTGACTCGTCGCATGAACCAGCTCAGGTCCAATTTATACGGCAAATGACAGTCCCAGTTCTGAACAACCGCCTCAAGCGGAACTTGGGAGGAAAATGTATATTCTACTAGATAACTTCGTGCACTGCTATAGTAGGAATATCTCAAAGGTCCGAAACGGCTTTCTTCATCTTCACACACTCCCGGCATTCTGCATAGGTCAGGCGAGCATCCCGGCAGGAACGTGGTGCTCTCAACAAGGTGAGGGGGTGAATAAGGGAAGGGAATAACACATGAATAAATTTAATCCAAAAGTCTACGGATGCGGGAGACATTTTCAGAGATGTTCCATATGTTTATCACTGGTCATCTTTAGCTGTTTTTAGGACAGATTTTTTTTTTTTCTAAAGCTTCGATAAGACCACCGGTCAGATCCTCTCATGAAGCTTCCAGCAAACAAGGAATGCAAGGAAGCTATGTGTTCATGAAATGAGCCAATAAAAATTATGATTATAATCACGGGCTTCAAATTAACAGGGTCGCAGTCTGTAAATAAGAACATCTGATGACATAAGCAGTAACATCTTAAATTAATGTCTGCTCTGAGAGAAAGACACAGCTTGAGGCGAAATGCAGGCTGCTGGTGATCCTCTAGCACGCACTGGGGGCAATGAGGCCTGAATCAGCAAATATTGTTGTCATTAGACAACACCTCTACCTTGGAGACTACGGTTTTAATTGTCATCTCTAATTACTAATCAAAATGCTGGCAATCAAAAAGAGAAAAAAAAAGTCTCTTAACCATGCCACACCGTTATTTTACTTTGAGAAAAGACATGTTCCTCACTCAGAGTGTGTGTGTGTGTGTTTTCCAAGGTTAGCTACACAGTTTCAACCAGCCACAACCCTATGTTTCTTTGAAACCCTTCCTGGGTTGGTAAATTGTAAATAACTCTAGATCAAAATGCTACGAACCTTGTTACCTAAGCACAGTGGCCCTTCTCCCACATCACTTAGTGATAATCAGTCTCTTTGAATCTAATTCTAAAAAAAAAAAAAAAAAAAAAAAAAAAAGCTTTCCGAACACAAAATTCATGTATTGTATGATTTTCCATCAAATCATTTTGAAAAACATATTAAAAACAATTTCTAGGGGCGCCTGGGTGGCTCAGTGGGTTAAGCCGCTGCCTTCAGCTCAGGTCATGATCCCGGGGTCATGGGATCGAGCCCCTCATCCGGCTTTCTGCTCAGCAGGGAGCCTGCTTCCCTTCTCTCTCTGCCTGCCTCTCTGCCTACTTGTGATCTTTCTCGGTCAAATTAATAAATAAAATCTTAAAAATTTGAAAATAAAAGAACAGGTTTCTAAAGCACTGGGTTGATTCAGCTTCTCTCCTTCCTTAGCTTCCCAAGGAATGCACAATCTTAATTTTTTTCCTCTGTCGCTGTGATCCCTCTTAATACAGTTTCATTCATATAAGTGCTGTTTACTGTCCTGTCCTAGAGCTCAGCAAGCCACATTTTTTCCCTCTGCCATCTTGATTCCCCATCTCTTCAAAAATAATGCTACGGGGGCACCTGGGTGGCTCAGTGGGTTAAGCTTCTGCCTTCGCTTCAGGTCATGATCTCAGGGTCCTGGGATCGAGCCCCACATAGGGCTCTCAGCTCAGCAGGGAGCCTGCTTCCCCCTCCCCATCCCTCTCTGCTGGCCTCTCTGCCTGCTTGTGATGTCTGTCTCTCTGTCAAATAAATGAATAAAACCTTAAAAAAAAAATTGCTACAGATGCAGCTCCCTAAATCTGCATTCTAATCCTACATTTTTTTCGAATTCCAGATCTGCCATCTAGAAATCTTTATGAAAATAACATATCTGAGTGATATGTTATCTTCCCCACAAATAATCTCCTCTTGACATCTCCTTGCATTATTAATGCCTTTTCTAGGTGCTGAAGCCCAAATCTCAGAATCATTGTTTATTCTTTCCCCTCCTTGACCCCCCCCCATCAAATTAGTTCATCCCACAGGCTATGAATGCAGTCTTCTGTTTCTTTCTCCCTGATCATTCCTGGCCCAGCGGTCTTAGTTCAAATTATTAGCTTCCACATATGCTATTGCTGGTCACCGACTGAGCACTACATTCCATGCTCCAGTTAACTAAGCCAGGGGTGCCTAAAGCAACTCAGCTACATAATACGTACTTTATATAAATAAATTATAAATGTAATTACATAATACGTTGAATTTTTAAGTAATTCACCCTATTGTAAGTGTGTGTGTGTGCACCTCTAGTTATAACATTTGACCGTTCAGAGCTTTCATGCCATTCGCTGTAATAACTGGAACCGTCATGTACTGCAGGTGGGAATGTGAAATGGTACAGTCACTTTGGAAAGCTGTTTGGAAGTTTCCTGTAAAGTTAGATGTACACCTACCATATGTCTCAGTCACTCCCTTCCTGGGTATTTATCCAAGAGAAATGATTTAAGTCATTTTAATAAGTTCCCTAATGCATCAGATTGACCAGGTTTGGGTTTTTTTTTTTTTTTTAAGATTTTCTTATTTATTTATCTGACAGAGAGAGAGAGAGAGAAAAAAAAAACAAGCGGGGAGAGTGACAAGCAGAGAGAGAAGCAGGAGCCCAAAACAGGACTCAATCCCAGGACCCTGGGACCATGACCTGAGCTGAAGGCAGACGCTTAACTGACTGAGTCACCCAAGTGCCCCAAGATTAACCAGTTTTCAAACCAATATTTTTCAGTATATAACAGTGATGCACAAACGCAATTTTGGAATGCTTCACAGCTTTCTAAATCAAGCATTTTAAAAGTTCTTTAAAGAAACAGGACTTCTCAGAGAATGGTATATTTGGAAGAGGGAAAGTTTATATCTTTTTAAACTACATTTTTAAAAATAGACAGGAATATGGTGCTAACTTTATTATTTCCCCCTCCCCAAAGAAATTGAACTTGTCTTCCGTTTAATTGGCAGACTTGAAATGGGTGAGTTTACTCACCGGCTCATTGATGTGAACGGTTACATTTACAGCACACAAAACTAATGAACACAGGGAAGGGGGAACAGTTGAGAAGTAGCAGACAGAACTTTCCAGTCATTAAACCTATGCAGACGGTATCGAGCTCCTTTCTCTGGATACCTGTTTTACAACCATCGTCTAACAAAGAGGAAGATGCTTATTTCCTGAATGAGCTAAGAACAAGGAACAGCATGGAAACTTGCACCAAGACCTACAGCCTCCAAACCTCAGATGTCTAACAATGAATTCCATTAGGGAGAAGGGGAAGGGAGTTAGTTCACTATTGAACCAAATTTTTATTTTTCAATTATTTTATCTTTCTTTGCATCACCTAATATGTGGCACATGATAGGTACTCCTTTTTTAGGAGGAGATTATTAACAGTTTTATTGAGGCATACATGATATATCATAAAATTCACTCATTTAAAATATATGGGATGATTTTTAGTAAATTTACATAGTGACACAACTACCATTGCATTCCTGATTTAGAACCTATCACTCCTCATAGAACTATCATGTGCATTTGTAGTCATGGACATTTCCTCCTTTCGTTCTAGGCAAACGTCGAGCTGCTTTCTGTTCTTACAATTTAGCATTTTCTAGAAATGTTAAATTGAATGATGTGATGTAATACATAGTTTTACCTGTCTGGATTTTTTTCACTTAGTGTGCATTTTTAGGTTTATCCATGTTTTTGCATGTCATAGTTTTTCTTCATTTTTATTGTTGAGTAGTGTTTGTACGAATATACCACATTTTTGTTTATCCCTTTGCCAGTTGATGAACCTTGAATGGTTTCCATTTTTTGATCTGTTAGGGATGCAGTTCCTATGAACAGTTGCATTACAAGTCTCATGGGTGTATGTTTTTATTTCTCTGGAACGAAATCACTAGGTCAAATGACAACTGTGCTTTTAACATTTTATGAAACCGTCAAACTGTTTTCCAAAGTAACTATTCTACATTACCACAAGCAAGGGATGAGGGTTCCAATTTCTACACATTTTCTCCAACACTTAGTGTTTTCATTCTTTTTTATTATAGTCAAGCTAGTGGGTGGGTGTGGAGTTCATTGTGTGTGTTTTATTGGTAGCTTTATGGAGATATAATTAAGATACAGTAAGTTGAACATGTTTAAAGTGTATAATCAGTTAAGTTTTGACATATGTATACAACCATAAAATAATCACCATAATCAAGATAATGAAGGTGCCCATCACTAACAAATTTTCATTTTCCCTTGTAATTCCTCTCTGCTGCATTACCATCTGTACTCCATGCCCAAAAAGCACTGATCTGTTTTCTGTCACTATGAATTGGTTGCAATTTCCAGAATTTTATATAAAAAATTAAACCATACAAGGTCTTTTTTGGTCTAGCTTAATTCATTCAGTATAATTATTTTGAAATTCATATTTTTACTTTTTACTTCTTTTTACTTTTACTTCTTTGCCTTTTTACCTTTTACTTCTATCACAGTTTAATCTTCCTTATTGCTGAATAATATTCCAGTGTGTGGATGTCCCATAGTTTACCCACTTACCTGTTGATAAGCATTTGGGTTCCCCTGCCGAGTTTTTAGCTATTACAAATACGGTTTCTATGAACATTAATGATTACGACTTTGTATGGACATAGGCTTTCATTTCTCATGAGTAAATACCTCCGTGTAGAATGGCTGGGTTGTATGGTCTCTATATGTTTAACACTTCAAGCAACCGCTCTACTGTTTTCCAAGAACAGCTACATCATTTTATATTCTCACACAGGGTATTAGAGTTCTAGTTACATCATTCTTGCCAACAGCTGGTATAATCAATCTTTTCAATTTTAGGCATTCTAACAAATGAGTACTGTTACATCATTGCAGGGTTTTTAAAGAAGATTTATTTATTTATTTTAAAAAGAAAGAGAGAGAGCATGAGCACATCCAGAAGTGAGGGAAGAGGCAAAGGGAAAGAGAGAATCTCAAGCAGACTCCCTGCTCTCACAACCCTTGAGATCATGACCTGAGCCAAGATCACAGGTTAGATGCTTAACTGATTAAACCACCCAGGTGCCCCTACCATTGTGGTTTTATTCACATTTCCCTAATGACTAATGATATTGGGCATATTTTCACATCCACTGATAAAAAATACTTGCCAATTAATATTTGAAGGATTTATATCTAGAATATGAGAACTTTCAAAATCCAATTATAAGAATACAATCCAATAAAAAAAATGGGCAAAATATTTGAAGAGACTCTTAGCCAAGATGAAATACAGAGGACAAAGAAGCACAAGAAAAGAACTGGGTTCATGCAGAAGATCTCCTTACCTCAAGATCTTTAAGTTATTCACATCTACAAAGTCTTATTTGCTGTGTAAGGTAACATACTTGTAGGTTCTAGGGATTAGGGCATGGACATATCTGAGGAGCTACTATCTACACAAGTGGCATCTCAAAAATTTTGATATGTTGTGTTTTCACTTTCATTCTATTCTATTTTTAAATTAACATACAATGTATTATTTGTTTCAGGGGTACAGGTCTATGAATCATCAGTCTTACACAATTCACAGCATTCAACATAGCACAGACCCTCCCCAATGTCCATCACCCAGCCACCCTCTCACTACCTCCCAACGTCCCAACAACCCACAGTTTGTTTTGTGAGATTAAGAGTCTCTTGTGGTTTGTCTCCCTCCCAATCCCATCTTGCTTCACTTTCGTCCTCCCTGCCCCTCATGACCTGCCACCGTGCCTCTCAAATTCCTCATATCAGGGAGATCATATGATAATTGTCTATCTCTGATTGACTTATTTCACTTAGCATAATACCCTCTAGTTCCATCCACATCGATGCAAGTGGCAAGATTTTGGGGGTTTTGATGGCTGCATACTATTCCATTGTATAAATATACCACATCTTCTTGATCCATTCATCTGTTGATGGACATCTAGGTTCTTTCCACAGTTTGGCTATTGTGGACATTGTTGCTATAAACATTCGGGTGCACGTGCCCCTTCGGATCACTACATTTGTATCTCTAGGGTAGTGCGATTGCTGGATCATAGGGTAGCTCTATTTTCAACTTTTTGAGGAAACTCCATGCTGTTTTTTTTAGAGTGGCTGCACCAGCTTGCATTCCCATCAGCAGTGCAGAAGAGTTCCCCTTTCTCTGCATCCTCTTCAACATCGGTCATTTGCTGATGTGTTAATTTTAGCCATTCTGACTGGTGTGAGGTGGTATCTCACTGTGGTTTCAATTTGTATTTCTCTGATTCTGAGTGATGTTGAGCACTTTTTCATGTGTCTCTTAGCCATTTGGATGTCTTCTTTGGAGAAATGTCCATTCATGTCTTCTGCCCACTTCTTGATTGGATTATTTGTACTTTGGGTGTGAGTTTGAGAAGTTCTTTATAGATTTTGGATACTAACCCTTTATCTGATAGGTCATTTGTGAATATCTTCTCCCATTCTATCAGTTGTCTTTCTCTGGTCTTGTCTTTTGGTTTTGTTAACTGTTTCCTTCACTGTGCAAAAGATTTTGATCTTGATGAAGTCCCAATAGTTCATTTTTGCCCTTGCTTCCCCTGCTTTTGATGATATTCCTAGGAAGAAGTTGGTGTGGCTGAGGTCACAGAGGTTGCTGCCCGTGTTCTTTTCAAGGATTTTGATTGACTCCTGTCTCCCATTGAGTTATTTCACCCATTTTGAGTCTATTTTTGTGTGTGGTGTAAGGAAATGGTCCAGTTTCATTCTTCTTCATGTGGCTGTCCAATTTTCCCAACACCATTTGTTGAAGAGACCTTTTTCCATTGGACATTCTTTCCTACTTTGTCGATTAGTTGACCATAGAGTTAAGGGTCCATTTCTGGGCTCACTATTCTGTACCATTGATCTATATGTCTGTTTTTGTGCCAGTACCCTATTGTCTTGATGAGTACAGCTTTGTAATAGAGCTTGAAGTCTGGAATTGTGATGCCACTAACTTTGGTTTTCTTTTCAACATTCCTCTGGTTATTTGGGGTTGTTTCTGGTTCCATATAAATTTTAGGATTATTTGTTCTATTTCCATGATGGTATTTTGATAGGGATTGCATTAAATGTGTAGATTGCTTTAGGTGGCATAGATGTTTTCACAATATTTGTTCTTCCAATCCATGAGCATGGAGCATTTTTCCATTTCTGTGTGTCTTCCTCAATTTCCTTCATGAGTACTTTATAGTTTTCCGAGTACAGATTCTTTGCCTTTTTGGTTAGGTTTATTCCTAGTATCTTATGGTTTTGGGTGCAATTGTAAATGGGATCAACTCCATAATTTCTCTTTCTTCTGTCTTGCTGTTGGTGTATAGAAATGCAACTGATTTCTATGCATTGATTTTATATCCTGACACTTCACTGAATTCCTGTATGAGTTGTAGCAGTTTTGGAGTAGATTCTTTGGGGTTTTCCACATAAAGTATCACATCATCTATAAAGAGTGAGAGTTTGACTTCTTCTTTGTCAATTTGGAGGCATTTTATTTCTTTTTGTTGTCTGATTGCTGAGGCCAGGACCTCTAGGACTATGTTGAATAGTGGTGGTGATAGTGGGCATCCCTGCCATGTTCCTGACCTTAGGGAAAAAGTTCTCAGTTTTTCCCTATTGAGAATGATATTTGCTGTGGGTTTTTCATAGATGGCTTTTATGATATTGAGGTAGGTACCCTCTATCCTTACACTTTGAGGAGTTTTGATCAAAAATGGATGCTGTACTTTGTCAAATTCTTTTTCAGCATCTATTGAGAGTATCATATGGTTCTTGTTCTTTCTTTGATTAATGTGTTTATCACATTGATTAATTTGCAGATGTTGAACCAACCTTGCAGCCCAGGAATAAATACCACTTGGTCATGGTGAATAATCCTTTTAATGTACTGTTGGATCCTCTTGGCTAGTATTTTGGTGAGGATTTTCGCTTCTGTGTTCAAGGATATTGGTCTGTAATTCTCCTTTTTGATGGGGTCTTTGTCTGGTTTTGGGATCAAGGTAATGCTGGCCTCATAAAATGAATTTGGAAGTTTTACTTCCATTTCTATTTCTTGGAACAGGTTTTGGAAAATGGGTATTAATTCTTTAAATGTTTTTTATTCCCCTGGGAAGCCGTCTGGCCCTGGGCTCTTGTTTTTGGGAAATTTTTGATGACCGTATCATTCTCCTTACTGGTTATGGGTCTGTTCAGGTTTTCTATTTCCTCCTGGTTCAGTTGTGGTAGTTTATATGTTTTTAGGAATGCATCCATTTCTTCTAGATTGTCCAAATTTGCTGGTGTAGAGTTGCTCATAGTATGTTCTTATAATTGTTTGCATTTCTTTGGGGTTGGTTGTGATCTCTGTTCTTTCATTCATGATTTTATTAATTTGGTTCCTTTCTTTTTTCTTTTTGATAAGTCTGGCCAGGGGTTTATCAATCTTAATTCTTTCAATGAACCAGCTCCTAGTTTTATTGATTTTTTCTACTGTTCTTTTGGTTTCTATTTCATTGATTTCTGCTCTGATCTTTATGATTTCCCTTCTCCTTCTAGGTTTAGGCTTTCTTTTCTGTTCCTTCTCCAGCTCCTTCAGGTGTAGGGTTGGCTTGTGAACTTGAGACCTTTCTTGTTTCTTGAGAAAGGCTTATTATATTGCTATGTACTTTCCTCTCAGGACTGCCTTTGCTGTGTCCCAAAGATTTTGAACAGTTGTGTTTTCAAAAATTTTCATTTGTTTCCATGATTTTTAAAAATTCTTCTTTAATTTCTTTGTTGACCCATTCATTCTTCAGGAGGATGGTCTGTAGCCTCCATGTATTTGAGTCTTTCCAAATTTCCTCTTGTGACTGAGCTCTAGCTTTAGAGCATTGTGGTCTGAAAACGTGCAGGGAATGATCCCAATTTTTGGTACCAATTGAGACTTGATTTGTGACCCAGGAAGTGATCTATTCTGGAGAATGTTCAATGTGCAGTAGAGAAGAATGTCTATTCTGTGGTTTTGGGATGGAATGTTCTAAATACATCTGCAATGTCCATCTGGTCCACTGTGTCATGTAAAGCCTTTGTTACTTGTTGATCTTTTTCTTAGATTATTTGTCCATTTCACTGAGGGGGGTGTTAAAATCCCTTACTATTATTGTATCATTATTGATGTAGTCCTTTGATTTTGTTATTAATTGTTTATATAATTTGCTGCTCACATGTTAGGGGCATAGATATTTAAAATTGTTAGATCTTCTTGTTGGACAGACCCCTTAAGTATGATATAGTGTCCTTCCTCATCTCTTATTATCGTCTTTGGTGTAAAATCTAATTTATCTTTTACAAGGATTGCCACCCCAGCTTCCTTTTGATGTCCATTAGCATGGTAAATTGTTTTCCAACCCCTCACTTTAAATCTGGAGGTGTCTTTGGTTCTAAAATGAGTTTCTTGTAGACAGCATATTGAACGGGTCTTTCTTTTTATCCATTCTGATACCCTGTGTCTTTTTATTGGGACATTTAGCCCATTTACATTCAGGGTAACTATTGAAAGATATGAATTTAGTAAAAAAAAAAAAAGGGCGGGGGAGGGTATGAATTTAGTGCCATTGTTTGGCCTGTAAGGTGACTGTTACTGTATGTTGTCCCTGTTCCTTTCTGGTCTGTTACTTTTAGGCTGTCTTTGTTCAGAGGATACCTTTAGATATTTCCTGTAGGGCTGGTTTGGTGTTTGCAAATTCTTTTAGTTTTTCTTTGTCCTGGAAGCTTTTTATCTCTCCTATTTTCAATGACAGCCTAGCAGGATATAATATTCTTGGCTGCATATTTTTCTCATTTAGTGCTCTGAATATATCATAAAAGTCCTTTCTGGCCTTCCAGGTCTTTATGGATATGTTTCCAATATAATATTTCTGCTATTGTATGTTACAGACATCTTGTCCTGAGCTGCTTTCAGGATTTTCTCTTTGTCAATGAGTTTTGTAAATTTTACTATTAGATGATGGGGTGTGGACTTATTTTTATTGATTTTGAGGAGGTTCTATGTGCCTCCTGGATTTTGATGCTTGTTCTTTTTGCCATATTAGGGAAATTCTCAATTATAATTTGCTCCAATACACCTTCTGCCCCCCTCTCTCTTTCTTCTTCTTCTGGGATCCCAATTATTCTAATATTGTTTCATCCTATGGTATCACTTATTTCTCGAATTCTTCCCTCATGGTCCAGTAGTTGTTTGTTTCTTGCTCAGCTTCTTTATTCTCCATCATTTTGTCTTCTATATCACTAATTCTCTCTTCTGCCTCATTTATCCTAGCAGTAAGAGCCTCATTTTTTATTGCACCTCATTAATAACCTTTTTAAATTTTAACTTTTAAAATCCTCCAGAGAGGATTTTATTTCTCCAGAAAGGGATTCTCTAATATATTCCATGCTTTTTTTGAGCCCAGCTAAGACCTTGATAATCATCATTCTGAACTCTAGTTCTGACATATTACTAATGTCCACATTGATTAGGCCCCTAGCCATTGGTACTGTTGTTCTTTTTTTTTTTTTTTTTTTGTGGTGAGTTTTCCACCTTGTCATTTTATCCAAATAAGAATAGATGAATGAGAGAACAAAACACTAAAAGGGTAGCAGTGACCCCAGAAAAATGTATACTAACCAAATCAGAAGAGACCCAAAATGGGGGGGGGGAGAAGGAAAAAATATATGTATATATATTAGGCTGGTGAATTGAAAGAGCCACACACTTCATTTTGGGTGTACTTTGGTCTGTTAAAAGAAATTACCTCCCAAAATTTTAAAGAAAGGAAAAGTTACATATATAAAAGTAAGGGTAAACACAATTAGGGGATAGAATATGACTATAAAGATGAAGATTAAAAATTCTTAAAAAGGAATTGGTAAGATAAGAAGTGGGTTGAAAAAAGAAAAGAAAAAAAAGAGAGAGAGTAAAGAATGTGATCAGGCTAGAGACCAGAACAAAGCCATGCACTAGATTTAAGATATATTTTGATTAGAAGAAACTGTATCCCAAAATTGTAAAGAAAAAAACCCATATCTATACAAAAAATAAGGTTAAATACAATGAAGGGATAAAATATGAATATAACAATGAACATTTAAAAAGATTTTCAAAAAGGTATTGATAAGATAAAAGAGTTAAAAATGTTAAAATAAGAAAGAGGAAAAATTTAAAAATAGAATAAGAAAAAAAATTTTTAAATTTTAACTTTGAAAGACTAAAGTATCATTGGGACAAAGCCATGAATTCTATGTGTTGCTTTCCCCTAGCTCTGGAGTTCTGCAGTTCTCATTGATCAGTGTACTTGGTCTTGGCTGGATGTTCTTGCTGATCTTCTGGGGGAGGGGCCTGTTGCAGTGAGTCTCAAATGTCTTTGGCCAAGGCAGAATTGCACCACCCTTGCCAGGATCCAAGCTAAGGAATCTGTGCAGTTTTGGTCTCAGAAGCATTTTGTGCCCTGAATGCTTTCCATATAGCTTTGGAGGATGGGAATGAAAATGGTGGCCTCCCAATCTCCAGTCCCAGAGGACCTGAGAGCTCAGGGCCCCACTCTTCAGTGCACCCTCAGAGAAAAGCAGTCAATCCTTCTCTTCTCCCTGGTCTCCAGCCATGCTCTGAGCTCACCTGGCCTGTGATGGAGCAGTTCTATTTCTGGCACATGCCCCGTTCAGAGTCTCCAAACTGAGCAGCTTCCTTCCACATGCTTGTGTGCAACTCCTCCTGGAGCAGGAAGGTGAATCTCCCTGCTACAGCTGCTTGTTGGGTCCCTGCTCAAAGAGCAGTGGTCTGACTATGCCTTGGATCATAGTTTAAGGTAACCCCAAGCTGAGGGCCCACTTTACAGTTCTGTCTCTGCAGCTGGTTTTCCCTCTCTGATACCTGAGAGCTCTGTCACACTCAGACACCCCCGGTCTTTCTGTGACCCTGCAAGTCCTGATGCCACACTGTCACAGCAGGAGCTCCACCCCTTGCTTAGCCTCTGGAGCAATGTCCTTCAGCAAAGCAGACTTTTAAAAGTTCCAATTTTGTGCTCTGCTGCTCTACCACTTGCCGGGAGCCACCCCCTCCCCCCACAGTCTGTCTTCCCAAATGTTGCCTCCAATTGACTTCTCCAAATATCCTACCCTCCATAAAGTGTTGGGTTTTCTGTTCCTAGAATTACTGCTCTGCTCTTCTCTCTCCTGTTGAGTTTATGGCTGTTCAGAATGGTTTGGTAACTATCTAGCTGAACTCCTGGGTCATGATGCTATTTAGGTCTCCCACTCCTCCACCATCTTGTTCCTACCCCTTGCATTCTCTTCTAAATACTTTCTCATTCCTTTTTGAGGTCTCCTTTGACTATGTGTTCCTTAAAAGTATGCAGTTAGGCTTCAAATATTTGTATATTATACAATATATGTCTGTTCTTGATTTATATTAAATTCTCTGTTTTTAGAGACTTTTACTCTATGGTCTAATCCTCTAAATTTTTTGAGACTTGTTTTATGGCCCAGAATTTGGTCCACCTTGTAAACATGGTAAGTGTGCTTAAAAAGGATATTTATTCTGTTGTTGATAAGTTTAGTGTCCTCTAAATGTCAAGTAGATCAAGTTGGTTGACAAGGTTTTTTCAATCTTCAATATTCTTACTGATTTACTGTCTACTTGTTTGATCAGCTATTGATATTGGGTATTGAAATCTCCAACTATAAATGTAAACTTGCCTATTTCTCCTTGAAGTTTTCATATCATATATTTTGAAGCTGTTATTAGCTGCACAAATATTTAGGATTGTTACATGTTCATAATGACTTATTTATTTGAGAGAGAGTGGGGTTGGAGTAGAGGGAGAGAGAGAGAAAGAATCTCAAGCAGACTCTTCATTGAGCAGAACCTGACAGGAGGCTCAGTTCCAGGACCTGGAGACCATGACCTGATCTGAAACCAAGAGTTGACTGCTTAATTACCTGAGCCACCCAAGCCCCCCGAACGAACTGCTCTTTTTATAATTTTTCAGAGATTGTAACTCTTACAATATCTCTGTCTTGAAATCTATTTTGTCTGATAGTAATATGGCCACACTGGCTTTCTTCTCCTTCGTGTTAGCATGCATGGCATATCTTTTTCCAATCTTTTACTCCAACCTACTTGTGTCTTTGTACTAAAGTGTATTTCCTATGAGCATCACATAGTTGGGTATTCTGGTTTACTCAACTTGACATTCTCTGCCTTTTTATTGGAATATTTACACTCAATTTTATTACTGATATAGCTGAGTTTAAATCTGTCATCTTGATATTTTTCATTCATCCCATCTTTACTTCATTTCCTTTTGCTCTTTATTTGCCTTTCTTTTGAATCAAGTAACTTTCATGATTTTGTTTTATTTCTTTTTTTGGCTTATTATCTAGAACTCTAGTGTGGCTTTAAGATTTATAATAAATTTTTAACTCATTAAAGCCTACAACAGGTGATGTAATATTACTTCACATTTGGTGTAAAAACACTAAAACAATATGCTTACATTTTAATCTCCTGATTTTTTGTGTTATTGTCATACATTTTATTCTTACACATCTATAAATATTACAGTATGTTATTGTTATTTTGGTTTTAAACTATAAACTATCTCTTAAAGATCTCCTTTATGTAGATCCATGTTTCTGATTGGTTATATTTTTCTTGGGCTTAAAGGACTTCCATTAACATTTCTTGAAGGGCATATCTGCTGTCAAGGAATTCTTATAGTTTTTCTATGTTTAAAAATGTCTTTTTATTTCACCCTCATTTTTTAAAACAACATTATTGAGGTATAATTTACATAACATAAAATTCATCTCTCATATCTACTCAATTCAATGAATTTATAATTTAGTATGTTTATAAAATAGCCCAACTATTATAAAATCCAGATTCAAACACTTCGAGCATCCAAAAACTTCCATTACTCCCCTTTAAGCCCTGCCCTAACCTTCAATCCTAGGTGACCAGTGATTGGTTTTCTATCTATAAGTTTGCCCCTTCTAGATATTTCATATAAACAGAATGTTATAATACAGTCTTTTGTATCTGCCTACTTTTGTGTGGCATAATGTTTTTGTGGTTCATCATTTGTAGTAAATATAAAGACTCATGCTTTTTCATTGTTAAGTGTTATTTCATTATATATATGACTACAAGTCACTTTCCATTCACCAGGCTTATGAACATTTAGGTTGTTTGCAGTTTTGGGTGATGATGAAGAATGTTTCTATGAGCATTGGTGCACATGGTTTTGTATTGATTACGTGTTATTTCTCTTAGGAGTGTTACCTTCATTCATGAAAAGTATTTTTATTAGGAAAAGATTGTAGTTTGACAAGTTGGGTATTTTGCTTTCGTTAATTTGATGACAGTGCACCACTGTCTTCTAGCTTGCTTCCTTTCAAATGAAAAATCTGCTCTCATCCTGGCCTTTGTTTCTGTCTACATAAAGTGTTCTTTTTCCCCTAAGTCTGCTTCTGTGATTTTCTGTCACTGGTTTTAAGCAATTTGATTCTGAGGTGTCAGTGTGGCTTTTTCTTCATGTTTCTTGTGCTTCAGGTTCGGTGAGCTTCCTCCAACTGTCAGTTTATACTTTTCATCAAATTCAGAAAGTTTTGGCCATTATTTCTTCAAATGTTTTCTTCATCCACACCTCTCATGCACCTCCTTCAGTTTCTCCAAATACATGACTGTGTGGCTACTTGAAGTTCGCTCATGGTTCATTGATGCTCTACTAATTCTAATTCTTCTCTATTCTCTCTTTCTGTTTCATTTTGGATAGTTTCTATTGCAATTTCTCAAGTTCACTAATGTTTTCTTCTTTAATGTCTAATCTGCCATTCACCACACTTGGTATGTATTTCATTTCACATACCGTTTTCACCTTTAAAATTCTGACATGGGTATGTTCTCTATCTCCCACATCTCTGCTGAACACATTCCATATTCATGCCCAACTTTTCCTCTATTTTTCTGAATATTTAAAATGAGGTTAGAACTCTTTAATGATCTTGTCAATAGATTGTCATCTCTTTCATTTTTGGATCAGTTTGATTGATTTTTTTCTCCTCACTGTCTGTTATATTTTTTCTGCTTCTGTACAAGCTTGATAACTTTTTATTGGATGCCAGCCATTGTGAATTCTGTCTTTTTGGGGTGTTCCATAAATGTCAAGGAATATGTCCTTGCAATTTTGCACTTTTGTATCTCTATTACCTGACACCACTCTTAATTTATATGGATTAAAATATTTTGTTTTAAATAAAAATCATAAGAGAAAAGAATGAAGTTCAGTTACTTAGTTATCTTTTCATTCACTCTGGGGAAAAAATGAATATTCCTTAATGCCAGGGCCATAATTCCCCATAGGTCTGAGACTATCTTTGTTAGCACTGGGTATAAATGACAAGACTCACAGCACGAGTTAACAGGAGACGATGCAATAATAGAAAGAGTGAAATTACTTTCTGCTATAAATGACCAGGGAATTTGAGGGTGGATTTGAAAGGAGACGGAATAGAACAGGGGACAAAAGAGAAATGGAATAATTAGGAGTGTAATAGTGTTTAAGTAACATTCAAGGTCAAGAATGACTAACATTTCAAGTTCTTTGCATTAATGAAAAGTAAATCTGCTCTTTCCCAACCCTCAGTAAAGTCTTTAGATTACTTCTCTCGAAAGTGTTTTGTTTTTCCAATGAAATGAATTAAAGTTTAAGTCCTATATTTGATATAATACCAAGACAGGGAGAAAGAAATAACCAGAAGGCATAGAAGGAAGCAAGGATTCAGTGGAGGCAAAGAGTCAAAACCAAATTGATCATAAGAATATCTTTTTTCTTCCTTCAGTAATTTTCAGTAATCTTAGGGAAGGAACAGAAATGTCTATACAAAGACTAAAGAGATCTAGTTGAAATATGAGTTGCACATAGATGTCTCTACTAGACTTCCTTATTTTCACCAAATATAAATGTTTATTTCTACTTTTATCTTGAAAGCAACCACAATCATTAATTTACCCACAGTTTTACTTCTCAACTCTCCCAAAGTACGCTATTCCATTCCTCCTCATTTTTAGACGCTGCTTCTACTAACTTCTCATCACAGACATTTTACCTACCAGATGGTGGTTTGTTCCTTTCCTTCTTTGCATTCACACTCCCTACACTATGCATTGCATAAACACTGAGTGCAATAAACATTTCAGCTCTTCAAAAATTGTTCTGAAATTTATGGCAGAGTTAGCTCAATTTAGGAAAGGCAGCACAGATGCACCAGTGCAACAAAAGAAATATTAAAATAAAAATACCAATTAACAGAGCTAAAGTTAGCAACATCACTCCATGTTTTATTTTCTGTACCTCCTCCCACCTTCATATTAGTAGAAAAACCAAGGTTGTTGGAAATGTAATACAATTATTAACCATGCTGGTCGTCATGAGAGACTGAGCCTTGATTAACCCCAATGATTTCTTCAATGATAATAAGCGATAACATCTTAAGAAAAGAAGTTAAGTACTTCAACAGAAAACTTACCATACCAGATTGAGTAACTCTGGGCATGGAGTTGTGTAGGATTTTCTTAAGGAAAGCTTCCTGCAAGAGGTGACACTGGCATTGCATCAGGAAGGAAGGATAAGAGCTTATCAGACAAAACAAGAAGGTGAATGACATTCCAGACAGAGAAAACACTTCATTCAAAGCTCAGAAAATGGGAGGGGGGTGCGGGACCATCTTTTATGAACACTGAGAAGTTTAAAAATTCTGTAACACGTGAGGAGATTATAAGGCAAGTTGTTGAAGGACCTATTCCAAAAATGACAGTCATCTCAAATCCTTTTTAGAACGTTTGTTCTGTCAATGTTATGCTAAAAATCTTAAAACAAACAAACAAAAATATATACTTCGAGATTTGCGTTTTGTGTCTGGAGTTTCTCCAAACCACAATCTAATTGCCCACTAGAGATAATTGTTTCAGGATCTAGGAAAGCCGAGCCACTAACTACTTCCCTCTTTCAGACTGCCTTTTATCTAACCGACAATCTGTCTGATCTAATGACTCGGGCTCAACGCTGGTCTCTCTTCAGAACTTGACTTCAGGTATATCTCTTCCAGTTCTTTACACCTTCTTCTTACCACCTCACCAACCCCCCGACACACACACACATGACCACCACACCATCACCCCTCCCCCCAGCCTGGGGTTATGTAGCTGCTACCCACTAACTCTCCATTTCCTCCAGTCATCAGAGAATGGAGTCAGGCAATTATCAATAAAAAGTCAAATCATGTTTTCAAGCAAAGGGAAAATATGTTTGAATTATGGAGATTATTAACACTAGACATTTTTTCTTATTAAATATAAAGGCAAGAGGCATTAAAATGTTGGAGATCAAAGAAAACCAGGCAATGAAACTTTAGCATATTTGCTCAAGTGATTGGCCTATGAGTGGCAAGTTGTTAAAAATTAATCGAGGGTATAAGAACACACTCAAGCACCATAAAAGTAGTAAATCATTCTGATTTTTTCAGAATTAAATATTTGTCTAATATCCATCTTCTCCACCACCCTCTCAACCACCCATCTATATGAATTTTATCAACCAAAATAACACGAGAAGCTGAGGGAAAGAGAGAAGGAAGAGTGTGGTGTAAGATAACAAACATGAGTATTCATTATTGGAATGCAATGCAAAATAATATTAAAATTTAATCCCCCTAGCATGAACTTAGAGAGATTTGCATGATATCAAGAAGTCAATTATTATTAGTTTTCTGCTCTTATAGATAAATGAAGCCAAGAAAATCTACATTTCCCAGCTGCACATTTTTTGACTATGGTGTAATACTAAGCTTCTGAGTTGGAGAGTGTTGTCCGCTTTAACGACTAGTTTTGAATATAACATGAGTAATCAGCATGAAATAGTATTCTTAGACCCCTCATTGTAATCAGCATGTCATTGTTACAATATTACGGTACCCAAATAAAGTAGATTTTCCTCATTCTTAATTTTTGAATAAGTGTTTAAGGAATAAATTATAATAATTTCCAAATGCATGAAGGACAGCGTTGTAAGATTGCATCTTTCTCCTAAAAATGATAAGAAATTCACTAATGAGTCCATTAGACAGAGTCCATTAAAGGTGACAGGACAAAGATCTTTTGGAGACCTCATCAAGCGGAGACAATATGCAGGATTAATGCAGTGTCCATTCAGCTTCCCTGTGCTCGGGCGGGAAATGAGGTTTGAGTGACAACTTTATTTAGCAAGTCAAAGACTGCTGAAAATTTTATGAAATGATGCAACTCACATGCAAAACAGAGCAGAGTTTTATTAGGAGAGTTTGATGTGAGACTGTGAAAAATGTGAGTAATTCTCATTAGATATCAGTTAATAAAAGGCATGAAATATAAATTAGCTGCAAGCTTGATCTGAATGAAGCTGACTTTGTGTTGCAATAGTAGCCTTATCATTATATGTTTATTAATAAGGATCTCATTTATTGTTCTGTCTCCTTTTATATTCAACTCATTTGAAATCATAATGGTTCCTATTAGTTAGGCTTCATTTAAAACTATCATTGATTGTTCAGACATCCATCCTTAGAAATTTATTTATAACTTCCATTTTTGGTGCTCAGAGAGTTTGCTGCCCTCATGAACAAATTTTTAAATTAACAAAATAAGCCTTACATACACAGACACACAAAGGAAAGGTTACTGATACTCAGACAACTCAGAAGATCGAATTTTAAATTTTTAAAGGGTTAGTGGAAACATTCCCACATGAAAAGGCATGAAGCTGTGGAACCTAAAATATTGTGGGAATAATAATGCACGTGTGTAAATTTTATGATACAAAAATATAAAACTTATATATTCTTTCATTATACTTATATTGTTAGAAAAGAAAGTGAATTTTTAAGAATGCATCTGGAGACAAAGTCTAACTTTACTAAACCCCTTCTATTGTAATAATGACAACAAAACTCAACATTCACAGAATTATAAGCATAAAACATAAAAAATGTTTTACATTTTTGGGGCACCTGGGTGGCTCAGTGGATTAAAGCTTCTGCCTTCGGCTCAGGTCATGATCCCGGGTCCTGGGATCAATCCCTGAATCAGGTTCTCTGCTCAGCAGGGAGCCTGCTTCCCTTCCTCTCTCTCTGCCTGCCTCTCTGCCTACTCGTGATCTGTCTGTCAAATAAATATATAAAATATTTTTTAAAGTTTTATATTTTAATGTCTTACCAACATAGAAGTTCAACAGATATTTTCTATGTTTAAACATGTTTTGACAAAATAATTGCTCTTCTATAATCATTCTTGAACTGTCATTATGTTAACCAAAATAGCACCATTCAAAAAAAGAAAAGAAAAGAAAAAAAGAAAGAAAGAAAGACGTAGCTATAGGTTTCAGTATATGCTGATTTTTAAGAAAAGAAAAGCTTATTGTTCGCCCATTTTGGAGTATTTGAGGTTCTCTGACCACGCATTTTCTGTAAACATGCAGTGTGTCCCAGGCCTTATGCCCAGGACATGTGAGACTGTGTTCATAGTATACTCCAGTCACTGAGACTCTGATCCCACACCGTTTAGCCATCACAAAGTTGACATCAGGCCAGTTGTCTGTTCAACTATTTCCTGGGGTATCATTTACTCATTCCTCTGGCCCCTATATCTTCTGTAAATAAGATGTGAATTAGAGTTAACTATGTTTGGCAAGACTATTTTCTGAGGGATGCTGTGTACTTCATACTACACACAAGGGAAGGGCCATGATGTTGGCTTTTCCTCAGCAGTGCTGTAAGTTTGATCACTGGGAGAAGGTGGTGGCACTTGGATCTCTCTGTTACCAAGGTAAGTTTCTCCCTTTGGGATTAGCGAGCCAATAGTGTGATGCTTTGGCATCATACAAAATCTTTTGTCTCATGGTTTAGCATCAAGTAATAATGCTTGTTTGAACCAAATATTTTATTAGGGGTTTAAAGAATGATTTTTTTAAAAAATTCCATCATTCCTTCTGCATTTTAGTTGGTATTGCTCTGGAAACTTCTTGAGAGAATTTCACCTGAAGCTATTTGTTTATCCTGAACTATGGTCTTAGCCAAAAGGTAAGATAAATGCTTAATACTTTCCTTTTAATTACCAACTTACAAAGTAAGGAATGAATTTAATCGTACATGCCAATGAGTACAAATGAGGGTTTAGTCTTCTGTTTTATTGTTGCTAGTATCGATATAGATATAAAATTTTATATATTCAATAACTTTCAGTTAATTACATTATTCATGATGATCAAATTTGATCAGCTGGACTCCTTTCAAATTGGTTCCCATATCCTTTGATATGACTTCTTTGCTTACTTTCTTACCTTCTGGCACAAAATATCCTAAACCTGGAAACAGCTATTTTCCAAGAATTTTTAGTACAAAAGGTGTTTAGAAACCACTGTTAAGACATCAAGAGTTTCATCGCTCCTGCATTATGATTCTAGGCTTTCTCAGTGGACAGAGCTAGAAAATATACATATATTAACATCACAAGTTCATACCGATATTTCCCATTCAAGTTTAACACTTCAGAGTTTTTACTTCATTTCTTTGATTTTATATTTATACCTCTTTTCACTTACATTTCAAATTTTGTTTCCTGCTGACCTTAATATTTTGTTCTTACTCTATCCTACATCAACAACAAGGATAGTTTCAAAATAACAATACCAATATTATTAATACTAATAATAAAACTGACTGATGTTTAATATTTTTCATAGGTTTTATTGTTCTTAGAATATATGCCAGAAAATGTAAGCAGAATTCTAAAGTCATTTGAAATCAATGGGGGATTTCTCTGGGTGTGGATATGTCTCTAGTCTGGTTTAGAAGTAGGTTCATTTATTTCAATTTGTATTCACTTTGAAGTCTCGCTTTAGTTATGGCTAAGGGCACCCCATTATGTGCTCAGACCCCTATGAATATCATTTGTGATGTTGCCAATCTTTGGTTATTACAAACACTTTGCCTTTAATTCAAATACCATAACACACCTAGGATACGATTACACCTACTTTAAGGTCATAAAACCAAGGGTCAGAGAACTTGAGTCCTTTGTCCCAGTTTACAGAGCGATCTGAAGCCTAAATTTCACTGTCAGTTTCTAAGTACAGTGCCTCTTAGGCAGCCATCTAACCAGCTTCATTGACTGTTTCCCGTACCTTATTGTATCCAGGTATCTTTGTGAACAAGAACAAATAAACAACAAAAAAAAAGAGCAAGTCTCCACTAGCATGTTTGGATCCAAATGGGTATGTGAAGAGGTCCTGGATGAGACTTAGAGCGAGAACTAGCTGAACTTCTGCTCCTACACAGCCACACTCTGACACGTAAGATCATGCATTACACACCCACACATTTGCATAACCAAATGCCATATCTAACTGCCAGAAAAATGGAATGTAACACACAAATCTTTTGTGAGAATGGATAATGATCATATTTGCTTTGGGATCAGTGTGCAGAGTTTCATCGAAATAATACAGTTTCATTAAAATTGTCCCTGTTGGGTAGTGTGAGATCATCAGTAAAATACCGAATTTGAGTCTCAGTACAATATATGAAAAGAGTGTATGATTAAGAATTTGCTTTTTAAGCCCTAATGAATTTCCTGGACATAAAGACTACATATGGATGACAGAAATTAGACAGAACTTTGACATGGCCACTAAGATGTCATTGTTTCAAAAACAGCAACAAAAACCCTTCCCCCTATATGGCAGTGGCTTGCTTTCTTGTAGGCGTGCCTCTCTGATGGTATCATAGAAGCATTCTGCAGGACCTTTCCCACTGACACTTTGGGGAAGAAAGTAGGGGTGGTAAGCTGAATGTTCCTCTGCATATAGGAAAAAAAAAAAATAGAAACTCCTTTTAGTTTGAATTTATATTTAATTTTCATCAAGCTCACTTTGTCCTGGAAGATATGGATATTACAAAATTTCACCTCTGGGACCCAGGATGGCAGTCTATCTCCTTCTCACCTCTAAAGCAAGACTTGGCAGTATTCTCCTTATTCCATGAACTACTTTTAAATGACATGCAGGAGAAGAAAGACACTGTAGTTAAATATATAAAAATAAATTTTCTTGGCTTACTGGGGTAGCAAACAAATATCTATGAGTAATGCTCTTATATCGCCAGCTAACAGGGCACTTAATAAAACCCAAACAACTGTCACACACAGGTTATAAGGTCATTTCTCACATATAAGATAAACTAGAAATCTATCCAAAGGATAGAACCAAGGAGAATGTTATGAAGTTTGCTGGAAAATAAAAAATGAGTTTCACATGTTATTTCATTTCCTAAGGGCACTTTGATAAGCATACACACATATCGTCAATGCATACTGGGACCCCAGTGTGTGTGGAGGACACAGAAACAAGCAAGTTCAAGACCATAAATGTCATTTAGTAACAAATTAAATATTTGCCACAGGTGACAGGAAAACAAATAAGTAAAATGAAGCTGTATTTTTTTGGCTGCCAACAATGTGGAAAAAGACAGAAATGTAAAATATGAAGACACTGTCCTTCAGGAGGGTAATGATAAGGTTTATATTTATAACATTTCCATTTAAAGTAGTCACAGAAGCTTGTGCCTGTCATTGTTGAATGAATGAATGAATGAATGAATGAATGAAAGAATGAGTGAATGGACAAAATAAATGGTGTATGAAGGGGAGTTCATCTGGGCTCTGAAGAAGAAAAGGGAATTCATGGACATGGATTCAGAATGGTTTGTGAAACAACCACCATATTTCCAAATGAAGTCTAAAATTAATGAAACAAAAAAATAAAAAATTAAATGAAATTAATGAAACCATTACTTTTTAATTTAACACTTTCCAGTTCTCAGGACACCTTCACAACCGAAAAATTCTAGCCTCGTGATGTTTAAACATTTAATGCGTTTTAAGATTCACCTGGGGTGTTTGTTAAAAATGCAGATTTTGATTCGGGCCCAGGAATCCCATCTAAATGTCACATGTGATTCTGAAACAAAGTGGTCCAGAGATTTTCTTTGATAGCAGGTATTGTTGTTTTGTGTTTTATGAAGTCTGCACCACACCTCACTGTCCCAGTACCACAGCTGATTTCAGTCTTCTTACAGGGAAATACTATATATTAAGGTCAGAATTCATATTTGGAATAAGTCCTAAATTAAAATCATTCCCACAAAACCAAGAGATAAATAAAGAAAATTAGAGGATCAAGAACTTTGATTCTATGTTAATCAAAGGTAGGGAAGGCAGAGAGATAGAGGGGTAGAAAGACAGCGCCTTAAGGCTTTTCTTTAAAGAAAGACATTGTAAAGAGGCTGGAAAAGTTTAATACACAAAAGATATTCTTTGTGTTAAAAGCAAATTAAAAGTAATTAAAATGCATATTAGATTAACCAGATAAAATTCAGAATGGCCAGTTCATTGAATTTCAGATAAACAGTGAAGGCTTTACCTGGACATCTTGTATTTTTATTTGTTAAAATCCGGTAATTCTAATGCCGTGCAAAACTAATGTTAAGAATTACTTTTCTGAGCACCATACAGTGAAGAGCATGGATTATGTATCTTTGAGTGGATCACTGGCATAATTAAGGTCTGACTTCCTCTTGAAGGAAATGTTGCAAGATGTTTCCCATGCCCTGGGAACAGCCATTTGTATCAAACATCTGAGAAATTTCCCCAAAGACTATTTTACTCAATCAATATGACAATTCTCTACCAGCAAGATCTTTTTAATACCCCACAGACCTTTTAATGAGTGAGTGTAGAGGGCAGGTCAGTGCACATAACCAAGTTCATTTTCTAAATGTATGAAATTATCTGGTAACAATGTTGTCTATATTCTCTTCTTTCCCATAGAAAACTTGTTGGTGCCTTCCTGCTTGAAACATTCTTAAATTTTATTAAATTCTGGGTATTTTTTGTGTGTCTCTGGTTTTCTCAAGGCATTCTATTTACTTGTTTACAACAAGATTTTTTTTTTTTTTTTTTTTTTTTGTCTATTCAGCATGATTGACATTTTCGGCACATAATCCTTTGTTATGGGAGCTGTCCTATGTACTATAGGACGGCCAGCAGTATGTCTGGCCTCTACCCATTCAACAGCAGAAGCACTCCCTGAGTGTGACAACCATGAACCCCTCCAGCAACTGAATGTCTCCTAGAGGACAAAGTCACCCCTAGCTGGTCACTGCTCTACTTAGACAGGCTGTAATTCATTGCAACCTTTTTCTTTCTTGTTTCTTTCTGTTTCTTTCTTTCTTTCTATATACTAATTTCCTTCTAATGTTGTGAACCATATTGATTTTTTTCATGTTAAACTGAACCTGAATTTTTGTTAGCAAACCCAACTTGCATGATGTACTTTTTCATGTAGATCTCATTTCAATCTGACTATATATTGAATGTTTACATCTATGTTGATGAATAAAACTGGCCTTTAATTTCCTTTCTTATAATGTCCTTGTGAGGGGTTTTGATATCAAGAACATGCCAGTCTCACAAAGCAATTGGAGATTGTTCCTTCTTTCTGTTCTTTCTTTCTTTTTTTTTTTTTTTTAAGATTTTATTTATTTATTTGACAGAGAGATCACAGTAGGAGAGAGGAAGGGAAGAGATCACAGAGAGAGAGGAAGGGAAGCAGGCCCCCTGCTGAGCAGAGAGCCCGATGTGGGACTCGATCCCAGGACCCTGAGATCATGACCTGGGCCGAAGGCAGCGGCTTAACCCACTGAGCCACCCAGGCGCCCCTTTCTGTTCTTTCTGTTCTCTGCGACCATTTGCATAAAGTTGGTGTTATTTCTTCTTTAATGCTGGTTAAAATTAGCCATTGAAACTATCTAGCCAGAATCAAATCTTTAATTATTTTAAGTCTCTTCTCATCTTCTGTTTTTTCTTGCACCAATTTTCTAAGTTGTATTTTTTTAGAAATGTATTTTACTAAAGTATTCTAATTTATTGGTAGAAGGTTGTTCATAATATCTAACCACAGTATTGATAATTTCTGTAATATCTATAGTAATGTCCTCTTTATTTTTTATTTCTGTTATTATTTTTTCCATCACTGTTCTTTAATTCATCAGTGTAGCAGAGAGTTATAAATTTGATTAGTTTCTTCAAAGAGCCAACTGTGAGCTGTATTTTTCCTCTGTTCTATGTGTTGTCTATTCTAAAACTTTCTACTATTTTTTTAAAGTTTTATTTATGTAAGTCATCCTTACACACAATATGGGGCTCAACCTCACATGACCCTGAGATCAAGAGTCATGCGTTCTTCCAACTGAGCCAGTCAGGCACCCCTAAAGATTTCTACTTTTTTTATCTTTTCTTTTCTCTCTTCTGCTCTCTTTGAATTTAGTAGGATAGTCTTTCCCTAATTTCTTGTTTTAATTCTTACCTCATTGCTTTTAGTCTCTTTTTTACATTTTGGGGTATATGTTTTTCTTTAAGAAGTTTTAATATGTAGTATATTTTTTTCATTTTATTCAAAATATTGTCAAATTCTTATTCTATCATCTTCTTTAACTCAGGAGTTATTCATAATTGTATTTTTTAATTCAAAAAAATGGGGATTTTTTTCATAATCTTTTATCGGCTGTTTCTCATTTAACATCATTATGGTCAGAGAACATAATATTTGATATTAAGCCTGAAGTATTTTTATTTTATTTTTTTTAAAGATTTTATTTATTTATTTGTCATAGAGAGAGACGTGAGAGGAAGCACAGGCAGACAGAGTGGCAGGCAGAGGCAGAGGGAGAAGCAGGCTCCCCGACGAGCAAGGAGCCCAATGTGGGACTCAATCCCAGGACGCCGGGATCATGACCTGAGCCGAAGGCAGCCGCTTAACAAACTGAGCCACCCAGGCGTCCCAAGCCTGAAGTATTTTTAAATGTGATTTATAGCTCAAACCATAAGCACATTTTCATAAATGTTTTACATATACTTACCTTAAAAGAATGTGAAATCTTCACATTTTGTGATCAGTATTTTATGTATGTCAGCTTTTCTCATATTCTTATTCAGATATTTAGTGTCCTTGCTAATTTTCATCTGATTATTCTACTATTTAATGAGAGAGCCACATATTTGTTATTTTCATTGCTTTATATTCCTTCTACCACTCCAATTCTCCATCTAAAATCATTTTTATTCTGCCTGAAGAACCCTTTGTATTACATTTTGAAGTGTGTATCTACTGCTAAATAAATGCTTCATAATTTGTCTAAAAATGCCTTTATTTCACCTTCTTTCTTGGAGGGTGTGTGTGTGTTTGTGTGTGTGTGTGTGTGTGTGTGTGTGTATTTGGTTGGCTGGCTGACTGGTTTTTGGTTTGGGGGGTTTTGCATATAGAATTCTTTCAGCATTTGTAGACATCACTCCGTGTTTTCTGCTTTCTGTTGTTTCCACTCAATGACAATTATTGATCTGAATATTGCTCCACTAAAGGCAGCCTGTTCTGTTTTGTTTTGTGTTGTTTAACTGCTTTAAAAATTTTGGATTTGTCAGTTTACAGAAAACTGACATTATCTTTTTAAATATTGCTACTGTTTAATTGCTCCTCTCCTCTCCCTTTCAGGATCTCTAATCACATGTATACCAGACCTTATCACTTGCTTATCCATGTCTCTTAATTTTTCTTCTATATTTTCAATCTCTTTATTTCTCATTACTTGACTGTTATATTTTTCTGACTTATCTTCCCTTTCAATAAATATCAGTTATATTTAATATGCTGTTCTCACGTAGGTGCTCTTAATTTTGATTATTGCCCTTTGTAGTATGAGAATTTGCATTTAGTAGATTCCCATGGTTTCCAAATCTCTGATAAAATACTTGGTCATATATGTTTTCAATTAAAATAACATATTTTTAAAAGTCTGTGTCCAATAGTTTCATCCCTCCAAGATCTGAAGCCCCTAACTCGTCTGTCTCTATTGTTTGTTAATTCTGCTGTGTTGGTTCATGTTGCATTATTCCCTTGTGTGCCCAATTTTTTTAATTGTATGCCAGACATTGTATTTGCAAAATTATTTGTAAAATTAACTGTAATCTAGAAATTCTATTATCTTTTGCTAAAGAAAATCTGTGTTGTTTCTGTCACCTCTCTGGGAGTCTCACAATCTAGGACCACCTTCCTTTAGGTCAGAAATAAAGAAATATCTCCAGGAAATCCAGTCCCTTCCAGGCTCTTTACTATGCTCTATTTTTACTTCTAGAGTATGACCCTATGAAGTACGAGCCAAAGCCAGAGATTTTCACCAGAGCCCTTTACCTTCTTTCCAGCCCTGAATTCAAATTCGTATTTCCTCTTAAAAGCTCATAAGGCCAGCAGACAGGCTCTCATCTCCTTGTTTCTTTTATCCAGAACCAACAACCCACCCACTTCCAAGGAAAGCAGCCATGAGCAGGGAACTCACTTCCTGAGGTCTCAATTCTTTCAGGTTCTAGTCAGATTTAACTCTGCTCTCTTGATGGCTCTCAGACATCTTCACAGAGAACATCACTGTTGCCCTTTGGAGCCTCTGAGTCCAGCAGAGTAGGGGTCAGCTGTCCTGTGGGCCCTTAAGCAGAAAGCATCCTTGTAACATCAGTGACAGTAGAAGGTGAGGATGAGATGGCCTTCCTTAATTTGCCTTAACCATGTGAACCTCCTGCTTTCTCTTTGTCTTTAATGGAAGAATTTCCTAAATTATCTCACAACACAATTTATAGTAGTGGAAGCCACCTTGTCTGTTGTTGATGTCCTTTTGGTTCCCTTTCTTACAACACTTCTAACTTTGTAAGCTGTTTTTAACAGATTGACTTATAAAATTTGACCCACTAATCCTATTTCTTGAGAAAAAAATAATGTGCTTTGAAATATGTATTGTACCGTTTTATACACAGCTAGAAAATCTACTGAGGTACAAATGTGAGCCAAATTCTCAGAGGCCTTAAAAGAGTAACATATTTTTCTCTTCCCTCCTCCACACAAAGGACATCCATGCCTTTGTATTGCAAGTTCTAGGCTCTTCTTGGGGTGGAGTTCCAAGTAGCTTAATAAGCTCTTTTTGGTTTGTTTATTTGTTTTTTGTTTTTTATTTCAGAAGCTGCCCTACAGAAAGGTCTCACTGAAGCCTTGGTTTGAGAGGTCTGACTTACAGCGGAAAGAAATTATAATTGTCTGAGAGGACAGGAATGGAAGGCAGAAGAAGCAGAAGAGTGAGTAAATGGCAGAAGACAACAACAAGATCGTGTTTGGGATTGCGGGTTTTTGTCTGGGAAACCGTGGATATGATTGAGCACAGTGTTCCAGGAGGACCTGAGATCTTGGAAGAAGCAGAAGGAAAGGGGATGTTGCATATCAGCTGCCACTAATGGGCGGGGCTTCTGAGAACAGATATCACTGCTGCCGTTTGGAGCCAACCAAACTACAAGATAGGGAGGACCAGCTCTCCACATTTGGAGTGTCATGAAAAACAAAGGGACCAAAGGGATCTGAGGATGACGAGCCCTTTGCCAATTTTCTTGAGCCACATTAGCCCCACGTCTCTGGTAAAACCAATGAAAGACACAGAAGCTGTTTCAAAAATGACTGAGATTGGATTTCTCATTAACCTTCACAGGTGGGAGCCCTAGCCAAATACCATTTGATTTAGAAAAACAAAGAAATGTGACCTTTCTTGTACTGGAGTGTCATGAAGCCATTCATTTAGGTTAGAATCATAACAGTAAAATATAGAAAACAACCTAAATGTCAGACACCAGGGTGAAGAGCAATCACAGTCTGACACCTCTATGTAATTAGATGAAGTTGTTAAAAACCACAACTACTCAGACTGTTTAACATTCTAGGGGATGTTTGCACAACACTTTAAATGCAAGGATAGAGGAAAATTGTATCTATGTATGATAGCAGTTTTTCAGAAATTGTGTACAAAAAAGATGAAGTCTGGAATAGAAAAAAATGAGAGATTTGATACTTGAGGTGATTCCCTTCAGTTAGTGCTTTTCTTTTCTGTTTCCTTTACCGTTATTTTTCTCTGAACCCAAAGTTAAATGGTTTTTTATTAATACTTGATTGATTTGTTTGCAAAGATTCAGTACAGTTGAATGCTATTATTCAGTTGCTTATGAATCATTAATTTACTCAACAAATGCTTATCGAGCACTCACAAAGGTACCAAACACCATGGAAGCTGGTAGTTTTACAATGGTAAATAAAACTGAACAAATTTCATATGATACGGAAGGAGTATATATAAACAAAGGCACAAATATGTTATTTCAACTTTTTTATTTGAATTTTATTTTTCTGTTTTTATTTTTACCTTTTTTGTAATTTTATTTTTTTTCAGTGTTCCAAGATTCATTCTTTATGCACGTATTTCAACTTTTAACCTCTGTTCTCTAAATTACTCCTTGATAAGAATGAGTTGTATATAGCCCTCGCAAAGTACCTTTGGAATTAATATTCAAGCTGAGATTTGAAGATGGAGCCAGGTGAAAAGAAAAAGAAAGAAACATAAGAGAGTATTAGGACTTATTTTGGGGCTAGAAGGAGCATTTAATAGAATGGGACCTGCTTACTGGTTAGAACTTCTAGAGTGTGCATTAGGATTTCTCAGATAAAACATTAGTCAAAGTGTAACCTCCATGCCCATATCCTCTCACACAATTTTAATTTTTTTCCTCTATAAGTTGGTCATTGGAATAGAGTTTAATAATGGGACTCTGGGGGCACCTTGGTGGTTCAGTGGGTTAAAGCCTCTGCCTTTGGCTCAGGTCATGATCCCAGGGTCCTGGGATCAAGCCCCATGTCGGGCTTTCTGCTCAGCAGGGAGACTGCTTCCCTTCCTCTTTCTCTGCCTGCCTCTCTGCCTACTTGTGATCTCTCCCTGTCAAATAAATAAATAAAAATCTTAAAAAAAAATAATGGGACTCTGTGCAGGGACTCATAAAGATGGTATATAGGGAAATCACACAGATAGTGCCGTGCTCTCGCACAAGTAAGGGTTGGGGGCTGGAAGTGCACCAAGCCTGAAGGATTAAGGGAAGGAGCAGTTACCAGAACCTGGAAGAAATGCTGTATGGAAAGAACCAGCTGAAAGGGACTATGGCCTTAGGGCCTGGGATCTGGCCAACTTGCTGCAACCTTAAAAGAAGGGATTAATTCTCTTCACCTTACCTTCTTTCTCCCTATTGATCGCCTGATGGTGTTCCTTATTGGCCAAACCCAAGCTGACGCCGGAGAACAAGAGAGAACCTGTGCAAAGAACAGTGGGGAGAAGGGTAGAGAGTGGATCTGGAAAGGCAAGTGGAAGACAGGCAGCATGGATGGGAAGTTGACCTAACTTGACCCCTTAGTTTTGTTGTTTGATAGAGAACCTAGGGTAAGTGATTCAGCAGCTGTGAAGCCAAGGTCCAGAAAGAGTCATTGTCATTGTACTCATTTCTGGCACATCCAATCCAAGTTCTAACTGGTCCTGAGACGTTTCTGCTTTCAGGGGTAAGAGACAGTCGGTGCCATATCTGCTTTTTATATGCTCTGAGCCCCTAGACTGGCTTCTAGTCTATGAACTTACTATTCCATTGGCCCACATGATAGGTTAGAAAGAATTAGGATTATCCCTTAAACTATCTTTCCAACAAAGGGCTCACTGGGAAACTCTAAATTCCTTTTTAAAGTTTGGGTCAGATATTACTTTAGTTTTCAAAGGCTTCTCAGCAGCCATTCTGTCGTCTAATTATGGGTTTATTTTCCTTCCCTCTTCTCTTACATATATCCTGAAGTGTTTTTATTAGGGTTCATATCAGGGTACAGAAAAGTTCATTCAACTCTGAATATCAAGTTAAAGACTATATCTGTCTACTTTAAGAACTGATGTGACTTTAATACACTGAAAATGAGTAGAATCTGCAATAAATACAATCATTGTACCCCTTTTGGAAAGGAGCAAGAATGATCCACAATGTTGACAGAAAGAAAGAAAGAAGAGAGAGAGAGAGGGAGGGAGGAAGGAAGGAAAAGAAAAAAGAGAGAAGTGAAGAAAAGAAAAAAAAAAACTCTTTCTCCACAACTAAATGTAGGATTTGACTCTTTGAATAGGCTTTTGAGAATTAGCCACTCAGACTGCTTGTTCCTAAATGCAATTTACAAAACATCCACAGAGCCACAATCAAAAAACTAATCCATTCTTATAATGGGCAAGGATTTATTAAATAGGATGCAGAAAGCACTACCACAAAAAAGTGATAAATTTGAATTCCTTAAATAACTTTCATCATCAAAAGAAATGATTAAAAGAGTAGAAAGACAAGTCACAGACTAGGGAGGAAAAAAACCTGTGATACACAAAGCTGACAAAGGACTTGTATCCAGAATATAAAAAGAACCTCACACATCACTGCGAAGGAGATTAAACAGAAAATTTTTCAAAGTGGGTACCAGACTGATAGATACTTTGTACACACACACACACACACACACACATACACACACACACAAATGGCCAATAAACATAAGAGAAGGTGCTAAACAATATTCAACAGGGAACTGTTCCTTAAATGAAATTTAGGAATAGATCACCAATCCTTCTCCAGAATAGTAAACTTGTTTAAAGACTGATAGTACCAAATGCTGGTGAGGATACGAAGCAGGTTGAACTCTTTTATACCACTCATGGGAATGTACACTGGAGCCATCACTCTGGAAAATTACCTGGCCGTGTTTACGAAAACTAACCCTATGCCTGCCCTATGGCCCAGCATTCCCGCACCAAAGTATATATGCAAAAGAAATGAGTGCAAAGCTCCGCCAAAAGATGTACTCAAGAATATCCATACCAACTTTATTCACGGTGCTTCCAAACTGGAAACAACCCAAACACCCAACAAGAGAATGGATAAATAAGGTCTGGCAATGTTCATAATGATGGAATATTAACTCCTCAATAAAACAAAGTAAGTTATTACCTGCAACAACGTGGATGAATCTCAGAGACATTATATTGAATGGAAGAAACAAAACACAAAAGAGGTTACAGGACAGGGTTCATTTAGGATTCATTTCATGAAGTTGAAGAAGAGGCAAAACTAATCAATGGTGATAGCAACTCAGCCAGTGGTTACCTGTGGGAGTATTACCTGGGAAGAAGCACAGGGAACCTTCTGGCACGCAGGAAATGTTCTCTGTCTTCAAGGAGATCATAATGGGTGAATACGTATGTAAAAATTCACTGAGCTATATACTTACAATCAGTGCACTTTCTGCTTATTGCTATGTATATGGTACGCTTCAGTTTTCAAAAGTAAAAATGATCAGGACCCACTCTCCAAATTTCCCCAATCAGGACAGCCTCCTGTGGGTTTAGCAAAATTAAAATGAATTCACTTTGCAGCTCCCTCGGGTGAAACTCTAACACGACAGACCACCACAAATTCCAAGGGTAATTGAATTGACTCAATATTCTTTCATAATGAAATTCTGCAAGTTTGGATTTAGTTGAGAGCACAGAGAGACTCCAGAGGTGCTGTTAAGAAGGATGGTTGAACAAGCTGTTTCATTCTTTCTCAACATATTTTTTAATGAAATAGGTATTTGAGTACCATTTTTAAATGAAATAAGTATTTAAATATACCAGTTAGGTAGGTCAATGGAGATCCATTATTGTCAAATATACTAAATCCAGGACTCAACAATGGGAAAGGATGAGAAAAAAATTTTTTTGAAGGTGCTTTGTGCTCATTTGCAGCCCAATTCAATAGCTTTCATGCAGAAACCCAGGGGAGTTTTTATTGAATTCAATCCCTGAATTGTTTCTAGCTAACGGGCTCGCTTCTATTTACAGCATTATTTTCTATTAAAGGACAAGCCTGGAAAGTCAAAGAATTTAGAGCTACTGTTTCACTTGAATAATCAACACTTCCTACGCTTACTTTTATCATCTCTCATGAAAGGATGGAAATCAAACTGACTGCTTTTTATCAGCTGGCCCAAGACTTTTCAGGAACAGGGATTTACATACCTATATAGAGACGGTAACTATAAAAATGTCATCAGCCATGAGGGGAAGCCAGTTATGATCCTGTGATGGAAACAACTGGAACCAAGGGCCTTTTCACACTGAAAGATGGTAAGAAAGAAGCTCTGTTACAAACCAGGCACTTGTCCATGTGAGGAGATCTCACTTGAAGCCATTTTGACTCTATACCACAACCAAAATATTTGATATGAAGTTACCTTTGAAATTCTGAAATAATTTGGGGTACAGTGAGCAATTCTCAAGGTAAACCACTTCTAGGCACTCGCTGATCTAAGAAACAACCAACTAATACAGTTTTTTAAAAATCGAAATAAGATTTTGTTAATTCCAGAATCCATAACCTCGATACTAAATTCTAAAGAGAGAAAAATCCTACACCATTACTTACTTTCAGAGAGGGTCATCTAGGTCTTTATACCAAAGCCTTCCTTTTTGTATTTAAGAGAATTACATCCATTATAAATTGCAATCTAATCACAGGTTCAAGTGACCTTTCAGAAGTAATATTCAAAAACCCCAAGAGGACATATATCAGGACTTCAAATCCTGTGTTTAAAACATACGATGGCTTTGACATTAGTTAGCTGTCAAGGCGCTGGAACTAAAACTCAGACCTGATCGCTCCCAGAATAATACTTTCTCTACTAACTACAAGGACCCTCCCTCCCAACATCTCCACAAATGGCCTTAACATTTTTTCCATGTTAAAATGTGAAGAAGTATCTGGGATAAAGAATTTATCAAGCTATTGCCCATAGTTATACCTGATCACCCTAAAGAGAACAAATCGTCCTTGAGGTATTGAGGGCTATTGTCTCCAGAAAGTGGGTGTCTGCCCTTCTACACGGCCAGGCGAGTGGCTGCCATCAGGAAGGTGACCTAGTGGCCAAGAAGTTCCATTGTCTGAGGGAGATAGTATAACAGGATCTTTTTTTTTTTTTTTTTCTGAGAATCTAAAAAGAGATACCACCAGGCACTCATGGAAGAAACTAGAAGGAAAAGCATCTGGATTCCAGTTAATCATAATCTGTGCTCTGAAACCAGGGTGGCACTGTGGTCCTGAAGGTTCTATGTATATAAACAGAGAAGAATTTCTGTAAATGGTCACTGAGTCTGTGACAGTAGCTATGTATTTCCACTATTACTACTACCAGTACTACTTGTTCTGATGCTCTTCTGGCGACCTGGGATCACCACCACTTTTTTGGAAAATCTCAGTGGAGAAGCCAGGAACAACATTTTCCGGTATCCCTTCCCTGTATGGTTCCTGGGTTAGCATCTACTAATAAGAGATATTTAAGATACAGATTCAAAAGGTAGAAAAGGAAAAGCCACTATTCTCCAGAGGCAGCTGCAAGCAGATCTGAGCTTCTCTAAGCAGCTTCCAAGGAAGCTTTTAAGAACTCCCTCTTCAATGTTTCAGACTGATAATCTTGCTGGAGGATTCCTTGACCTTTGTTTGGCACAATCTTTCTAAACATGGCTTACAACTTTAATTTTCTTATTCGTTGTTTCTGTATTTGAAATACTCCAAGTGGCTTATGTTTCCCTGACTGACCCTTAACATTGCAAAAGTCTGAGATGAACTACCATAATGTTGTAAGATGCTGATGTTACCACCTTCCCTTACAAGACAATTATATAATCTAATAACGTTATTCATGGTAGTTTTGTTCTATAAAGGCATCACAAACACTGAATTCGTGACCCAGTAAGTCTGGGTCATAACATTTTCACCAACCAATCAATATACACTACCTTGTTTTGTGTGTGTTTCTGTTTAAAGACACCTTATTTAATTCATATTGTGGCTTTATTAACATTGAACCCCCCAGCTGATAGCACTATAATCCACACCTGAATGAAATTTAACTAACCCACCATTTTTCTCCAGAAGGCACATCATAGCCTTCTGGCACTTAGCAACACCTGATAGCTCTTCGGAACTATTCTTGAGGGCCATTTTAAACCACAAAATTACCAATACAAATGCAAAAAACAGAACAAAGAAAATGTGGCACTAATAGACCACAAAAGGACATTTGTTTCCATAATAAGAGATAGGACAAGAAGGCAGAGCATCACCTTTTGGATCCCAGCTGGGAAACGTGCACTTAGGGTAATTCAAATTTTACAGAGCTCTCTGCATGTTCACAAATAACCATAAAAGCACCATCAGCAGGGTCGCCTGGGTAGCTCAGTTGGTTAAGCGTCTGACTCGTGATTTTCACTCAGGTCTCCAGTTTGGGCTCCATGTTCAGTGGGGGGTCTGCTTTAGATTCTCTCTCTCTCTCTCTGCCCTTCCTCCCCTACCTTTGTCTCAAATAAATAAATAAATCTTCTGAAAAAAAATTTAAAAAAAAAAGCACTGTGAGTATTGATTTGGGGATTACATATACATTTTAACAAGTAAGTGAATTTGCAAATATGGAATCGGCACATAGTGAAGATCTATTATATTTGAGAAATTCAGTGTCTCCCCATATTGACACATTTAGTTAGGGACAGAATTAGGAGCAGAATCTCTGCCTCTGCTTCCATCTGATTGTCTGCCTTTCCTAATTCAGATATGCACATCTAGATCCTCTCTTCTCTTTTTATTGTATCTTGTAGGACCAAAAAGCAGAACTTAATGTGTTTCTAGCTTAAGACATGAATATATAACTCAAAATTACTCTGAAAAACAAAAATAGAAAGAAAAGGAAGTCATTCAAGACACACTCATTGGGAAAGCATGTGGAAAACTATCCACAAGGCTACAAGTTTATGCAAACTTTTCCATTATTCAATCAAGAAAATAACAAAGAGGGGTGCCTGGGTGGCTCAGTGGGTTAAGCCTCTGCCTTCGCCTTGGGTCATGATCTCAAGGTCCCAGGATCAAGCCCCACATGGGGCTCTCTGCTCAGTGGGGAACTTGCTTCCCCCTCTCACTCTGCCTGCTTCTCTTCCTGCTTGTGATCTCTCTGTGTCAAATAAATAAATAAAATATTTAAAAGAAAAGAAAAGAACAAAGAAATCGCAAAGAGTATGAATGAGTAAGCCAATCACAGACCCATTTTCTCAAAGTGTCTAGTTCACTCTGAGCCAGTAATAAAAGATATACACGTGAGCCAGTTTTCCTACCAAAAAGGGAGAGAACAGACCAGAGGTTCCATAAGCCCATCCAGAAAAAAGGCTGGTGGACTATGGTTTCCCTTCACATCACATGTAAAGAATCCATACATTACACACCATACATGTATGCCATGATGCCACATCACCCTTTTTTTAGGTATAATGCTTCTCTCTTCATACAATCAAAATAAAACTTTGTTGTTTTTCATCAACTAATAACATGGTAGTCAACAAAGCATCTATGAATTTATCCTACATACTTCAGAATTTCAGGGAGCTATTTTTAATCTCTTGGGTCAATTGCACCTATGAACTATTTAAAACAGACTGTATTCCAACTCCCTGAGACCAGAATACTAAAAGAGATCCTGTCTATTGAGCTAAAAGCATTTAAAACCTGTGAAATGTAATGGGATGAATCTGCCCAGAACCAAAAGAAAACCTATATTTATAGCACCTGAATTATTTGGTTGATATACAGTGTGTGCCGTGGTTTATAATTTTTTAAGGCATGTGAACTGGGACATATTAGATATTACAGAAAGAGTGAGTGGATGATTTACAAGACTTCATATCAGGCCTATTGACCTTCTCAATAAGAAAGGTTGGTGGTCGTAACAGCACTGAAAAATGCAGCCCTCGGGAGTCAATTTAATGTAGAATAAACTCTTTAACAACCAGCAAGATAGCCATATCAGCTGCCCCATCTGCAGATTATGCTGCTGTTGTAAAAAGCAATTTTTAATAAAAAATGCATAGGCTTTATTTTTTAAAACATATGCTCCCCCTACCAAACCAGCAGTTTCTCCCACATAAGCACCCTTGCGTTGTAATAGTAATATTAGGTATAAGAGGGACAAAATGGCAGAGCCAGGGCCCTTCCCTTTATAAAAAGAACCCTGGCAGTGATTTGCTCAGCATCCTTCTAAAAATTAATCATGGGTCACGAAACAAAGATGTACCTGTGTACCCTTTGTTCTGGCTAAACACAGTCATCTCATCCCGGATGCAGACAGTAGTAGTGCGTGTACAACCCAATACAATCAATAAATGGACTTAGCAGCTGGTGGTGCTTCATGTTAACACCCTCACACTGAAGTTGATCTTTGAGAACTAGAGTCTCACTTAATTACCAGAGTCATATGTCAAGGGAATTTCCAAACAGTCAATCTAAACATATCTCGAACACAGTAAATCAAGGTAGGAAAAAAATTCTACAAATGTTCTTCCTTATTAGCACAGATTTTCTGGGAAAGTAGTCACCTGTCCACCATTGGGATGGGAATATAAAAACGGATTGCAACTTGCTTGATTTCTGAAGCTTTTTTTTTTTCACTTTGTTTGTATTTTTCCATGATATTCCATAAGTAGTTAGCTAAAACCACTCCGGGAAAGAAGAAAAAGTCAAGCTCTAAAAATAAAAAAGTGTTGTGTGTCTGAAATCTGATCGTATGCAGCAGATGAGTGAGATTGAATCTATATACAACTAAAGGATGGGGCTGCCAAGTGAAAAACTGATGGATAAAGTAACCAATTACATGTCCAGCAATTAGTTCGGTTGAGTCTTCTGCTTTTGTTAATGGTTTTAATAGGAGAAACAAATCTTATTTTAGTTCCTCAAAGTTTTTCTTTTGCTTGTAAATTCCTGTGTACATACCTCTATCCTAGAATTCATGCAAATGTATAGTATCATCTCTTTGTGTCCCTGTCTCCACATTACATTGTGAGATCTTTGACATCGTGGCCATTTCTTTGCGTACTTCGAACCTCACGTGGTACCTGGCATATGTAGTAGTCATTCAATAAACATATTTTGGATTGAATTAACTGCACACACACCTGTCCTTTATATGCTACTGGTTTTATGTGGTCAAACTCACTGGTATTCACCAAAAGATTTCTGAAATTCAAGTCTCCTTTTACAAATATCCAATAAGCCAAAATTTAATCAACATCTATTCCTTCAACATATATTTATAGAGCTACCACTGTTTGAAGTCACTCAAACCAGTTCTATGGAGGAGAAAAAAGAATCTTAAGATGTCAATGCCTTCGGTAAGGCTTCGTTCAGAATTGAGATATAAAGTATAAAATCTGATAAAGTAAAGAATACAAAACACTTAAAGGTCACTCAAGAACACATGACCAAGTACTAGGTGAAGGGTGTAGGCAAGAATCACCTAGGAGCACAAAAGAAACATTTCTGTGAGCTGAAGTTTGGATAATCAGAAAAAGCCATATAGCAAGTGGATCTGAGGCAGCTCATAAAGGGGACATTCGCTGAACTTAATATTAAAAAAAAAAAAAAAAAGCAAAAAGCCTGGGAAACAGCTGAGTTATTTGAAGGGATTGCATAACCTCTCCCTAACTTCCGTTTCCCCTTCATGCCATTTCTGATCAGGACGGAAGTGGAATAGTGACAGAGTGGGTGTTCTAAAGAAATAATAAGTTTGGGGCATATGAGTAGAAAATGGGTGCCATGCTGGTTGGGGGCCATGTCCCTTAACCCCAGTCATCAGGGTCAACTATCTGCAATGGCTCTGCCTTCGTGCTGAGTTCCTCAAGGCTGGAAAAGCAGCTGTGCTTAGCAGAGCAGGGCTTCCCTCAAGTGTTGTTCTACAGCTCCCTGACAGCTCTTCTAAAGTCTACTTTTCCAGCATGAATTCTAATTACAGTTAAGCTTGCAGCAAGGCAAATACCAGTGACTTGAAAAAATAAAATATATCCTAAAAATATTTGGTTTGGTTTGCAACAATGCAGCCTTGTAGATGCATTTGTAACACTTTGTGTCCGACAATAACGCACAGGAATTTTTCTCTTCTCAGTTCAACTGCCTTAAATCTCAATCTCTCTAAACACGCACACAGACAGATTTCCTGGAGCAGTCATCCAAGGATCTTCAACGAATTATTACGGATCCTTGATGAAACAGTAATATAAAAAAGAGAAGGGAAATTGACTTTATTAAGATGGAAATCTCCAAAATATTTTAATCCCCATGCATATGCACATATACTAATTGATATTTAAATACATGTTTAAGCTTGTTCTTAACTTGGATATTACCCAAGATGACCTGTCTGCCCAGAGAAGCCAGTTGACTTTCATGATGCCAGTTACTAAGCACTGCCTCTGGAAAAGTCTGGCTCTGATCTTACTTGATTATCCAACCCTGGGTTTGAAGGCAAGTTATCGTGAACTAGTGCTTCCTTAGTCTTTCCCCTTGAAGTAGCTCTAATGGCAGAGGGTGAACCCATTCCCAAAGAGGCCTGAGGACACCCATGGCTTTGAAGTCTCCTTTTTCACACTAACATTTCTCGCTTAATATAAAATCAATGGTGTTGGAAAAGGTCTCACTCAAAATGAGCAATTTGTGAGGCAATATAAGTGGGCTTAAGTAAAACTTTAGAAATAAGAAATCTGTGGCCTCTGGAATTGCAAAAGGCCTAAAAGACATTGGGTTTTTCTCAATATTAGGAATGATAAGAAAGACAATAGTTGCCTTTTTTTTTCTTTCAGAGATGCCACTAGGACAGATGGTGATATTTTTATTAAGCTTAGATTATTCACACAGAAGATTTCCTTACAAGAACAAACCAAAATAAAAGTCACCTCTCATATTTCTACATATTTGGTGACCTCAGTTACAATCTTTCCATTACCTTGTTTGACATTCAGACTGGGGTGGCCCAAAGAAAAATCGTAAATCCATGAATAATGAATGAGATGAACCTCTGGGGTCCTGGGCCTGAGAATCACTATCCCAATCGGCACTTAAAGAGGTGGAAATACTTAGGTGGTACTGGATGGACAAGACATTTTTAGCCAAGAGACTTTTGCCATGCACTCAAGGCCATGTGTCTCAGATCCATCAGCAGATGGGACAGGGATGGCATATAGGGGATCCAGGATCTATTTTACCAGAATAGCTTCAGGATAAACCTTTCTCCAACAGCTTTGACAGTATCTCCGGTCCAGAATTCTCCTATCATCGGCTCTCCAACCCACCCCCGAACTATGCCGTAAGGACAGAGGAACCCAGACATTTGCAAATTATTCTAAAATTATTAAATTTGATGAAACAATAGCTGTTCCTCGACAGTGTCAGGGATAGAACACATCAGGTATGACCAAATAATTAGCAGGTGTTTTACTGAGGTGTCTAGGTCTTATACTCTGTGTTGCACAATGGCTCATCCATTTTTGTGAGAGCTCCTCTGTGAGTATTTGTAGGTCCTGAAAGAGTGTGTGCAATGAATCTCCTTGGAGAATGTCATCAGTATGATGCCTTACCTCTGTTCCTGGAGAATTTTGGATGTGCTTGAACCCTTGCCTGCAAAGATTGTATCCCCTGGCTAACAGAGAGTCAGGTAAAGGTATATTGTGCCCTTCAAAGGTGAAGTCGATCTGTAGCTGAGAGGCTGTTCAAATAGGTACTGAATAGAACATATTAGCCAAATCTACAATAGCAAATATTTTCTAGTTGCTCTTTGGATGGAGTCATCATTTTGATAATACCGAGTGTGGAATCTTAATGGGGTGCCTTGGCATTAAGGTTACAGTAATCCATTGTTGCCATTCATTCTTTTTTTTTTTTTAATTTTTTAAATTTATTTTCAGCATAACAGTATTCATTGTTTTTGCACCACACCTAGTGCTCCATGCAATCTGTGCCCTCTCCAACACCCACCACCTGGCTCCCCCAACCTCCCACCCCCGCCCCTTCAAAACCCTCAGATTGTTTTTCAGAGTCCATAGTCTCTCATGTCAATTATCATATGGTTTCACTTATTTGTGGAGCATAACAAATAGCATGGAGGACGAGGGGTGCCATTCATTCTTACCAGGTTTGAGCCTTGGCCTAATTGGGCTATTAAAGGAGTAGGCAGTAGGAACAATGGCTCCTTTCCTTAGCAGGTTTTGAATGATTGGTCTTAATTTCCGTGATTCTTGTTCCAACCTCTATTTTGTTTTAAAGATTTATTTACTTGAGAGGGCGGGGTGGGGCAGAGGCATAGAATCTTCAGAGACGCCCCCATTGAGCACGGAGCCCCACACAGGGCTCAATCCCAAGACCCATGAGATCATGACCTGAACTGAAACCAGTTGGATGCTTAGCTGAGCCACCCAGTTGCCCCTTGTTTCAACCTTTAATGGGCCATATTCAGTATTTTAACAGGGTAAGGAGACCACAGGGGAAGATCCTTTTGTGTCTCATTTTGTCAAGCTAATTATCAGGGCTTAAGATAATTTTATTTCAGTTTACTACTCGTTGGATCAAATCATCCATGCCCACCATGGGATATTTTAGGACACCGGGCACTCTGACCATGAGGAATTTGGGAAAGATGATAGTTTCTATAGTTAAGGTGAGGCAATAACTGTTTGCCCTCTATTTTATATTCTGTAATAACCCTATAAATACAGGGGTGCCTTGCTTAAATGTAATGGGACCACTAGGTATAACTAGTTTGAGTCCCAATGTCAATTAAAGGAGATCTTAATTTAAAACTTATGTCACAGGGGTGTGTCCTTAGTTTTTGTTTCCTTCCTTTATAGGAAGTGTTTTAGTTTTGTTTTCTTTCCTTGTGCTAAGTTGGTTTTGTTTTGTTTTGTTTTCCATGGTTACTGGATAGGCTTTGGGATGTGGGAGGAGCTCTCTGTTCTGCACACATTTACAAGTTTCTTCCTCCAGAGATTCTCGAATCAGTATCATCAGGGGAAGGGGCCTGGAAATTATTGCTTTCCTAAATTTAGGGACCCAGAGCTTAAGTTTGGTTTAAATTAACCTCTTATTATGTTGATAAGGTATAGCATTCAATAGAACCCAGAGTCTTTGTCAGCCCATTTTGTGTTTGTTCAAGAGAGCAATGGTCTTTGGGCCCTTTAAAGACTGGGGGTGCAGCACTGTAGAACAGCTTTTCATAAGGGTCTGGGTAATAGGTGTATTTCTGTAGAATCCCAAGGATTGCCATCTTTTCTGGTGACAGAGGCCTAGGCAGCTGCAGAAGCATTTACAGAGTCCTAATGAGCCACCAGCCTCTTGGAGTGTAGACCTCAACACACCACATGGTAACCACTCTTCTTCACATGAGCGATCACCTGGTGGGCCACATATACTGCCAAGAATGGTCTTTTTCCCCTGAGCAGCCTACAAAACAAAGGCCAGTGCCAATTTGAGACATACACCAACAATCACAGGGTAAGTTGTCCCCTGAGTCCAGCATCAGTCACAGCTTAGGTTGAAGTCGAGACACATAATTTAACCCAAGACTCATACAAAGGTCTTGGCCAAAATGTAAAGCGCACGGACACTTTAAGGAAGACCCCCATCTTATAACCCTCTCCCTAAGTACTAGTTACTGTAACAGGGGACTGGTAGGACGTGGCAAATGTAGCATAAAGTCACATAGCTCAAAGCACACACTAGCAAGCAGGCAGTTGCTGGGTGCACATGCTTGACAACAGGCCGCAGGGCCAGTCAGCAAGCTGAAAGCAAGAGACGACCCTCAAGGGGTGGCAGTCACCACCCAGACCATCCTGCTCACAGCACCAGTCATTTTGTGGTGGTTGCAGGACCACAGAAACAATCCCTCTTCCTAGGACTGGTTCTGATGTTGAGATTGTTGATGCAATGCTTGCAAAAAGGTGTGCAAGATTCATTATTTGCATGGTATGGCTTTCTGTGGAGGGCAGGGTAGATACCCAAGCTGGTTGTGCCTGGCTTGAGTAAAGGGAGGAGTAACTGATTTTTACCAGGGTTAGAGAACAGAGCCAGAGCTTTCCTACTGACCTGCCCACATGTGAGGCAAGAAGAGAAGAAAGGGGCATGGGGTTTGAAAGCTATCGGTGGACAACCATGGACAAAAATGGAATCAGATGGGGCGCCTGGGTGGCTCAGTGGGTTAAGCCACTGCCTTCGGCTCAGGTCATGATCTCAGGGTCCTGGGATCCAGCCCCGCATCGGGCTTTCTGCTCAGCAGGGAGCCTGCTTCCTCCTCTCTCTCTGCTGCCTCTCTGCCTGTTTATGATCTCTCTCTGTCAAATAAATAAATAAAATCTTAAAAAAAAAATGGAATCAGACATGATCATTACTATACCTAGTTTAAGAACCATGACTTTAATCGATTTTAAAAACTCTCCTTGGCACTTATATGATGAATTTGAGAAAAAAGACAGAGGATCACAGGGGAAGGGAGGGAAAAATGAAACAAGATGTAACCAGAGAGGGAGACAAACCATAAAAGACTCTTAATCTGAGGGAACAAACTGAGGGTTGCTGGGGGGGGGGGGGGGTGAGGTAGCTGGTTGATGGGCATTGGGGAAGATATGTGCTATGGTGGGAAAATAGATAATTAAAAAAACAAAAGAAAAAAAAACTTTCCTTATATTTAATAATAAACAAAACTCTTCTCTCCTTACCTTGAAATGGAAATGCCTAAAGAATCTAGTCTTCATTTCCATGAATATCCCGAAAGATTTCTATTGCCAGGAGCAGACATTCGACTGTACAGTGCAAAAAATAAATGGTGCAAAAAAAACCCGTAAGGCTTCAGCAGAATGCAATTCAGTGATTTAAAATGCCAGTGGTTGATTTATCCTATTCCTATGCTAGAAACAGAATGTTTCAGCCTTTTTTCCCAATCAAACATGAATATTCCCTTTTTATTTTGAAAGGAAAGGTTAAAAATCACAAATTTTGTGACCCCAGAATCTGGATTCAAAAGACTACAAAAACTTTCAGAGAAATGAAGCACATTGTTGTCATTAAAGCAATTACCTTTCTCAAGGAAACAAAGAAACAACACTCCAAATTAGATACATCAATAAAGATGGATAGTTTGGAAAGAACAGGAGTCATGTTTTTATGTGGTCACTGACTTCAGCTTAATTGTTTTGTTTTGTTTTTCCAGCCAACTTAAAAGACTTCTTCACAATCAATGAGATCAACAATGTGGTCAATTCAATTTAGTTATTAAGACAGGCAAAAACAATGGATTGACTATGTTTTCGATCCAGTTGTGTTATGGGAGATATTTCCGTCAGAGAGACATAGCAATAAATTTTCTTTGAGAGGAAATCTGGGTGGGGAAAGAAATGGCAGCGTTAGCTAATAAATGTTTCTTTTCAAACCCGCTAATGCTCTCAGATGATTTATCACTGTTTGAAAATGTTGGGCTGTTTTCCCAAGAAAAATGCATCATCCTTGAAAATAGTGTAAAAATTTTTTGAAAGTCACATTTATAAAACCTAATACCACCTGAAACTGGCAAACTCCAAGTCATCCAGCCAATCAATACCTAACAGCTTGCACCAACAAGAAAGCCTAAAGGATGTTCTACCCAACCCATTTTGAAAGGTGAGATTTCACCTATCACCTAACTCCAGACGTGGCTTCACATAGCTGTCTCAGAATGGAGCCTAACAGAATGGCCAAAATTAGCAAGACAGGAAACAACATGTGTTGGAGAGGATGTGGAGAAAGAGGAACCCTCTTACACTGTCGGTGGGAATGCAAGTTGGTGCAGCCACTTTGGAGAACAATGTGGAGATTCCTCAAGAAATTAAAAATAGAGCTTCCCTATGACCCTGCAATCACACTACTGGGTATTTACCCCAAAGATACAGATGTAGTGAAAAGAAGGGCCATCTGTACCCCAATGTTTATAGCAACAATGGCCACAGTCTCCAAACTGTGGAAAAAACCAAGATGCCCTTCGATGGATGAATGGATAAGGAAGATGTGGTCCATATATTCTATGGAGTATTATGCCTCCATCAGAAAGGATGAATACCCAACTTTTGTAGCAACATGGATGGGACTGGAAGAGATTATGCTGAGTGAAATAAGTCAAGCAGAGAGAGTCAATTATCATATGGTTTCACTTATTTATGGAGCATAACAAATAACATGGAGGACATGGGGAGTTAGAGAGGAGAAGGGAGTTGAGGGAAATTGGAAGGGGAGGTGAACCATGAGAGACTATGGACTCTGAAAAACAATCTGAGGGTTTTGAAGGGGTGGGGAGTGGAAGGTTGGGGGAACCAGGTGGTGGGTATTAAGGAGGGCACGGATTGCATGGAGCACTGGGTGTGGTGCAAAAACAATGAATACTGTTACGCTGAAAAGAAATAAAAAATTAAAAAAAAAAAAAAAAAAAGAATGGAGCCTAACTGGTGATGGCTATTTAAATGGTGTTCACAGAAGTCTCCCCAGAGGTGGCATCTGGAGGATTCACTCCTCTATGATGAGGAAGGATGAAAGAAGGACCTTAGGAGACAAGGGACTTCGGAAGACACTATTTTGAGGGCTTTTATATCAACGTCTGTGTGGTTCGCAGAGAGAGAACAGCTCTGATCAACTCAGCCAGGTGGCATTCAAGCCAGGCCTCGAGGTGTGAGGCAGCCCACTGCAGTCGGATGAGCCAAGGGAGGGCAGAGGAGTATAAACAAATCCCTCAGGGTGTGTTGTACAATCAAAGGTAAGACTTTCAAAAGAGACAGTACAGCATCCACAGGCAGAGTCGCCATGACTGGCAGCATCAGAGAAAACTTGAACCCCTGAAAGTTCATTGGTATTTCACGGTTTACCGTTACCCCTCTTATCCCAGGTAGGAGTCATCAGAAAATACACTTGGCCTTCCGAATTTTTATAAAGAGGCCACTGGTCCAGGCTGCAAGAAGAGTAGTCCCCCGGCTAATGAGAGGAGTGGGGAGAAAGATATGAAAATCCCTTTCTTGTGTCATCATAATTATTGAGCACCTACCACGGGAAACAATGTGAGAGTGGGCTCCATGGGAAATACACAAACAAAATGAGAAATGAGAAATATATCAAGATAAATATTAAATAAAAGATCAAGTAGATCATGGGAGATAAAAAGAGTACTGCTCGAGATGGGAACAGTGAAGAGTTGTACCATGCGAATAGTTCTCCATTCGTTACAAATAATGACCCACGGACTCACAGCTCTTTGTTGGTTAATCCTAAGGATTAGGACCTCCTATTATTATCATTCATTTTTGTTGCTCGGACTGTTTCAGTTTGGGTTATTAGGAGCTCTTTCAGGTTGGCTCCTGTGGTCTTTTAACAAAAACCACCACCCCATCTGGTTTTGATCTTTTCCTTATTTTCTGGCACCGCAAGACATCCCAGGCTCAGTTCGTATTTTCCCTGCCTTGCCTTGGAATCAGCCACTGCTCCAAGGAGCTCTGGCCCCTTTTACAGGAGAACCAAGACCTTGAGCTAGACATCAGTTGTTTCTTGATCCTCTCAGCCAATAGAGCTGGGAAATATATGTATGTATTCTCGCCCAGTCCCATACACACATCTATATTTATGTATTTATTTCTCTGGGTGGACATTAAAAACCATGAGTGCATACTGATACCTCTGATTCCAATCCCACACCCCAAGGTTCATTTGAGCCTTCCAGTTTCTTTATTCAGAACTATTTTCTCCAGTAGAGAGAATCCCATCTTTCATTATCTAATATCTATCTGCTCATTTATTCAGTTCTAGGACACGCATGAAAGAGTTTCAGAATGCCAGTCCCCCCCCCCCTCGTGTCGGGGAACCTCGGACGAGATTGTAGCCCGCACAGTCTGGCTGCTTGTGCTTTAGCCTCAAGGATTCAGTCCAAGAGGCTGTTTACCACAGTAATGTAGATCAGCTTTTTTCTTTCCCGCCACTCCTCATGGAGGTGTGCTATTCCTTTGTAACCCCGCAGGTTTGTTTGTTAGCGTCTGTATTCCATCTTGGGTTCCCCCCAAGATCACGGTTGGTTTTCATCATTTACTCTTTTTTTTTTTTTAAGATTTTATTTATTTATTTGACAGAGAGAGATCACAGTAGGCAGAGAGGCAGGCAGAGAGAGGGGAAGAGAAGGAAGCAGGCCCCTGCTGAGCAGAGAGCCCGATGCGGGACTCGATCCCAGGACCTT
>NC_081562.1:77626881-77817564 GCF_022355385.1 Mustela nigripes
AGAGAAGGAAGCAGGCCCCTGCTGAGCAGAGAGCCCGATGCGGGACTCGATCCCAGGACCCTGAGATCATGACCTGAGCCGAAGGCAGCGGCTTAACCCATTGAGCCACCCAGGCACCCCATCATTTACTCTTGAGGCGTGTGAAATATTGCTGAGATTCTAAGAATCAGAGCTGTCTAAAAAGACATCCTCAAGAAGTCTCCTCTCCCCCCATCCCAACTACCCTCGTCCATTTTTTCCTTCTTACTCACCCCTTTCTCTCTTGCCCGGTAGGTAACCGGTTTCTTCAATTTCGGGTTTCTCTTTCCTGACTTTTCTTTGGTAAGTACAAGCAAATACCTATGTATGTCCTTACATCCTCTCTGTCTTACAAGGAAGACAGCATGCTGTCCATACACTTTTGTGCTTACTTCTTTGATTTAACACTAAGTCATGCCACGACCTCTTGCCCAGGTTTCACTCCTGGCTGTATCTTCAGTAAAACTGATTCTGGATATGGAGTTTATGGGATTTTCCCCAACTCCTAGTTTCACTGAGAATGTACTTTGTGGGTTTTATCTTTGTATGGTCCTTGTTGCTCTAGGTGGCTTCCAAGGGCTGAAAAAACTTCAGAGCTAAGTTGTTACTATTGTCCCACTGAAAAAGAAATTTACAGTATTTGCATTTGAAAATGTTTCCCTAGAAGAAGACTGAAGAGAATGACTTTATAATGGAATTTTAAACAGAGTTCCTTTGTGGAGATGTTTGAAATTAGTGAGGGGGGCAAAAGCCTTTATAAAAATAGTACCAGATCATTATTCAGGCATAGTCATTTAATAAGTAGCCTTGAGGCCTACTGTGTGGCAAGCATTGTTCTAGGCACTTGGGATAGTACATCAGTGACAAAAAGAAAGATCCCTGTCCTTATGGAGTGCACATTCTAGAATTCCTTTTGTAGGCAGCATACCATACTAGCAACTTAAAAGATATCAGGTGGGTCAGTCAGTTAAGCATCTACCTTCGGCTTAGGTCATGATCCTGGGGTCCCAGGGTCCATGCCGTGCAGGGAGCCTGCTTCTCCCTCTCACTCTGCGCCTCCCCCTGCTTGTGTTCTCTCTCTCTCTCCCACTTTCTCTCCTCTTAAATAAATAAATAAAACCTTTTTAAAAATAAATATTAAATGATAAATTATAAAGAGCTAAAGGACATCAGACACATAAAAAAATAAATAAATACCTGCCTTACAGAAGTTTGCATACTTTGTAATAGATAATATACACATGTTCTTAAATGAGAGGTAATGTGCACGTTCATGAAAAATACAGAGTGATTTATCCTAAATTCCAAATTATAAACACTAATTTATTTCTAGTTTCTCTTAAATCTTTATGAAGCACCTATGTGGAGGGCACTGCTAGGCACTAGGGATAGAGCAGTGAATGAAATAGAAAGATCATACCTGATTGCATGGAGCTTACAGTTTTGTGGCAAGAGGAAGACCACTGATCAATCAAAAAATTAAAGTTAAAACATGTTAAATATCAGAGAGTAGTAAGTGCCCCGAAGACAGAGAAGTCAGGAAAGGGAGACAGGGGTGTTAGGAGTTGCACAATTTCAAGAAGCTCATTTCTTGGGGCACAGTTCATTCATAGGGACAGAGACCTACAAGATGTGAAGACAGATGACTGAGGGGAAGGCACACCAGGCAGAGGGAGTGGTCTGCAGCAGTTGGAAAGGAAGGAAATCACCCAAGTCTTCGTTTCCAGGGAAACCTCCCCTCGGGGTGCAGCAGTGTGGTGGGGCTTAGGGAGGTGACTGGTCTCTGGGATTTGGGGAGACTAGGAAGGGCAATTCTAGGGGAGCAACAATATAACTAGTCGTGGAGCACAGGAAGGTCCAAACGAGTCAACCCATCTGGCTATGGAAGAGTTTGGGTAAAGCCAGAAAAGCCAGTTGGAGATAGTTCTGAAGGCTTTGAGTGTAAACCAAGGGGCAGCTCCTTCTTCTGTGGGCACTGGGGAGACCACAGAAAGAATCCAAAAGTGGGATACACAGTAGTCCATATAGTTTGACCCACATTTTATTTTCAGATGAAAAAAGCACATGTATGTACCCACAGAGATAAAAGACTACAAGGAATACACCAAGTGATAACATAAGTTAGCTCTGGAAGGTAGAATGCTGAAGCATTTTTCTTTTTCTTTATGTTCCTTTAGATTTCCTGAATTTTCTGAAAACAATAATTATTCCTTTCATAATCTGGAAAAACAAAACAAAACAAAACAAGCCTTGGTATCATTACAAATGAAAGTTAAAATGGGAATGGCCCAAAGGAATGTTTTAGAAAATTTAAAGTGAGCGGTGGATACAGACAGACAAGAGAAGGAAGATGGCTAAGATGGCTACTTGGTGGGAACATGGTTCCACCCATGAAAAGCAACTCTCTTTTCTTGCAAGGCCAGTCCTCATTCTGTTTTTGAGAGTTTTAGAGACAGCCATGTGGAAGGTGACATTACTCAACATTTCACCCAGCTACAGCCAGCAGCCACACTTCCTCCCTCCCATATGCCAAGGGGGAAACTTCTAAACTGAAAAAAGAAAAAGTCCAAAATCCAAAAGCCATTAAAATACAGCCCATGTGTTTATTTTCTCTACATGTTCGTGTTTCACACCTCACATTCAAATCTAAAAGTGATGAAGAAAGCATTCCTTGAGAAGCGAGGTGGAAGATTCAGTTGATGAAATTCCTTCTCTGGGGTGTCCATGAAGCTGCCATGTAATTCTTCCTCCATCTAATTCTGGGAAATGAGATGGCACAGGAAAGGATGTATTTCGTGGGGTCTCTCAGGTATGGAGGGCACTGTATGGCTAGGTCTTCATCCCAAACTGGCAGTATTAGAAGCCTGCCTTCTGCTATGGACTGAATTATGCCCCACTCAAAACCCTATGCTAAAGCCCTATCCCCCAAAGTGATGGGTATTTGGAGATGGGAGCTCTGGGAGGTCAGTAAGGTTTGATGAATTCATAAGGTTGGGGTCCTGGTTATGGAACCAGTGCCCTTATGAGAAGAGACACCAGCAAGCCTGCGTTCAAGTCCCCACCCCCCACCGCCAACCGCCGTCCTTCACCATGTGAGGACACAGTGAGAAGACGGGCATCTGCAAGCCAGGAAGAGGGCTCTCACTGGAACCCAGTGATAATGACGCCCTGGTCTCAGACTTCCAGTCTCCAGAACTATGATAATTCATTTTTTTTTTTAAGCCAACTGGTATATGGTATTTTGTTATGGCAGCCCAAGCAGACTTAGCAGACTAAAATGCCTTCACTCCCTCTGCATTCCTTCTGGAGCCATTGTTCATACTGTTTCTTTGGCTATATCATAGTCTCCCTTATATTCTTAGATATTTTAGAAATGGATCTAGATGTTCTGTTATCTTAGTATTTTGAAGTCAGGAGCTGTGTTCTTAAATCTTGCTACCTTTACCAGTAGCCAAAAAGTGTCATACGTTTATTCATCGCTTAGTTAATAAATGTTTATCAAGTAGCTTCCATACACCGACCATGTTTGGAAGCTCTCGGGAATACAGAGATAACGAAAACACTGTCTCTGAGCTCAAGAAGCTCACAGCAGAGCAGCAGAGCAGACGAGACGAGGACATGAAGCTAACAAGGCACTGAGCTCAGTTCTCGTGGCAGATGGAGGTGTGTGGGCACACCAAGGAAGGAGTTTTTACCTGGCAGCACAGATAGGCTGAGGAGACTTCTCAGGTGAGGCAGCACTTAAGTAGTAGCTTAGAAAACAGCATTCTACAGATAAGGAGAAGGAAGAGGCTTTCATTCCCGGGACAAGGAACAGCAAGATGGTGGCTATGGGGGACGGGAGGGGAAAGCTGGAGTCTGGCTCAGTGCTGTGTGCAGGGTGGAAAAAGAGGGGAAGGGTGCTGCAAGTATGGCGAAATATGACTACACAGGTAGGCTGGGGCCAAATCATGAAGGGTCCTGATTCCTGAATGAGACACAAAGAAGTTTCTGCTGAGTATTTTAGATCTTAGGCTGCTCTCGGGGATTCTTAAGCAGGGAAGTAAGTGATTCAACTTATATTTTGGAAAAGTATGTCTAGAAAAAAAAAGATAATAGTGGAAGAAGAGATTGCAGATGAAAGGTGAATAGTGAGGAGATTGTAAAAATCCAACCAAGAGGGAGGAGCAAAGGAAGAAACAGAGAGAACAGAGAGGAGGAAATCATGATGGAACCACCTGAGCTTGGAAACAGTGTTTGCAATTTGAAGTCACCACTGTCTGTGGTTTTCTCTAACACATTCTGTCGCCCTGAACAAGAGTGAGACCAACCAAAAGACAGGAGGTGTGTCCTGAGTACAGGATGAGAAAAGCAGGTGCTTTTGAACGCTGAAGGATCCTTGGACCTGGGATATCAGTGAGTGTATCATGTAGGTAATTTCTCATGGATCCAAATGGGTTCATGTAGGAGGGAAGACAGACTTCAGGAATAGCAAGAACTTACATCAAATAAGGTTAAAGAACTGGTTGCAATGAGGAAAAGAAAGCAGAAGTCGGGGGGAGGTGCCAGGGTGGCTAAGTGGGTTAAGCCTCTGCCTTCAGCTTAGGTCATGATCTCAGAGTCCTGGGATCTCATGGTCATGTCAGGCTCTCTGCCCAGCGGGGAACCTGCTTCCCCCACCCTCCCACCTGTTTCTCTGCCTACTTGTGATCTCTCTGTCAAATAAATAAATAAAATCTTAAAAAAAGAAAGAAAGCAGAAAGGGATTTACAGATGGAGGATTTCAAATAATGAGCAGTTTTATATGTGACAAGGCCCCGGATATACCCACTTGCGAGGAAACGAACTCATTAATGTGAGAAAAAGGTGAACCATACACACATATTCTCACATCCATTGCTAACTACTAACCCAGTCCTCTTCTCCATTTTGTAGGTAAATTTCTAGAAAAAGCAGTCTACAGAGGCTGTCTCTACTTCATCTCCCATGTACTCCATATCCATAACCCACTACATACCATCCTTTGTCTCAGCTGTCCATTGAAACTGCCCTTGTTGAGGTCATCAAGGACCTCCACGTTGCTAGAACCAAAGGAGAGGTCTCTGAAACACCAGGTGACTCAATCAGTTCCATCAAAGTATGTACTATCTGTATGCTGATGAATCCCATACTACAGCTCTAGTTTAGATCATTTCTTTCAACTCTGGAATTGCCTTTCCTATCGGCATAGTTGATACCTTCCTTTGGATATCTCTTAAACTTCTAAACAACCCTCCAGCTCTTTCCCCACCTGAGTCTTCCCTTTCTCAGTAAATGGTACCACTGTCCACTCAATTCACAGGCCAGAAACCAATAAGATATTTTTTTAATTGCTTCACCTTTCACACCAGTCAGTACTCTGCCAGCTCATAGCTGAAGTGTACGTGGCATCTGTGCTCTCTGCTCACCTGTACTGTGAGTGAAGCCTCTTCATCTCTGTCTTATGGGACAACATCCACTTATCTGCTTCTTTCATGTCTTCTCACACTCAACCCACTCTCTACTTGCCTACCAGGATGATCTTCTCAGGATAAAATCAAAATCACACAAGTCCCCTGGAGGGAAAATGAGAAATCAATCTTCAATTTTATCAATTTTAAGAAATATGTACACAAGATGTTTGTTGAGACAAGAATGTAGAATGAATATCAAGGAGGAGGAAGAAGAAAATAATTGGGGATAATGAACAAAATTAATCAACACGTATCATGTATCTTGGTGCTATCTCTTGACTGGATAACAGAGATGCAGATGGGAACAAAATAAAACTTAGAAGGGGACCATGGGAAAGGAGGAAACGAGCAAGATCAACGATGCCTTCGCTCAGGGAGGTTCCACCTTATAATAAAAACAAAGATGGCGGCTGGGGAAGGTAGAAACTGGCAAATGAGCAAGAGAGTGACTGATATTACTGACCAGTGTTGGAATTTAACCTAGAACTTTAGTGGAGACTTGTCATAGCTTCTTTCCAAGCATCAGGAGAGAACCACCAGGCTGAGCAAGTGTGTAAACATACCATGGTCAGACACAAATCTAGGAAGTGACCAGTGGGGAACCAGCACCCTGGCTGGAAATGTACAAGGGGTACATGATAGGACATGAAAACAACAGAGGGAATGGGTTAGCTAGAGGAAAAATATTTAAACCCATCCCAGAAAATTAAAAAAAATTAATAAAAATAAGCTCAACACAAATTCTCTGGGCTAGGTAATACCCATTACAGGTGCCCTCTTCCATCCACAGTCTGAGGAACCAAGGTAATTTTTGTATGGTTGAGTTAATGCCTGGAATAGAAAAGCCATTTTCACTGAAGTTATCTTTACAGTGTCAAAACCCTAATAGACATCATTCTTTCCTAAAAGAAGGACCAGCCATGGCAACTTTCTACTTAGAGGAAAATAAGAAAAACATTATTATGCTTTGGAGAGTAATTTGTGACCCTGTTTCTCTGAGTGGGATTTACCCAGGTTATTCTGTTCCTAAAAGCCACTAATAACACCAGCTCTACTGGTTTGCTTTTCCCTGTGTCCCCTAGAGAGACGTAAGTTCGGTCCTGTCAGGTGTGAAATCAGAGGGACCAGAGCCTAAAAAAACCCAAAAAACAAAAAACTCTGTTATTAACAGTGCTTCTGCTTTTGTTTGTCTCACCCTAGCGGGATGGTCTGTGGTTTCCATGGCAATGATATCTGGCAACAATGCTGGGCAGCCTTCCAGGAACTGGGGTTGGAAGCTGTGAGGCTAAAATACGTCTGTCAGAAGTAATGAAGAGTTCTCTGTGTAAACATTTCTATCTGACTGCTCCGCTCAGCCACCTGCACAGGTCCAGAAGGTAATGAGTATGATGCAGGGATAGGGATCTGGGGATGGGAGCGTCAGCCTGAGACCAATGTAACACAGATCACATAGGCCATCTTTATTGCATGTATTGTGATAGAGCCAAGATTCCCACCCAAATGGATGGCTTATTTATCCAGATAATAAATTAAAAGCTAATGCCGGGTGACCTCTGGAAGCTTTGCAAAAGATTTGCAACAATTCTCAGGTTCAGCTTTAAAAGCTCAATTCCTTATATTTGTACTCCCTGCCATCTCCAATAAGTTGCTTTCCCCAAATTTTCTGCTTGTGTTAATGCTATCACCGTTTTCCAAAGCACCCAAAGCTTCAGCTTGAGCTTTTAACCCCTTCTTCTAATTGAGCCAACAAATCTTATCAGCCTTTCCTGCTCACTTTTTTCTATTAGTCATTTATATCAATGCATTTATTCATGCATTCATTTGTTTTAAGTATACCAAAGATGCAACAAAGAACAAAATGGGAGGGTTCCGTCTCTGTGGATGGACTTAGAGCACAGAACCAGTCGAGAGCCATGATTCTGTATTATGACAACTCAAGTTAGATTTCTGCTCACTAGACTAGGATTCCTTCCTGTTATAAACATCAAAGGATATCCTAGTAGGCTGCCCATCTCTTCCATATCTATGGACATATGAATTAACCATCACTGAAGATCCTTTCAGGCGTAATTATTCTGGTTGCCATTATATCCCTATTGTTATCAACTCTTTCTACTCTGTTGATGCCTTATTTCTGGAAATAAGTACTAGTGCTTGACCTCTGCCGCTGTAGGATCTCTTCATAATGGCATGTCCATCATAATGGCAACACCCTCACTATCACTCCAGCCTACAGAGGCAGCCCCCATTGAGCTTTTCCAGAATGCTGGTGCTCCATTCTCTAGTTTATTTTTCAGTGTCTTCATGAAGTGTCTCATGGGATCACCAAAGGACATCCACTGCAGAGGAGGTTCTCAACATCCAGATATTTGTGGTGACATGTTGTGTGGCAAGGAGCCTCTCCCTGGCTACTTTAGGGTCATTTAGTGGTAGGGATGGAGGCTATGGAAGAGCTTCTCAACTTGCACTGCCACTCTCCAGGCTGAACTGGCAATTGCTACCATGGACTGTCTAACCTGCTGATAGCAGAGACCAAAACTGAGCCCACCAACAAGTTACCATATGCAAGGAAGCCAGAGCACTACCTAGCAACAGAGTACCTATGTCGCAGCTCATCCTCATAGGGCCAAACCACCGCTGCTTATTGGAATGTATACTTACTAGAGCATGGACTTCTTGTTCCTAACTGCAATGTTTTCCACATGCCATGAACCCTGGACTTACATAATAATGCCTTACTCACCGTCATGGTATCCCACACAACATTGCTTCTAACTGAGGAACTTATTTCTTGACAAAAGTAGCATAGAAATGGATGCCCATGATTTCTACTCGTCTTAACACGTATCACATCACCCAGAAATAGTTGCTCTGATCAAATGGTGGAATGCCAGTTAAAGGCCAGCTAGCAAAGAAAAACCTGGAAGACTGGAATCCTCTCTTATAGGTGAAATATATGCTTTGAGCCAGTGACCAACACATGGTGTAGTTTATTCTATACCAGAATCAAAGGGTAAGATGTGGGAATGAACTCTCCTACAGAGAGAGAAAAATTTTTGTTTCCCATCTCTACAACATTGAGCTTTAATGATTTAGGGATCTTAGTTCCCAAGGAGAACAAAATGATCCTATTTAGGCTGAGGGGTTTCTCATGCTACTGAGCCAAGAGGATCAAAAGGAGGCTTATATAATGTTTGAGAAATTTTCATAAAATATTTGGGAAAATTGCTCCTCACAGAAGGGGACAGAAAGAACTGTGTCTAGAAGCTATAGTGTTCTATGGTTGTCTCCCATGCTTCCATGGCCAAAACCTGTATAAAACTACATTCCAGTAAAAGCAAGACTCTGGGGAATCCGACTTTTTTAAGATGAAAGAGTGGGTTCTGCTACCAGTAAAGAAGCTTTGCCACCTGAGTTGCTATCTTAAGATGAAGGAAACATCAAATAGGTAGTGGAAAAGGAAGTTATAAGCATCAACCATGCCTTCATGAACAATTATAGAAAAGTAGCTGTTAGACATTTCTGCAAAGAAGACATCCAGATGGCCAACAGACACATGAAAAAGTACTCCACATCACTCGGAATCAGGGAAATACAAATCAAAACCACAATGAGATACCACCTCACACCAGTCAGAATGGCTAAAATTAATAAGTCAGAAAATCACAGATGCTGGCGAGGATGCAGAGAAAGGGGAACCCTTCTACACTGTTAGTGGGAATGCAAACTCTTGCAACCACTCTGGAAAACAGCATGGAGTTTCCTCAAAAAGTTGAAAATAGAGCTACCCTATGACCCAGCAATTGCACTACTGGGTATTTACCCTAAAGATACAAATGTAGTGATCTGAAGGGGCACGTACACCTGAATGTTTATAGCAGCAATGTCCACAATAGCCAAACTATGGAACGAACCTAGATGTCCATCAACAGATGAATGAATAAAGAAGAGGTGGTATATATACACAATGGAATACTATGCAGCCATCAAAAGAAATGAAATCTTGCCATTTGCGACGCCGTGGATGGAACTAGAGGGTATTATGCTTAGTGAAATAAGTCAATCAGAGAAAGACAACTGTCATATGATCTCCCTGATATGAGGAAGTTGAGAGGCTAAGTGGGGTGGGGGGGTGGGGGGGTTGGGCAGTAGGGAAGGAAAAAATGAAACAAGATGGGATCGGGAGGGAAACAAACCATAAGAGATTCTTAATATCACAAAACAAACTGAGGGTTGCCAGGGGGAGGGGGATAGGGAAACGATGGTTGGGATATGGACATTGGGGAAGGTATGTGCTATGTATGGTGAGTGCTGTGAAGTGTGTAAACCTGGCGATTCACAGACCTGTACCCCTGGGGCTAGTAATACATTCTATATTAATAAAAAAAATTTTTTTTAAAGAACAGTAGTTGTTATGACTATTTTCTACTTTGCATGTAATGTGTATTCTAATGTTTTTCCTTCTTCCTCCTTTCTCCTATTTTACTTAAGCACTACTGTTGTTGTTTAAATCTGTGACTTTGTCTTTGTATTATAGAATATTCAGATAGGTACAGATGTGACTGCTGTGGGAAACCTTCCCTTTTAGGGGGAGGGTAATACAGTCTTCGTTTGTGTGAAAAATAATTGCATCTTATCAAGAAGATGTATGAAACTCTTAGTTGTTAGAAAGATAGGTATGGACACTAATTAATGAGGGGATTAACTGGACTGGTTATTTACCTATTTTCGGTGAACTTCAGTCCATTCTATACTCTGTAACTCTGGGCCTAGATTTGCATACTATGTTCCTCATTCTAGCTTACCTGCTGATATTTTATTTGGTTCTGCTGGTGAGAGGCACCAAAGGATTGGAAGGTGGCAAGAAGAGAGACAAGACATTCCTCCTGTTTTCAGGCCCTATTAGCAGTGCTCCAGCACCACAAATGGTTGACTCCACCTTCTGGTTTCTTCACTACTCCTGGACCAGCCTTTCCATGCCCCTCCAGAGGTACCGGCAGCAATGAGGCCCGGGATTGCTCGTGGTACCAGTACTAACCGTCCTTCTCCCACTGGGCTTGCCCCCCTTCCACAGTGTGCACCCACAAGATGATGCCCTCTCCTCAGAAGTCCAAGCACCACTAGGCCACCCCCTGTCTTCAGAGGTCCAGCGCTCACCTAACTCTACCCCTCCTAAGGATTCTGAGCACAAACAGTAGGGGGACAATGGGTTCTGAACACCCACCTCTTTCTTCTATCCCCCTAATCCTGTAGATAGCTGATTCCTACAGTTATTAGAACCACAGTTACCTCAACATGTCTTTCAATGCTGTGTAATTAATGACATCTACTTCTGTTTTAAATATCTAGTTTGTTAGGCTTTATGTTTTTTGTTTATCTCCTTGCCTTCTGACTAAACCTTGCTTGATAAAAAGAGGAGTAATAGGTCTGGAGGGAAAATTAACAGATCCATACATACATCCATAACATCCATTGTTACTCTGTTCATTAATCCTTCTACTCTTCTGCCCATTTGATATTTATTGAATACTTCTTAGGCACTCTACTAGACTTTGGGACTCTAAAGGTCAGGCAGGCATGGTTCATGCCAACCACCAAAGAACTTAGATTCTAGTGGAGGAAACATAAGTGAGAGCAGCTGGAACAAGAGAGTATAGTAGATGGTAGAGGCGCACTTACCTCAGTCAGGGGATTGGGGGAGGGTGGCGGTCAGCATAAGCTTCTAGAAGCAGTGATATCTGAACAGAAACATCAAGTGTGAATAGAAATTAACAAGGCATAAAATGAAGGCTGGGGTAGGGGGAATGTCCCAGCAACAAGTGTAAAGAAAAAGCGTTGAAGAAAATGTGGCAAGTTTAGTAATTTGATACTGATGGAGCTTAGATTGCACAGTGGGGCAGAGCAGAGCTTGAAGGGATGGAGGGAAAAGTCAAGAGTCAAAGCCGGGCAAGAGAACAGTTTCTGCTCTTCCCTGTCCTGTTCCATACAGTGTTCAGTGTTGCACACAAAGAAGTCATCCTACCCGTGCAGTGCACTGTAGGTTTGTGCTCCCCCCAAAATTCTTACATTGAAATCCTAACCCCAATGTAATTGTATGAAGAGGTAGGGTCTTTGGGATGTAATTAGGTCATGAGAGGAGAGCCCTCAAGAATGAGATTAGTGCCCTTATACAAGGGACCCAGAGAACATCACACCCAGTGATGAGGTGAGATCTCCTTCCCCAATTCTGTAGCCTCAAAGCAAAGCCCCAGTAATGACACTTTCCAGGTAAGTCTTTTCACCCTCAGGTTACTTGGTTTCCTCCCAAATGTGGCTCTCCACTCCAGTTTCCTTCTAGGTCTTTCTCTCTATGTCTTTCCCTCTCAGACTCTCTCTTCCTAATGCAGAGCAATTGTGTCCCCTCTCAGCTCTGCCAAATGTACTTCAACCCCCACCCCCACCCACCATCTTGGCTCATTTGGTTACCTGGGCCCACGCTTCTTAGCAGACAGTCAGATTATATGTGACAAAGTATATTTTCTTGTCATAGAATGAAAAGAGTGAATAATTTAAGTATTAGAAGTGTGGTAGAAATTGTTTGAGGAAATATTGTGTAAATAGCTACCTCTTTTTGCTGGGGCCATAGTAAAGTTGGTGACGGAAGGAGGTACTCTGAATGAGCAGGGAGGAATTCGCAAATCCAGGAAGAGTGTGAACCCATCTAATTACTATTTAGTAAAAAATTTTTTGTAAACAGAACACAACCTAAGTATCTTAAATGGTTTTTTAAATCCGCTTCAAATGCAGCTATTGAAGTTACAGGATCCTTTGACTTACGTGAAGGATGTATTCCCTGTGTAATTAAAATTTGGTTAATGGGAGTCTACCTCCCACGGATTGCCGTGCTTAAACCACATGCATATTCGCACACAAACTACTCCCTGGCACCAGCATTTGGATATTCCTGTCACACCATCAGAACACAGAGCAATCATTCTGTCACTTGAAATCTGGAGTGAACACAGTATTGTGTGAACACAACCACCCAGGCAATGTTACAAAGAGAATCACCAAGATAAGATGCAAAATTACGGGCAGAAAAATAAATATCTCTCATATGATTTCACTCGTGGACTCCCTCTTTCCATACATTCTGTATCATCAGGTGGGATGAGATCCTGAGCAAGCACATTTTTGCATCTTCCAAAAATTCTACGATGCAAAAGTACACCTTTTATAATTATGTAGTGGAGGCTTTGCATGAGGTATATGCAAATATCTGGGGCTCCCTGGCAAACCTGTGGGATCAGACTTCGAATATGTGTTTACACAAAGACTCAAGAAGACTTCTCAGAGAAAACAACATTAAACAGAGACAAGAATAAGTCTTGACCCAGCAAACAAGCCACGGTCATTAGAAGAGAGAGATGATCCTGAGTATAACCTGCTGTGCATTTTTTGGATGTGTCTGTCAACTTTAGCTTCAACGGTCACTAATATCTCTCTGTTACTGTGTTACTAAATATTCTTTATGACGTTGGGGCACGAGTCACCCAGGTTTTTCATACTGGGTACGGCATGAAAGCAAATATTCTCCCCACATTTCTGATGCCACTGCCTTTGCCCCAGGAAGAATCTAGGAGGAGACTGTAGTACCCAGCAAGAGGTAGTTGAGTCTGGAGGTCACAGGGAAAGATGCTGATCTGGGAAGAGAAGTAACTCTCCAGAAGCAGTGGTTTTGCTCAATGATTCTCAAAGAAGAGACGAGAGTGTCCACCAGTTGGGAACCGTGCCAGGTGGACCCAGCAGAGAGGAGTCCAGAAGCAGTGTTGAGTGCAGTGGTGTGCCCAGGAGCCATGGTAAGCTGCTGGAGGGAGAGAGTGTGAGCACAAGACAAATAAAATCCCAGGCCCCATGGGAACATGGGACACATTCCTTCAGGACTCCCAGGAAAAGATGGAAAGAGTTTTCAAGAGACTGGAGCAAAACTTAGTGAAATGTAGAGGTGCGGAAGTATATCTCAGTGTCTCACACAGGGTAGGCGTTCCAACTTTTTCTTCTACAAGTGTGAGTGTGACTCTGGCAGATATAGAAGATGACCGAAAATGAGAGAGACTCGTGATTATGAATGTATTCTCTAAACAGTGTTACAATCTGTCGAGGGCATTTCTGTCTGCTGATCCTTGCTGTGCCCTCTCTAGCAGTGATTTATCAAACCACGTGTAATGGATTCCTGGGATTCAGCCGGAAACGCCTCAGAGGCAAAGTGGAGGTCTGTGGGAGGGGCTCAGGTGTGATCCCAAAGTGATTTTGCTGGAGGGGGAGAAAGATCTTCTCAACCTAAGACAAAGTCACTGCTGCACGGCTCTATAATTCTAGATAACTCATTCTCCAAAACAATAACCCTTAAAATATTTGAAGACACTTGTCACATCTCTGCTTAGTCTCTTCTCCTGAGGCGAAACACCTCAGACATCTGCTTCTCAGATAAGGCGGTTCATCATGTCAGTTGCTTTCTTCCATCGCCTTCTGGTTAGTTAACCCATGTCCTTTTGAATATGTGTGCAGCTGAATCAAAATTCACAGGCTTTGACTTTGATGTGTGGGTTTTTTTTTTAAGTTTGTATTACCTACAATTAATTATACCTTACTTTAGAGCCCCTGTTCCAGATCACAGGGAGGAAAATTAAACCTTCCAGATAAATCAAACTATTTCTTCCAATTTAAAATTCTGCTCCAATACACATCTCTCTAACAGCGATTATTGGTCCACAATTGGATGTCAGTACAATACAGAAGTCACTTTGGTTCACAGACGATTTCCGCAAGGCAAGGAAGTCAGAATTAGCATTGTAACCATCAGCAGGAAGAGAAAACCCTCTCAGCTTGGTGGTTGTAGAAGCAAGAGCCTTCTAACCTGCACTTTAAGAAAATTAAAAGCAGTTATCTACTAAAGAATTGTGGGTCTTTTGTTTGTTTGTTTTGATGAGTATCTCCACCCAGGACTCCTACCCCCTGCTCAGGACTCCAGTTTCACCTGCCTGGTCTCAGCACAACAAGCCTGTGCCTTTGCAATACTTTTTCCCAGAATTTTTACTCCCCGAGCCAGCCCGCGTCCCTGATCCACCTGCCTGCCTGGGCTGTCGTGTTCACTCTAAAATATACATGACTGTTATGTTAGTGCTCCGGTTTTGAGTCATTGGCCCTAAAGTTATTTTTCCTACAAATCGTGCTATTCTTCTTGAACAACTGTACAGATTGAGAGGTTTTGTAGGCACAGGTGTGTATGGAGTTATAACAAAAAGACCCATGTCTCATTCAATCAACTCCAAGTTTAAACTCTCCATGTAAGGGTATTTCTCCTCTCTTGAAGGAATCCCCACCCCTGCCTTCTGCCCTTTCTGGCTTGTTAGTTCAAAGACAGCTTTTGTATCCTAATGGCCGTGGAGATGGGCAGGGGCCTCTGATTTCATTCGGTGCTGTATCTGGGCCATCACTGTCCTCTGATGAGATGTTCTCTTCCACCTGGTTTTGGGTCCTCTCAGCTGGCCTAGGGTGCCCCATCCTCTTTCTAGATATCGCGCAAGCACCCACAGCTGAAAAACCTGGCAACCTCCTATTGTCCTCAGTTGCAAAGACCCAGCAGTATGCTCTCTGCCATCTGACCACAGAGCTTGGCTTATCTGTATGCCTCCCAGACCTTCTCCATTCACCTACTAGCCCATGACCCTCCATCTAGATGCCTCCCTCTACCACGCTGTTCTTCTGCTCTGCACTGTGTCAAACAACAACATGGCAGGAACTTTTGTTGTATCTTACCTTCCACCTTTTCTTATAGCTCTATACTCAGACTGCCACAATCCACACTTAATACATAAAGGGAAACATCTGAATGTTTGAAACCCCTCTTGTGTCTCCACAAAGTTTGGCTTTCAAGATTATTGTCTCTCTACAGGTTCGAGAAAACTCAAATTTAAATCTTGATACTAAAAAATATTTCCCCATTTTTCTAGGCTGTTATTTTTCTTTTCCCCAAAATAATCAATGTGGCCAGTGATTTGGGGTGGAGGAGCTCTGGGACACCGAGAAACTCAGCAGCATCAGGAACCAAGACACTTCAGTTTGATACATTTCAAAAGTTCATCAAGGTTCCATGTGATGTCCACAACTGAATATGGAGGTCTGACCAACAGAGTTCGGTGGGACTAGAGCCGAGAGTGAGCTGGCCTCTACAACACTTGATCTTAGCCAAAAGGCCAAGAAGCGATTGAGCTGGCCTCTACAAAGGGCATTCCTTTTGGATCACCCATGTCATTTTTTTGGAGTCATGTGACTGAGTTAAGTAGCTTCTGGGAAAGGAGAGATATGACACACACACACACCCCTTGCGTTCCCAGGATGGCCACACACTTGTTTCCTGAGCCAAGGATGCTGCTGGGATTTCTCCATCTGCTATTTTTCTTGTCCTGAGCAATCAGCCTCTGCTCCATCTGTGGCCCTGGGTATCTATTACTTTTATCTGCTCTGTTACCTTATGCCTTTATGTCCCTTTGTTCACAGAAGCTCCATGCAATTGCCAAGCATAGGAAACAAATGATATAGTCATCCCTGTTACAGAGGGCCCCAAGCCTCTCCACACTGGGCACCATGGCCAAGAAGCACCTGGGCCTTCAGTAGGGAAGGCTGATACACCACTCACTAAAGGATCTTGCCAGCCTGTTCTGCTCTCCAAGGAGCACCTTCTAGCACCTATGCCCACTGACCAAATACCCCCATCATTTGTTCATTGTTTTTGATTAATAAACTTCTGGAAGAGGGCTTTGACATCTAGAAAGGGATATACCCATGCAAACCTACAACACATAAAATTCTCCACCCTTGTATACAAATTCCACAATTTCTTCTACATCTACATGGTCTTATGCACAGTTGGTAAACATAGAGTAGCCAATACAGATGGATGGGAAAGATGGGGCAAAGGTTTACCCGGGTCTCCAAGCAAGCCTAGAGGCTTTGTCTTCCACTCTTTGTAAATCAGCTTCCTGTGGTCAATTCTCTCCAGCACAGCCAGACAGTCATTTCACAGTGTAGCTCCTGCCTCAGCTCACTACTCTAGTCAACACTGCCCAATGGCTTCTCATCACACAACATAATTAAATTCCTTACTCTGGCCTGGGAGGTCACACATCATCCAACCCCTGCTTCTCAGACTTCATCTCCTGCTCCTTATGTCTTGGCAGTCTGGCCTTTTGCTGTCTGTGATCCACCATGTTTGTTCCTGCCTCAGTGCCTCTGCCCTTGATCTTGCCTCTTGCCGGAATACACTTCCCCCAAAACATCCCACTGTCCACTTTCTCATTTTAAGAAAAGATGTGCAAAATTTTCTTGGTTCACACAACCTCACTGTTCAGTAATTGTTTCATATGGATTATAGGACAAGAGAAATACCTTTCAGTTCCCTGTATTTAGAAGTTCCATCCAAACAACATAAGTATTTATGTCCTAACAACTTAGTAGCCTTTTGAAATATATAATACACATAAATTGAAATGGAAAAAAATGCATTTCATTTAAAAATAACCAGAATTACTCACTGCATTAGTTTTCCAGGGCTGCTTCCTAGGCTATTTTCAAGAGACAAATTATCACACACTGGGCTACTTAAAACTAGAGAAATTCATTACCTTATAGCTCTGGAAGCCAGAAGCTGGAAATCAAGGTGTCTTTGGGGCCATGTTCTCTCTAGAATCTCTGCAGGAAAATCCACTCCATGCTTCTCCTATCTGCTGGTGGCTGCTGGCAGTCCCTGGCATTCCTTTGCTTGTAGGGACATTGCTGCCATCCCCATCTGTCTTCACATCACCTTCTCCTCTTTGTATCTCCTGCTTCTTTCTTATAAAGATACTTACAATAGTTTTTAAGGTCCCTCCAGAGAACCCAGCACAAACTCACCCTCTCTGGTCCTTAACTTAATCACACCTTTTGCCATAAAAAGGTAATATTCTGTCTTTTGCCTAATGAGGTAATACTGACAGGTCCCAGGATTAATAAGTGAATATATCTTTGTGGGGGGTGCATTTTTTTCCACTTACCACACTTACTAGTGGGATGTGTATACCTTTGGACACTGCATAATTTCTCAGAACTTGCAACCCCCGTAGACCCTGCTACCCTCATGACCTCTTCTTAGTTTTTACTCAATACTTGATTTTAATTGTGTCAGCAGCTTAAAAACTCAGTTTTAAGAAAATAAGTCATCACTGAAGGAATGGAGGGTGATGTAATGTTGAAACTGAGAGAACTACCACAAGCTAGTAGCTCACACAGTGTCTAGTAGATGTTGAATATTACTGTGTTTCCTTCAAAATTTGAATAAGAGTACTGTGAGCTCACTTTGGAACATGGTGGCTCTAAGGTATTTCTTCAATGGTGTTCTTCAGAAAGACTGTAGCTTACAGCTGCCATCCTACCACCGATGAGTTATCATTCATCCCATTCATTCTACTCTACTCTATTTTTCTTCACAGCATTTAGCAACTTTTTACTTTACATTGTAAATTTGTGATGCCTGGTTCTCTACTCTGATGGAAGTTCCATGAGAGCCAAGACTGTGTCTGTTTTCTTCACCACAATGCCCTTGGCTCCTGTAGCAGGCCCTGGTGCAGACTTGGCACTCAAGCACTATTTACTGGCTGAATGAATGAATGAGTAGAAAATAGGAAAGGAGGGGCACCTGAGTGGCTCAGTGGGTTGAGCCTCTCCTTTGGGCTCAGGTCATGATCTCAGGGTCCTGGAATCAAGCCCAGCATCGGGCTCTCTGCTCAGCGGGGAGCCTGCTTCCCCCCCCTCTCTCTATCTGCCTCTCCGCCTACTTGTCATCTCTGTCAAATAAATAAAATCTTAAAAGGAAAAAAATAAAGAAAGAAAGAAATCAGGAAAGGAGACCTGCATTCTCCATATGCCAAAAAATAAATTACAGGTGGTAGGTTTTCTCCATGTGCTTTTCAGGTACATGTTTTCTGATCCTGTTCATTTTTATCTTTAAAAGGTGTGTGAACTCTGAGGCCAAAGTCTCCATCAGTTTCCTCAACAATATAAAATTTATTTCTCTGAATTGTGACTCTATAAGACAGTCTGGTTGATCTCACAGTGACAAAGTAAAAATATAGGAACATTCACTTACAGTTGCACTGCCCATGACTGTAGAGTATAGGGCAATCTAAGGGCTCAATTCAGGACTCCATAAAAGAAGAGCTGAAAGGTCGTGTTACAGAGTAAACAGCGAAGAAATGGATGTTTCCATGAGATGCTCTGATTTTCCCTGGTAGCCTCCATCTCTCTCCCTAAATATTGAGCTTTCCTCCTGAGGGCCCTGCCTATCAGAGAGTATAGGACTGACATTCAGAGCTCCGTGTCCTCTGGAGCTAAAATGTGTTTTTATACAGCTTAAAAAACTATTATATCTTATGTAATCTTCAATTTAGTAGGTGATTTCATTTCAAATGAAATAAATGCTCATTTTTTGGTTAGCTTTAATTGGAACCAGTATTACAGTAAGGATGCAGGGCCTCAGGCTGTAAAATGGCTGGTTTGTTCCTTCATCTGTTAACTCTTTTTCTCCATATCCCCTTGAAATGACAGGTAAGAAACTTATGACAGAATGGATTCATTAGTGACAAAATGAAACCAAGACAGGATTTTGCCCTCAGCACTGAACTCTTGGAGCCCAGGAGCTAAACTCTAACAAAAATGTGTGATCTGCCTAACAAGGAGGTAAGGATTCTTAGCAAGGGTGCCGGGACCTGAGAAAGAAACAAAGTTTGAGGTAAGCTGAACTCTGGGAAAGATTCAGAAGGAAACTATAATGAGAAGGGAGAGGCAGTGAAACAGGAAAGCAGTGACACAGAATAAAGCTCTGCATTCCCAGAGTCAGGTTGCCCTGCTTAGGTGCCCTACCAGAAAATCTACTGTGGGGATGCATATCCTCAACCACACAGAGTTCTCCTCAGGAGAGAAGCCTCCTGGGTGCAGGGCCATGCACACCAGCTACTTCTACTCACCAATACACCTCTCTACTTGGGAAAATGAATTAAAAACAAAAGAGCATTCGACACCCCCTGAAACCCAAAAGGATAAAAGAACAAAGACCAAGAGGAACACAAAGAACAACTAGTCTAAGAAACAAGGAAGGAATCAGACTTTACAAATAATTAGCATCCTAAAAAATGTTCAAGAAGATACTACATCGTTAATCCAAGCACAAATGCCATGAGAAAGGGACAATCCAAGAACAAGAGCGAGAAAGTAATGGATGGACCAAATGATAATATCAAAATAGTAAAAGATAAGGACAGAGATATACGAAATAGAGCAATCCTCCAGAATGTAGAACAACAAGACAAAATGTGGAAAATATGAGAGAAAAATGTCAAGGGTGATACATTTTCAAAGTTCAATATTCATTTAATAAGTTCTAAAATCACAAAACTGAAACATCAGTGTGGAAAAAAAATATATATATATAAAATAATGATGATAATATATAATCATAATAACTATTAAAATTATAAATAGTAAAATAAGGTAATAACATATTAAGAATAGTAATAATTAAAATATAATAATAAAAAGAGATTTGTGTTAACTGAAAAGACCAGGGCTCTAAGATTCACACAACCAGCCATTTCCTTCTAAAATTTCAGGCTAGGAGAAACAAGTTCTGAGAAACTTCCAGAAAGAAAAAGAAAACAGGCTGATTGCAAAGGAGGAGTCACAGTTGATACCACAAAATATGAAGCCACATCTAAAGAGGAAAGTTCTCTTGACTCTAGAAATGTATATATACAGCCAAATGATGATGTGTGAGGATCTATTTAAGTGTCTATGATATAGGATATCACAAATTCTAAACCCATGTTCCATATTTTTAAAAAACATTCGGAAGTATATACCAGCATAAGTAGAAAACAGGCAAACAAAAAGCATCTGACAAAGAAATTGCATAAAGTATAAGTAACAGGAGCAACCCTGACACAGAAATAGGAAAGGAAATGAGATGGAAAACAAAAGAAATTTCTTAGGCTGCCAAACTTTGAAGATTTTATTTCAAACGGCAAAAATTTAATTTGCTAAGTTATGTTTTCATCCACCTGCATCTAATTGTTCTACTCAGTTCTGGAGTAAATAATAGTTATATGATTATAGTATTAAAATGTTAATTATCTTTCTTGTTTTAGAATCAGCCTATAGACAGAATATAAAAGGTTTAATTATAAGCACAGAACTGCAGGACAGAATATAAATGTTATAAATAATGTACAGTAATGAAAATCAGGAAGTAGATGGGAAAAAAAGGTAGAGAGTAATATTAAGTACACTCAATTGCTCATCTTTCATAGGAAAGTCAATATGTAATGCTTAAAATTGATAAATCAAGAAATAGAGGCACAAGAGTATGATTTGAACACACAATGGGAACCTCCAGAAGCACTAAAAAACAAATCTACCCACCATAGTTGCCTATAGGAACTAAGAATGGGGACAAGGACACAGGGCTACAAGACCGAGAGATTCTATTTTTCACTGTATATGGTCTTGTCCTGTTTAAATCATTTACCATTTGGATCCATTCATTCTATTATTTAGCACAAAAATATGAAGAAGGAAACATTATACATGAAAAGTACACTCTTAGTCCTGAGTGTGAACATTTTGGCCAATTAAACAGAAAAAGGAAACAAGTCCCACTATATTTTTAAAACTCTGTTTTGGCAAATCCTGAGTCTTCAGAATAAAGTCTAGGCATCTTTCCAGTGGTATCCCAAGTACCTAATCCCAACCACTGTTTGCTGCTCTAGACTGAGACAAGGAAGGCATTGGCTAAAAGATACAGTGGTCTACCAGAGCAAGGTCATTGGTAGCTAACCCTTATTTCAAGGATTAAGAATTCAGCATTCATTGGCCAAACAGATGAACTGGTGAGTCACAAGGATAATCCAAAACTAATTGGATTTTGGTTTGGAGACAAAAGAAATGGTAAAAAGAAAGAGCCACCCTAAAGAGAATATCCAGTTAGGGACCAAAAGGGTGCAATAACATCATTTGACACCTAAGAGAGAAAAGAATCAGGAAGAAGTGACCTATTTCCCAGTAGTGCTTTGGGTTAGCCCTGACTGTAAACCTTGACAAAGTTAAAGTCTCATGCAAAAGTGATAAGTCAATGTCACTTTTAGGTCATTTCACTAACAATATCATTGACTGTACTCCACAGGCTTCATCCATTCTCAGACACCAGGACAAAAATAATCAGGCTCTTCAGGCACAACAGAATTCATAGTGGCCAAAGACAACTATATTTTGTAAATAGCAAAGCTGGCCCAGAAGCACATTCAACAATGAAACTTCTACAAGAATGAAGACTATCAAAGGTGCAGTATCAGGTATTGAAACAATATTAACACAATATTAGGTAATTGTGATTAGAGCCTTGGGGGATAAAAATTTTTTACCAACTTGCCAGTATGTTGGTTTTTTAGTGAAATTGTGCAAAAGGTCATTTGCATACAGCCTTTTTAGTTTATGGCCACCACGTCTTTTTAAAATTTTTTTTAAAATTCATTCACTACTGGGTATTTACCCCAAAAATACAGATGTAGTGAAAAGAAGGGCCATCTGTACCCCAGTGTTTATAGCAGCAATGGCCACAGTCTCCAAACTGTGGAAAGAACCAAGATGCCCTTCAACGGATGAATGGATAAGGAAGATGTGGTCCATATACACTATGGAGTATTATGCCTCCATCAGAAAGGATGAATATTCAACTTTTGTAGCCACGTGGATGGGACTGGAAGAGATTATGCTGAGTGAAATAAGTCAAGCAGAGAGAGTCAATTATCATATGGTTTCACTTATTTGTGGAGCATAACAAATAGCATGGAGGACAAGGGGAATTAAGGAGGAGAAGGGAGTTGGGGGAAATTGGAAGGGGAGGTGAACCATGAGAGACTATGGGCTCTGAAAAACAATCTGAGGGTTTTGAAGGGGAGGTCGGGGTACCAGGTGGTGGGTATTAGAGAGGGCACAGATTGCATGGAGCACTGGATGTGGTGCAAAAATAATGAATACTGTTATGCTGAAAATAAAAAATAAATTTAAAAAAATTCATTTTGACTGTATAACTGACAGACCTCTGCTGGATACAAGCAACTAAGGCAGTCTAAGGGTGACACTCCACGTGAGAAGAAAACAGGTGACAAACACACATCAAAGGTGTTAATATAAATAACATGTGATCACTTGAATGAGACAATGTGTTAACAAATGGACTGAAATTTTCATCGTTCATATTTAAGCCAATGCATGAGAAGAAGTAGATGTTGGAAGAGTGTGATCCTGACAGGCCTCTCCAGAAGAGCTGCACACTTACTTAATGGGCCAGAGAAGAACAAGAAAGACATCTTGCTAGAAACAAAAAGACTTTCCCTGAGCCGTCAATCAAATGAGAACTCTGCCACCTGCAGCCAGCTCCTTCTTAGGTCCCGTGTTGCCCCGAAAGACATCCTTCCAACACTTTCCGGTTGCCTCTACAGTTTACCAAATAATCCTGTTTTCTTTGTATGTTTGGGAAATCCTCAGTTCGACTTCAGGAACTCAACTCTAACTCGGGTTATCCAGAGGAATTCTTAGAGAATAAATCGCCAAGAAAATAGAATATCTGGCAGACTCAAGAAATATGACAGAATTTAAGGAGAGAGAAGCTCTCGGCCCTCTATTGCACCTTTTGATTTTCATGGTGAAAGCAAAGGGGACTTTTTTTATATGTGTATCTATATATTAGCATATCTTCCTTACCACAATGATGACATAGCTTCAGAACTGGCTACAGCTGGATTCATATTTGCCCATGTTTCTCTGACTCTTTCCCTGTATAGTTCCCTGCATGGGGTCTAAATTTCTGTATCATATTTATTGAATAATTCACCACTCACCAATGCCAGCATCTCGTGAGCACATGAGAGCCCTGTTAATTACAGATCTAAAGCATTCATTAAACTATTCTGAAACATGACAAGCACCACTCTATCACATAAAATAAGGCACAGGGTACACATGCATGCCTGCTTGTTTAGTAGTAATATGGATTTTAGTGTGCACTTGTCACCCACTTTAGCTTCTCATTATTGTCCTGCGAGCCCTAATTCAGCGATGTATCATCTTCCTGCATTTGTCTAAATCAGTTCAGCGGCAGATAAATCAAAGCTTTTCTTGCCTTTGCCCTTCCTAGCTGTTCAAATCATCCATCTGACCATGGAAGAAAGGAAATCATCACTTGCCCAGGAGAAGAAAACACCTGCATTAACTCTATAACAAACTCCCTCAGCATCAGTGTGTGCAAATACGCACGTGGTGTGCAGGCGTGTACATGTGGGCACAAATCCTGAAGTCGCACATCTTGGGGCTGGGTTCTGAAAGGAAAACATCAAAGCCTCGAATGTTGCGCTCTTTTTTTTTCCCCCTTTAAGAAAAGAGAAAAGCCAGTTTGAATTCTCCTCTTTTAAGACGAGAGTATATCCAACATTTCAAAAGCCACAGAAGATCCTATTTTTATGTCTTCGTGAGCTGTAAGAGCTGGAAATTAATTGGTGCTTTAACTGGGAAATCCTTTGACAGACAATATACTCTGGCATTCGGGGGCCTAATACATTTTTCTCTTTGTGGTTCAACAGAGGGAGAATCATAAACCAGGAAAGGCGTCCTGGGTAGACCTAAAGCAGGAGGAGCCCCCTCTTGCCCCTTTTATTCCCTTTCTCCAACCCACTCCCACTTTTTGATATTTTTTTTTACTTTTTTCTTTTCTTTTCTTTTGCCTCCCCCGCCCCCACTGGAGCTTTGACTTCTTTTTCTAGGAAGTACATTACAAGGAAAAAAAAAAAAAAAATATATATATATATATATGAAAAGCCAGGTCTGGAGCTGTGACAAGGGAGATGAAAATGCAAGTTTCCACCATGCCTCCAGCTACCAACCAGGAAGGTGCCGCCAAGGGGTGGAGTATCTGCTCCATTTCCAACGTCTCCGTTAGGACAGGGGCTAGAGCAACGTTCCCTCGCTAGCACAATGAAATCCACTGCTCTTGGAGAATTTGCTGGCATGTCAAAAATGAAAACAGAGCATTTGCCTTTTTTCACCTTCTGCAGAGCATCCTGTGAAACCCCATTTTTCCAGAAACAATAGAGCCTATAGACAGGAGACTTCCTGTGTTCTCTAAGAGACCCAAACATGCTTCTCGGAACTGGCTTCTCTTGTCACTGGTGTGCAAGGTAGAATCAAGGTTGTACTTTGTAAACTAGAATCTGGAATTTCTTTTCCTGGAGGCAAAAGTAGCAGAATGTGGTTGTGTGTTCTATTTTATTTCTCTTTATACTTTTGGTCAAAATAGCACTCTCTCTGCACCCTACCTATTCCTTTTGTTTTTACTATCACACATATTTTTATGCATATATTCTCTCTCATTTTTTAAAGATTTTTTTAGAGCAAACTTGGTTCAGAACAAAAAGAAGAGGAAAGTACAGCGATCTCCCATATGCCTCATTCATGTGCACGTCCCTCATTATCAGCGTCCTCCACCAGAATGGTGTATCTGTTACAAATGATGAAACCTACATGGACATGAATTGCCCAAAGTCCACAGCTGACACTACAGTTCACACCTGATGTTGCGCAGCCTATGGGTTTGGGCAGATGTATAATGATATGTGTCCTTCAATATGACACACACAAAGTATCTTCCCTGCCCTAAAAATCCTGTCATCTGCCTTTTCAGACTGCCCCTCTCACCCCCAGTCCTGGCAACTGCTGATCTTTTCACTGTCTCCCTAGTTCCACCCTTTTTCAGAAAGTCGAATATCGTTGTCATTACAGAGTAGGTATCCTTCTCAGTTTGGCTTCTTTTACTTAGTAAGATGCATTTACATTTCCTCCATGTCTTTTTACAGCTTCATAGCTCACTTCGTTTTAGTTCTGAATAATACTACATTGTTTGGATGTACCGCAGTTTACTGACCCATTTACCTACTTAAGGACATCTTCTTTGCTTCCCAGTTTTAGCAATTATGAGTAAAGCTGCTATAAATACCTGTGTGCAGGTTTTTGTGGGCACAAAAGTAAACACGAAGGAATGTGAATGCCATATCATGTGGTAAGAGTTTATCTAGTTTTGTAGTTTTGTAAGAATCCCCCCATCCGTCTTCCGACGTGGCTATCTTCTTTTGCATTCCCACCAGCAACAGATGAGACTTCCTGTTGTCCCTCATCCTCACAGGCATTTGTTCTCAAGGCAGCCTATTTACCTGTTTTATTTTTGGTATAAATGATTTTCTCAGCTATGGACCTACCTTTCTGGAAGTTAACTGAAAAAGTAATGTCATAAACTCTTTTTTTTTAAGGTTTTCATGTGACGTGTCTACATACACAGCTCTGGATACACACAAACACAGACATTCTCTTTCATCTTGCTTTTGGAAGGTCTTCTTGCTTCTTTGTGATTTCAACATCCCCAGGCTCATCACCTCTGTATTATTCCCTTTGTATACTAATTCTGTCTTCTCTTTCTTGTCCTAAGAAATTCTGTTACATTTCATTAAACATCACTTGGAGGAGCAAAAGCCTGGATAACCTTGGAGGTTCATTTCCTCCTTTGATTTGGTAGTTAGGAGAGAGCCAGCTCAACATATCTGCATTATCCTGGGGCCACGGCTCCCATCTGTGGGGCGCTGACCGTGGCCCATGCAGCCCACCGCTGCTTGGCCATTAGCTATGGGATAAAAATATTTTGATGGACTGTGTGTGTGTTACTTCTCTGCTTCTAAGTTTTTCCTTAATAAAACCTGTTTTGTATCTGCATCCCCAGTGGCTCTGAGGGTCTATTTCCTGACTCCCTCCTTACACAATCACTCCATTCTCTACCTGTGGCACCTCTTTACCTGACTTTTCATGAGGCATCCCTCACAGTCGAGAGGAATGGTTTATAAACTGTCTTGCGCAAATTTCTCAGGCTAGTCCCATGCAAACATCTTAATAGCATGAATGCTTATTTCACACAATAACCTTGTTTCTTTCTTTTTTTTTTTTTTTTTTTAAGATTCTATTCATCCATTTGACAGACAGAGATCACAAGTAGGCAGAGAGGCAGGCAGAGAGAGAGAGGAGGAAGCAGGCTCCCCAGCGAGCAGAGCCCGATGCGGGGCCCGATCCCAGGACCCTGGGATCATGACCTGAGCTGAAGGCAGAGGCCTTAACCCACTGAGCCACCCAGGCACCCAATGACCTTGTTTCTGATTCAAGCTGTTTCTGACAAGGTCCTTCATAAGGGAATCATCAAGGCAAGTCGCATTCTTACAAGAATCTGGCAGTTGTGAGCCCAGAACTCAATGAGTGAGTGGTGCGGTCTTGTTCTGCCATGCTTATCCACAAATTAAGAACTTTCAACTCTGGCTTATTCCGATTTCTGCCCTTTTTCTCCCTTTATCAGTTAGCTTATTCCGTTGACGTGGGGCAGGTGTATGTGTTGGGAACAGGGAGGGATGATAGTGTCTGCTAGTAATGATATTAACATCTTTCAATTTCTTGAAGCTGGTATTTAGAATACTCCCTGGTTATAGCCTGTCACCTCTAAAAATATTTAGAATTTTCCAAACCAGGCAGAAGAGAGAGTCACCAAGTTATCATGTATTCTCCTTTATATACAAACTCCAATTAAAAATTGTAGCTAGAGGTGTCAAACATAAAGATAAAATCAACTAATAGTCTGTAGCTGAAAAAAGTTTAAATAAAGATATCAGCAACTCACCAAATATTTTATGTACAAGAGGGAATTTAAGGAAACAGAATTCTTTCTTCTTTATACATTTCAATGAAATCTTACAGCAGCACATGTTCTACACAATTTAGTCAGAGATCTCAGAGGATTCAGAAATTTAATCATGGGAAGAATGCTGTTCCAGAAGGAAGGCTCAACAAGAAGTGAAAAGAAAATAAATGGATTACAACAAGCATACTAAAAAGGAGAAATAATGTTAGATAAAATTTCCCAAGAAACTAGTGATAAAGGAATAGATTTTTGTCTGCTTTTTCAATGTGCTTTGTTTTTCATTTCCAAATAACATGTTCCATTCAAAAAATAAGATAAAGTCAAATGAAATTACTTTGCAGTTTTTTTCAGGAGAGCTTAGCATTTTCAAATAGCAATAACAAACAACAATATATTTCAGGGCTTAGGGCTGATTTATTAAGAGATTCAATTTACAGGAATCTAGAAAGGAGGGGTGGGGACAAAGAGTATGGAACATTAATAATTCTTTGTAAGTAGCAAGCATTCCTAATGGGAAATAATTTAATTAACACAAAAGCACTGAACAATCAGTGGCCCTTATCGGACTCAGGACCCATGAACTCAATTATCACTAGTCATCATGTTACTTAAAATTAAGTTTTAAAAACTTTGGTAACCATATTTTTTTCAAGATTTATTTATTTACTTTAGAGAGAGTGTGGGCAGAGGGAAGGGGAGAGGGAGAGAGAATCCTGAAGCAGACTCCTCACCGAGCACAGAGCCCAATGTGGGTCTCATCCCAGGACCCTGAGATCATGACCTGAGCTGAAACCAAGAGTCAGACGCTTAGCTGACTGAGCCTTTAGTCAGCTTAAAAACTAAAAACTAACTCAACTTAAAAACTAAATGGTGCCCCATCATTTAGTTTTTAAGTTAGAGAGAAGGGGCAGTCTATTGTGTACAGTCAGAATATGTAGTCACTCCTTGACTACATTCTACAGAGAGGAATGTAGTTCCACTTCAGGATCCACCAAGTGTGAACACAAACTACCAGCTGAGGGAGAGCAGAGCGCCAGCCCACATTTCCACTTCTGATGCTACAGCTAAAATGTAGCCTTGAAGCCAAGCAAACTGCTGATGCTGTTGAAGCGTCCAGTGAGGGAGGAAACACATGAAGGGTGGGGGGCACGGATTATTTTACTTTGATGGGTGGAGTTTTGGGAGACAGTCATGATAGGCTTGAAAAATTATTCACCAACATACATCACTGCTACTTCCTCTTAGCCTCTTTCAGAGCCAAACCTGAAGACCCCAGCCAAAACCTGGGACCCACAGTTGAATAGCAAGAGCAAATGGAGAGAGTGTCATGTATGGAGGTGTAAAAGGATGGCTAACAAACATATTTCTAAAACTTTCTGCTGAAGAAAAAAAGTGGTGTTAGTGTCACCACCCTATCATATAAAGAGCCTTATGGCCAGGTTAAAGCTTTTGGTCATCCTCCTAAAAGCATCAGGATTTATGTGATATGACTCTGTCTCACTGATGATTCATTGGGTGTGAAAGCATAACGTCCGTCCACAGATGGGCCATTGGAATTCTGCCATGCTTTGTGGATAGCCAAGAAGGCCAGACCGCCATCCCTTTAGGCTGTGTGACATGTGCTGCCTGGGCAAGATAACACGCCCCCAGTAGAAGTTAGCAAATACATTAGTGCTACAGAAATGGAACCAGAGGAATGGAGTCCATCTAGAATATCATTGCTACACATGATTCAGAAAATAAAACAAAACCACAATAACGGCCACTAAAGTACTTTAGAAGCCTATCTGCAACAAGACCACTTTACAGGCATCACGCACAGCAGGAGGCATGTCCACAGGGATAATTCTGGCCAACCTGAAACCTTTTTATTAACAGAATGTGTACAGGATCTTCTTAGGGCCTCAGACCTGGCTCCCCCATTTACTCGTGTCCAGAAATAGGTTTGTAAAAAACTGAGAATCACTTTATCTGAAAAGTGGAAGGATCAGGGAGTAAAATTCTTAAATCACAGGGCTTCATCTTTCAGATTTGAAAAAATTGGCAATTTTGTAATAAATTTGCTTTTTTTTAAAAATTTATGATTTTTCTCAATTTGTATGCTTGGATTAGTAGTGGGTATTGCTTTCATTTTAGCTTGCCTGATATAGATTTTCTTGATCATCTTTCCCTTTACATTAATTATATGAATTGGTGTCCTTCAGGTTTTTTAATTTAAATGAATAGTCAGAAAATTGTCTTTTCAAAAACTGCCTTAAGCATGGGATACTGTATTTTTAAAAAAACTACCAAAGACCAAGGTGTCATCTTGAGCATAAGTACCCAAAGACAAAGATGCTCTTCTTGACCAAACCTGAATCATGTTCCTCTGAGCCCTCTTCTACACTAAGTCTTGACATTGGGCTTTGTTGTTGGCCTACTTGGTCCAATTTGAACAAGAATCCTGCCAGGGCAGTTTAATGGAAATCCCAATATCTGGTCAAATTCCTTATTCTCCACCCTTGTTACCATATCACCCCATCCTGCCTTCTAAGAAACCTGGCAAGTTGGTTAGCCAAAATCCTTTCTCACCCACGAAATTTCCTCTTAGTAATTTTCCATCACTGGCCCCACCCTATCCCTTTGGTAAATCCCCATTTGTCGTCATTACATTTGGAGTTAAACTTGGTCCTGCCTCCTCCTGCAAAACCCCATTGAAGTTCTTCCTCTTGTATAAAGTCTTCATTACCATTTTTAACAAGTGTCATAAGTAAGTTTTTCTCTAACTCCAGGATTCTTCAACTTCCACAAAAATAATCCAAGAATGTTCAGAGAGAAAAATCCCAACCCTTAATCCAAATCAGGAATGACATTTCTTTTTTTTTTTTTAAGAGTTTATTTATTTATCAGAGAGAGAGAGAGAGATCATCAGCAGGGGAGGGGAGCAGAGGGAGAAGCAAACTCCCCACTCAGCAGGGATCCTGACTCAGGACTCGATCGCAGCACCCTGGGATCATGACCTGAGCAAAGGCAGATGCTTAAACGACTGGGCCACCCAGGCACCCTGGATGAATTCCAGTTAGATGCAGTTCCTGTGGTGTGAATTGGTGCAAGGCAAACCACCATCTTTGGCAACCCTTAGAGAGAGCAACATTGGAAGATAAGCCCAAAGCAACACTAATATTTGCAAAAGCCAGACTTGGAGAGAGGATGAGATCAGAGTACCGAGAAGGACATGAAGAAGTCTAGCATTCTGGCGTCTAAAGCCATGTGAGCCTACTAGTCAGAGAATTCGGCATAAAAGACTATTTCTAGGGACATATCATCCAAGTTAATGTCCTGGGATACCTCTCAGCTATGAATGGTTCAGCTGGTTACCTAACCCCCAAAACTGTTACATCTGTAATGGCTGTCTCCTGGTCGCTTTTTTTTTTTTTTCTTTCTCTACATTCTGAATCTACAAATCTTTCTATAAAAGTCATTGGCAGAGAAATGTACATCCAATTATGTTAAGAACCCAGCCTAATCCCACTTAACAAAAGGTCAATAAGATAGTTTCTTTTTTTTTTTCAAGGTTTTATTTATTTATTTGACAGAGAGAAATCACAAGTAGGCAGAGAAGCAGGCAGAGAGAGAGAGAGGGAAGCAGGCTCCCTGCTGAGCAGAGAGCCCGATGCGGGACTCGATGCCAGGACCCTGAGATCATGACCTGAGCCGAAGGCAGTGGCTTAACCCACTGAGCCACCCAGGCACCCCAATAAGATAGTTTCTTATAAAGTTAAACACCTACCTTTTAAGTCCCAAGTGTTTGCCCATGTATTAATCTCCTATGATGGTTGTGACAAATTATCATGACTTTAGTGACTTAAAAAAAAAATTTATTATCTTGCAGTTCTGTAGGTCAGATTCAGCACAGGCATCACTGGGCTAAAACCACAGTGTTAACAAGGCTGCATTTCTGTCTGTGTTTCTAGAGGAGACTCTGCTTCTTTGCTCTTCTAGCTTCTAAGAGGATGCCTATCTTCTTGGCCCCTTCTCTCTTCAAAGCTAGTGACAGTGCGTCAAGGAATTCTCAAGCCACTGTCTCTGGTTCTTAACAGTTAGGAGAGAACCTCGACTTTTAATAACTCATGAGATGAGATTGAGAATCTAACCTGTATTTTCCTCTGACGCCCCTTTCAATACATGAGCATAGCTGCCTTCATATGCAACCATTTGGAAGTTGACTAACATGATTACAAGATTCCCCTTCCTTTTCCTTTTTGAGTATGAGGTCTCATCTCCCCAGTGTGCCTATCTTCACAGCAGAGTGACTGCAGTCACAGACCCCTCCTCCCCTGCTCAGTCACAAAGCAGTCTTGGATCCAGCGGAGTGTACTTTGCACTTGGCTGTGAAGGAGAGCCTGCATGTTTGCTAAGTTACAAAGTTGTGGTGATGGCTGGCTGCCAGCTTCCTTCCTTCCTCCTACAGGGCTGTTCTTAACATGTAATATCTCACTTAAACTCTTAGATTGTGCTTTTATTTTCTACAAGAGTAGCTATTAAGATAATGCCTATAAAAATCTTTCATAAGGAAAAAGCTTATGATGTGACATTAAACTTTTAAAAGCACCAAATAGGGGCACCTGGATGGCTCAGTTGTTAAGCACGTCTGCCTTGGGCTCAGGTCATGATCCCAGGGTCCCAGGCTCCCTGCTCTGCAGGAAGCCTGCTTTTCCTTCTCCTACTCCCCCTGCTGTGTTCTCTCCCTCACTTTCTCTCTCTCTCTCTCTGTCAAATAAATAAATAAACAATCTTTTTAAATAAATAAATAAATAAGCACCAAATAAAAATGCACAGGAAAATACTGAAAAAAAATTAACTACAGGGCAAATAATTATTTCTGGATGGTGGAATTGGGGCCATTTGAATTTTTTATCTTTATACCTATTTAGTGGTTTTTTTTCCTAGCATTATTAAAAAAAATGAAGTAAGTGGTAAATGAAATAATATAATCTAAATGAGGTGTGATCTACAAAAGAATATCAGTTCTTTTCATTTTTAAAAAAAATCTTGAGCACCAGCTTTGTTTAAACCCTGTGGACTCACAGTCCAGAAAAGGTGTCCACAAATACACGTTGACACCTGCAGTGATAGGTAGAATATTTTAAGTATGGCAGATAATACTCCAACGAGGGAAATATGAATATGTATGTGAGACCTTTTAAGACAGTATTGAGAATTGTATACTTGACATGGAAGAGAGATAAGGAATTTTGATGCATTCGCTAAAGTACCTTGGAGACTGGGAAGAGAAGTAGAAAGGGGCCTAGAGTTCAACCAGTGGTTTTCAACTAGGGATGATGCTTCCCACCCACCACCCAGAGGACATTTGGGAATATCCTGGAGACAGTCTGGGAGCTCACAGTGGATGAGGAAGCATTCTGGTATGTAGTGTGTTGAGCCCCGGCAAGCTCCTGAACATGCCGCAATGCACGGGACAGTCCCCCACAGCAAGGAATTATTCAGCCCAAAATGCCAGCATTGCTGAGTTTCAGAAACCCTGAGTTAGACAGACAATACAGAGAAGGCATGTAAAAACTGAAAGAATTTGCAAACACCCAACCAGCTCTACAGGAAATATTGAAAGGGGTCCTCTAAGCAAAGAGAGAGCCTACAAGTGGTAGATCAGAAAGCAACAGAGACCATATACAGTAACAGTCACCTTACAGGCAATACAATGGCACTAAATTCATATCTCTCAATAGTTACCCTGAATGTTAATGGACTAAATGCCCCTGTCAAAAGACACAGGGTATCAGAATGGATAAAAAAACAAAACCCATCTATATGTTGCCTCCAAGAAACTCATTTTAAGCCCGAAGACACCTCCAGACTTAAAGTGAGGGGGTGGAAAAGAATTTATCATGCTAATGGACATCAGAAGAAAGCAGGAGTGGCAATCCTTATATCAGATCATTTAGATTTTAAGCCAAAGACTATAATAAGAGATGAGGAAGGACACTATATCATACTCAAAGGGTCTGTCCAACAAGAAGATCTAACAATTTTAAATATCTATGCCCCCAACGTGGGAGCAGCCAACTATATAAACCAATTAATAACAAAATCAAAGAAACACATCAACAATAATACAATAATAGTAGGGGACTTTAACACTCCCCTCACTGAAATGGACAGATCATCCAAGCAAAAGATCAGCAAGGAAATAAAGGCCTTAAACGACACACTGGACCAGATGGACGTCACAGATATATTCAGAACATTTCATCCCAAAGCAACAGAATACACATTCTTCTCTAGTGCACATGGAACATTCTCCAGAATAGATCACATCCTTGGTCCTAAATCAGGACTCAACCGGTATCAAAAGATTGGGATCATTCCCTGCATATTTTCAGACCACAATGCTCTAAAGCTAGAACTCAACCACAAAAGGAAGTTTGGAAAGAACCCAAATACATGGAGACTAAACAGCATCCTTCTAAAGAATGAATGGGTCAACCGGGAAATTAAAGAAGAATTGAAAAAAATCATGGAAACAAATGATAATGAAAATTCAACGGTTCAAAATCTGTGGGACACAACAAAGGCAGTCCTGAGAGGAAAATATATAGCGGTACAAGCCTTTCTCAAGAAACAAGAAAGGTCTCAGGTACACAACCTAACTCTACACCTAAAGGAGCTGGAGAAAGAACAAGAAAGAAACCCCAAACCCAGCAGGAGAAGAGAAATCATAAAGATCAGAGCAGAAATCAATGAAATAGAAACCAAAAAAACAATAGAACAAATCAACAAAACTAGGAGCTGGTTCTTTGAAAGAATTAATAAAATTGATAAACCCCTGGCCCGACTTATCAAAAAGAAAAGAGAAAGGACCCAAATAAATAAAATCATGAATGAAAGAGGAGAGATCACAACCAACACCAAAGAAATACAAACTATTATAAGAACATACTATGAGCAACTCTACGGCAATAAATTTGACAATCTGGAAGAAATGGATGCATTCCTAGAAACATATAAACTACCACAACTGAACCAGGAAGAAATAGAAAGCCTGAACAGACCCATAACCAGTAAGGAGATTGAAACAGTCATTAAAAATCTCCAAACAAACAAAAGCCCAGGGCCAGACGGCTTCCCGGGGGAATTCTACCAAACATTTAAAGAAGAACTAATTCCTATTCTCCTGAAACTGTTCCAAAAAATAGAAATGGAAGGAAAACTTCCAAACTCATTTTATGAGGCCAGCATCACCTTGATCCCAAAACCAGACAAGGATCCCACCAAAAAAGAGAGCTATAGACCAATATCCTTGATGAACACAGATGCGAAAATACTCAACAAAATACTAGCCAATAGGATTCAACAGTACATTAAAAAGATTATTCACCACGACCAAGTGGGATTTATTCCAGGGCTGCAAGGTTGGTTCAACATCCGCAAATCAGTCAATGTGATACAACACATCAACAAAAGAAAGAACAAGAACCATATGATACTCTCAATAGATGCTGAAAAGCATTTGACAAAGTACAGCATCCCTTCCTGATCAAAACTCTTCAAAGTGTAGGGATAGAGGGCACATACCTCAATATCATCAAAGCCATCTATGAAAAACCCACCGCAAATATCATTCTCAATGGAGAAAAACTGAAAGCTTTTCCGCTAAGGTCAGGAACACGGCAGGGATGTCCATTATCACCACTGCTATTCAACATAGTACTAGAGGTCCTAGCCTCAGCAATCAGACAACAAAAGGAAATTAAAGGCATCCAAATCAGCATGTATTTATATAATGAAAAATTCATTTGGGGGCATTTCTAATTTGTTGACTATATAAAACCAATGAGTTCATCATGAGCTTCTAGGGGGCAGCTGAATAATACTGCCAACACTTACACATTTTCCCAATGACCATATCCTAAAGAATTCTGAAGGATTCAAATTCCTATATTCACAGCAGATTAAAACATGAAAGATTGCTTGACCCAATGTCATGGATATTGGCTGGAAATAATATGTCTAGATATGCAAACACGAACAGAAGGGAAGGAAGACCTGATTTGTCACAGATAGGATATTTATCCTACAATTATAGATTAGGAGGTGAAAGAGGAGAAAGTTCATCATTGTCTAGAGACATTTTTCCAAATATTTATAGTTCACTGGGAGTAACCTTTTTGGGGGGGGGAGGGGTAGATAGCAAAGTTTATGCATCTTGCTGAGCCCGTCATTAAACATTTGCCTTTAGATCTGAGTGTTAGCATCAATGACAGGGTTTCCTAAACATGTCACATTTCCTCTGGCTGTCACGAAGAATTACAGCTTCTGTGACTCACACTGTAATAGCAGCTATTTGTGATATTTTAACCTAATGTACAGCCCCAGAGGAGAAACAACGAAAACAATAAAACATCTGCTGGGGACTTGCTGAAAGGAAGGGATCCTGGCTACAAGGATCCCAAATTCAAGAGTAAAATAAAGGCTTTGGTGTCAAATCCTAAAGGGTCTGTGTTCATTAACTTCCTGATAATATATGTCTCGATGGTCTGCACACCCAAAGGGGAACATTCTAATTCATCTCTGTTGGCTTTATTTGATAAAATTATCAGCAAAGCCAGAAAAATCTAAGGAGCCTAATTTTGTTTTGCTACCTCCACGGGCTGTGGTGGAGAGGAACACTAACATCAAATACAAAGGACTCCCTTCAGTGAGAATGGATTCTTCTGTGTGGCTTCTTGCCATGGATTGATTTCTGTTTTGTGGCAGGGGAGCTGGCTCTTTTCTTTTTTAATGAGAAAGCTGGTGTGTCAAAACTACTGTCAGGATTTCTCCTTTCTTCCTCTCCATCCTATCAGAGCCAAATGTTCACAACAGGCCCAGGAGAAACGCACACCAGCTTTGGAAAGACCCGATCTACTAAACAAAATAAACCATGTCATTTCATGCTAATTCAAAGACTCATTCCAACTGCTGTGTGATGAGGAAGCCAAGAACCGAACTGTAACCCAAACACAAACACACTACATTGCCAGGAAATGGCTAAGGCGTCCTCCCATCACACAGAGCTTTCAAAATGTTTTAAGTCTTGCTGAATACATAATTTTGGAAAGAGCTCAAACATATGCAGCATTAATTCTGCAAATATATCTTTCTTATAAAAATAATCCCACTTGCCTTGGAATGTGAATGGGGAAACGGGTCCTTTGGGTGCAGGCATGGAAATGGGTGCCTCCTTGTCATTTGCTCATCCGTGCTACTGCACACAGTCGCTGCTGCCTCATTAGAGCATCTCCCCCTGCATTTATCTCCCTTCCAGAAAACGCAACCGTGCTAGAATCTCACCCTTCGAGAACAAGAGAGACGTTACAGATCTCTTTACGGTGCTCTGCTTAATCACAAGCTTCAGGAAGAAAGACACAAGTATGTTCACTTAACACCCATTTTTGGAGAGAAGGAAATGTGAGTTTGCTCAACCATAAAAGGAGCAAATGGAGATTTAGCATTCCTTCTGTACCCATCTGTAGGAAAGTGTAGCAAAATCCACAGAGGCCATGGAACGTAGTGACTGGGCGTCTGGTACCGTTTGCAGCAATAAAGCTGCCCCTGCAAGTAAAGTTGGCCATCCAAGTTCTGGCAGAGCAAAAATATTCCCTTAATGAAGCCCAAACTCATTCATAGCAGGCCAGTTCGAAGCCATTTCAAACTGAGCTGAGCCCTGGACTTACTTTAGTCTAGACCTAGTTAGCTAGAGCTGCTTTCAAAACTCAGATAAACCCAAGAGGTCCTTCTTCCGAAGGGCTCTAACTAGGTACCACCAAAGCCAATGGCAAGACCACAGCCAGGACCAATGGCCGGGCCGAGGGAGCCATCCAGGTTAAGTTAAGGAGTGCTTGTGCAGAAGGAAGGGCAAGCATTTCAACTTGCCAATGCCAGTTATTTCCCTGTTTGTTTGTTTGTTTGTTTGTTTCCTCCACATTCAGTCTACCCTCTGTCCTCTGCTTGTGAAGCTAAAGATGGAATTCTGCAAACTGGCTTCCATCAGGACAGGTGAAGTACGAGACTGGACACAGAAGGTGGGAGGAGGTAGGAAGACTTCTTCCGTCCCATTCGTCCTGCTGTCAGGTCACGCTAGCAGTGCAGATGGGCACCAGCACCCGACTTTGGCTACAGCCCCCAGACCAGCCTCGGCACGCTCCCTTATAGGTGCAGGAGCATCCAGGTGGCTTGTTCGAAATCAGAATGCCATCTGGACGGGGCTTCTCTTCCAGGCCCCTTGTTTCTGGTGATTTTAGATCTTTACTTTCCCTCAGTTCCCAGGATGGTAGCTGTTTGCTGTTACTATTTCAGTATTTTCTCTCTGCTCCTTCAACCTGTTAACACCTGTGTAATGAACATTCTGTATGAAATCCTATCTGTTTGCAATATCTTGTACCTCCCCAGGTATTCCATGTTTCTGCCCGGGTCCTGATCTATACAGCAAAGCATGGAAGGGTGAGGTTTTGGAAGAGAGGAAGGGAGGAAGGTGAAAGAAACCTGGGGTTATGGAGAGCTCTATGTTTTCCGCTTATTAGAGAATCAGCTAAATGTGAGGCTCTGTGTCTATGGAGTCCAATAGGGTCGCTTTGAAATATGGCTGGTGTGATGGAGGGACTGAATGCTAATTAATTTTTGTATTCAATTTGGTTATTGAATACCTTTTTAGTATGTTTGGAACAGCTTAGTTAACTGAATCTACTTTTTTACTGTAGCTTTTCTAAAATCTGAAGTGAGATCAATTGCCTCCAATGAAAAGTTAGCATATGATCTGAGACATGCTATAATGGTAACATGCTGGATTTTAGCTGCTCAGATTTTAAAAATGTAACCATCTCATCAATCATTTTGCAAGGTGATTATATGTTGCAATGATACAATTTGGGATATATTAAGCTAAATTTAATATACTATTAAAATTAGCTCCAACTGCTTTCTTCTTTTTTCTTCCTTTTTTTTTTTTTTTTTTTTTTTTTTTTACCATGCCTGCTAGAAGTTTCTAAATTACATATGTGGCTGTGTTGTATTTCTGCTACACAGCGCCGCTCTAGGCTCTTATTCCTTATACCCTCGCTGTCCTAGTTCTTCATCCAAACACATGGTGTTAATTGTTGTTCATTTTGTAGCATACGACAGAAACCAACCCTGGATGCTTTAATAAAAATGAATCGCTAGATAGACACAGCAGCAGAAAACAGAGTGGAAACCTGAAGTAAGAGCAGTAATATTAAAATGTCTGAGGAACACAGCACTAGCCTGAGTTTGACACCAAAGAACTCAGCCTCCGTATACATCCTAACTTCCCAATGTGTTATCGTTGGGCCAGATGGCAAGTAAAATAACAGACACATAAACAGCAAAAGCCAGATAAAAGAATATCCCTCTAAATTCAATCGAACAGTTGCAGATAATTAGCTTATGATGCCTGAATCATTCAATATGCTTTCAAATTTCACAACAAATTCATTCAAATGATTACAACTCATTTGTTATGAGTCAAGGATCGCAGGTAAAATGGACTGATGATTCTGGGTTTGGGGCTGCAGAGGAAAAAATACAGTGAGATAGCATCAGCAATTATACCATCCCCTAACATTGTACATTTCTGCCGATTTCCACAAGACAGGCTTCCTATTAATGTCTCCTTTCTAATTAGAAGAAAACTAGTTTGCATACAGAAGTTTTCCATGATATAGCCAATATGTCTCCATTACAATATTTTGAATTCTGTAAAAACCTACAGACCAATCAAATAATATGCAAATGCTTATTAAATGTCTACTCTGAAACAAAGCGCTGAGCGAGGAGATACGTGTGTGAAAGAGAGGACAAGGCCTTCTTGGCAAAGAACTTGCAAACAAGAGAGAGAGAAACCACAGAAAACTTTAACTTTGGCTTTCGAAGGACTTTGGAGGTCACCTAACACAATCTTTCAGCTGATGGATAATTCAGCTCCTGCAACTCTCCCTGTGAGTGCCCAGCTTCTGCTTAAAGCTGCTTAAACAAGAACAGGTAATTCACTACCTCAGGAGCCTGTCTACTGCATGTTTGTAATGCTCTGATTTTTAACAAGATCTTTATGCTAAATCAAAGAATGCACCCTAATAAATTTCTACTCACTGGTTCTTTTGTGTCTTCCTTTACAAACAACAGCGCTTCAAGTATTTAAAGCCTCTATCATAGACCCTGTCCTTTTTATTGGCAGCAATTCTCTCAGATGCTTCGTGGAGGGTGGGGGGGACAAGCATTCCATGGTGAGATATGCTGAGGAAATAGAAATTAGAAAATATCCTAATATTGTCTTGAAAACATGCTTTTTTGGGAAAGTTCTGAGATTTCCAGTAGTAAGGAAACCCATCTAAGCTTATTTTTCAAGCTTATTTGACTGCAGAAATCTAATTTCTCCCCATTTCACCCTATTAACATCACACAGATTTATGGTTCAATGGAAAATTTGTCTATTCATTCACCCATTCAACAAATATTCATTAACATCTATTTTGCACCAGGCATTGGGATACATGCTGGAAACACTATAGGAGACAAAACAGATATGATTCTTGCCATCCCAGAGCTTAGAATCTAGTATGGAAGATGAATAATTGAACAAACAATAACATAAGTTAACAGGAATTGTTGGGGAACTATCATTCCATGGGAAGACACTTTGGGTGTTGCTGCTCTGGGCTAAATTATCTCAGATCTTTCGATGGCTCTCCTTATAGTTTGCAGACTCAGTGCCTTCCTGGTCACCATCCTTAGTGCATGCTCTAGCTCATCAGCATCCTTCAGAAAGGACCCAAACTAAACCTAACGCTCCAGGAATGAATTAACCAGTTGAGCCAAAGGCAAGATAATACCCTTTGCTCTGGGCATTGAATTCCTATTAATGCAGCCTGCTACACAAATGTAAAACACTAAAACAACAATGAAAGAGAGACTACCTGATTGCAATAAAATGTGAGAGAGATTTTCTAAGAAGGTCCTTTGTACTAATCAACAATGAAATGGTAGGGCAAAACGACCATCAGAGAAGGAAACTCTTCTCCATTGTGAGAGACTGAATATGGCTTCAAGAAATACTTGAGGTGAATTGTGATATGAGAGTAGAATTTGGATGAGGAATGCCTTTAGAGTGTTCACAGAAACATACAAAATAAGATCTGGGAAACTGAAAGCTTAACCAGAGGCTCATAAGCTGCTTAGAAATACTGAACACAAACTCAGAGTTCAAAAGCAAATTTGTGGTATTTAATCATAGATTCAAAGCTTTATGATGAAAACAGGTAGCATATCAGGCAAAACATGTTTAGAGAGACATTGACAAAACTTTCAGAATGCCCAAGAGACCAAAGAATCTGCCTCTCCTCACTTCCCGAAATTAACAGTCGGAACCAACCAGGGCTCTTCATCTCAGCAGGGGTCAAAGTGAGACAGGAACACTCAGAAGTCCCTGGAACCAGCATAACTAGGAGAATCTGTGCTTGAGTAAAGATCTTAAAGGAACTAAATAAGTGACCCTGTTGACTATTAGGATGGCATCTTAACTAACATGTCACTGCTACCAGTGAGTAAAAACAGCCCTGAAAGTAAAACAGGAAACATCCCCAGGCAAGGAAAATCACAGAACACTTCCCTGTTGCACACATACTCCTCTGGAACTTTTGGTTCTACTACTTGCTAAATCTTTGAATAGAGGATATTCAAAGCAATAGTTGGGGATGCGTTTTTTATATCACTATTATCCTTCTGATTTTCATTACTCCCTGCCTCCTGTCTCCCGATTAGCATGGATAGTTGAGAGCGGGGTGTAGTACTCCACATTTAAATCAGTAATATTTAATACTAATAGCCTGATCCTATTGCTATCTCCTGACCTCACACCACGTGATTGCACCTAGTAACACTGAAGGACATGAATGTCCTGATGTCCTAATTGGCTACAACTCATTGGTTACACATGAGAAGCCTACTCTGTTTACTTTTAATTTGAGTTTCAGAAATTGTCCTATTCATCATCATCAATGGAGAATCCACAAGGGCAAATTGAAAGCTATATGCCAAACACCTTGAAGAATGAAAATTCCAAACAATCACCTGGAGAGGTTTTGGTGTTTTGCTTTGTTTTTTTTTTAACCCAATAAGCCCTTCAAAAATGTGGATACTTCTAGGTGGCTGACCAAATTTTTCATATTTAATTCATTCGGTTGGCCTCTGGGTTTATTTATGTTTCCCTAGCTGAATATGCCAATAATCTAAATTAGCCATGAAAACAACCAGTAGCAACCAGAAACACAGATATTTCCATCCAACTGTTCTATACACTGGGTCAAAATATACTTTGGAGAAGGAAGGAAGGGAGGGTGGGAGGGAGACACCGAGGGAGGGAGGGAACAAAAGAAAGAAGGAAAGAAGGGAGAGAGAATTGATGGAGGCTGATGAACAGAGGACCGTGAAATGGAAGAATGAGGAAAGGGGAGAAAGAAAGAGCCATCAAGCCAAGTGCAGAGAAAAACATTGGCCATGGGTCTGACATGTGCATGGTAGGTACAACAAAACTTTCATTCATTTTTCTACGTGTTTGCTCATGTAATTGATCAGCCTGTCTGTTGGTCTCTTCCATATGTGAATCAGTAATACTTCGGATGGATACAAAAGAAAATGAGAGTCACTGTCTTGCACTTAGATAACTGAAAAGGAAGTGTTGGGATTTTTTATCACTCTATGATAGGTTGAGTAATGGACCCAGAAAAGATCCAGGTCCTCATCCCTGGGACATGTGAATGTTACCTTATATAACAAAGAAAGGTTCTCTGTAGATGCATTTAGTTAAGAATCTTGGTATGGGAAGACTGTCTTCATGGCCCCTAAATGCCATTATATGTGTCCTTGTAAGACAGAGGGAGGTTTGACTATAGACAGAGGAGGAGGAGGCAGTGTGACCCGAGGCAGACTGGAGTGATGTGGCCATGAGGCAAGGAGTGCCAGCAGCCACCAGAAGCTGGAAGAGGCAAAGAAAGTTTCTCTCCTAGTTCTTCCAGAAGGAGCATGAACCTATCAACACCTTACTTTCAGTCCAATGAAACTAACTTGGACTTCCAACCTCCAAAACTATGGTATTTTAAGCCATCAAGTCTGCAGTTAATCTGTGACAGCAATACTATACACTCCAGATTCAAAACTAAAAGAAAAAAGGGGGAGGGAGCACCCAGTAGCTTCAAAAAACAAAGTACCAAGTATCCCTTGGCAAAGATGCTCCTCTCCAGGGCCTCAAGCCCCAGAACCCACAGATTCTCCATACACCCACTTGAAGATCCAAATGTCCACTGACCTCCTGGGAGAACAGCCGGTGCAGGCTGCCCATCAGCAGTGATGAAATGATAAAGGGGAACTGAAGATAGAAACACTGAGATTATACAGAATACATTTCCAAAGACGCTTTACAAATCAAGAAAGATAAAATGCCACTGACAAGTCATGAAATAATGAAACTTCACAAAAGGATAAAGAAATGAGAGGAGTAAGAAAGAAATGTCCTGTGAATGCAAAAACAAGGAAAAGAAAACATTTGAGTATAATTATGCACAGGACAGGTCCTGATCAATAATTCTAAAGAAACTTCCAATTTCCTTATGAAATCCTCCCTAAGGGTGAATCAGATTTTCCCTCTTATCTCCTCTGCAAGGCACTGGAACATGTAAGTCAATGATTGAGAGGGAGCTCAATTAAAATGCACAACGAAAAGTCAGAACGCTGTGTGTCTCGCCACCGGAGTTTTCAGTAGGAGTAAAGATGCCTGGATTTGAAACAAATCATTTTACAGAAAAGAAGGGTTATTTGCTGCAATAAATCCCCGTCCGGACAAATTCACACTGGTGCCAGCCTGGTGATGGATGACGTTCTCTAGGCCGGCTGTGTGGATTGGATTTGGATAGGCCACCAAAAGTGCAGATGCTTATCTACAACTTATCTGAACAAGCCAAATCTCACAAGCCTGCAAAATTATGCTGGTGCTCTTTCAAGATGAGTCTCTCTCTCTTGAGATTGCTGGCACTGTAGCTTGGAGACTTAGCTGTACGTCCAACAGGGATGGATTATTTTCTTTACACTTTCTGGCATACCTGGTGCAGGAAAAATAAAGCACCTTTGCCCACAGACATTCAGAGCAAAGCCAAGTGAAAACTACATTGCTAACGTTTTAGAACTACCAGCATTTGCTTATTGGGAGTCCACTGTGTGCCTTATGGTTCCTGCTTGGAAGTTTCTAATCAAAGTGGGGCAACTAGAGTCACTACCAAATATTGGAAGAAACTCCTCAATTACAAATGAGAGTGGGGAGGAATGATCAGTATGGGTTATTTGAGAAGTATTCTTCACAACATACAATTTAAATTGACTATAATCTAGAGTAAGATTCAGTTGTCAAAAAAAAAAAAAAAGAAGGCTCACTTATACAAAAAAAGTATCACTATCATTCTATGAAAGGCTACTCTGCAACAAGCACTGTTTGAAAGCACACATTTCTTTCTGTTATTTCAACACTGCTGTGCAGGTGAAAATCTGTTCTCATCACCTCACCCATGAAAAGAGCCAAGACATGGAAAAGCTACACTTCCCAAACCCACTAAGCCAATAAGCTGCCAAGTCATGATTCAAATCTAAGACTCAAAAAAATCTTTTCATCAATCTGTTCCAGGATGCAGAGTCACACTAGGAGGCTGTTTCTGACAAACAAACCATGAGTGCCGCGTAGACTAGAAGAAATGGGGAGAGAGGACTTATTTCTGTTGTTGTTTCCGAAATAATAATCACCATCTCCATTTGGGAAGTACTATCTTTGGAGAAAAATGAGCTTTTCTTAAATATACTTTTTCTCACTAAGTAGATAAAACTTTTTCTTCCCAAAGATACACAGAAAGCCTAGCTTTACCACTCTGCTTCTGTGTGGGTTTGTTTTAGGCTTTGTTCAATCAGAATGCTTTCAGGACATTCCTTGAGCATCTCCAATGTACTAAGAGAGGGGAATTAATTTCATAGTATGAAGTTCCTTCGCATTTGTATTCATTTTCTGTTGCTGCCACATGTCGTCACAAACTTAGTGGCTTAAGACAACACAATTTTATTATCTCACGGTATCTGTGGGCCAGAGGTGCAGATTGACTACACTAGTTCCTGCTCAGGGTATCACAAAGCCAAAAACCAAGATATCAACTGGATTTGTTCCTTTCTGGAGGCCTCAAGATCATTCATAATGTTGGCAGAATTCAGCTCCATGTTGCTGTAGGAATGAAGCCACCATTTGCTTGCTGTTTGTTGAAGCAGGAGAAGGGTCTTCCTCAGCTTCTAGAGACTGCCCACATTCCTTAGCTCTTGGCCCAGGTTCTCCATCTTCAAAGGTCAAGGTCAAACCCATCTCACACTTATCACCTCTGGAACACCCCCTCTTCTGCATCATTCCTCTGCTACTTCTTTTCCCACCATATCTAACTCTTCTAGTTTCTTTCCTTCTCTGTCTACCCACCTCGATAAACAAAATGTTGTACATGCATAATGTATGCATGTGTACCCATGAAGCCATCACCACAATCTATGCCATAAACCTATCCATCATCTCCGAAAGTTCCCTCCTGCCTTTTTTTTTATAAACATATATTTTTATCCCCAGGGGTACAGGTCTGTGAATCACCAAGTTTACACACTTCACAGCACTCACCCAAGCACATACCCTCCCCAATGTCCATAATCCCACCCCCTTCTCCCAAACCCCCTCCCCCCAGCAACCCTCAGTTTGTTTTGTGAGATTAAGAGTCACTTATGGTTTGTCTCCCTCCCAATCCCATCTTGTTTCATTTATTCTTCTCGTACCCACTTAAGCCCCCATGTTGCATCTCCACTTCCTCATATCAGGGAGATCATATGATAGTTGTCTTTCTCTGCTTGACTTATTTCGCTAAGCATGATACGCTCTAGTTCCATCCATGTTGTCGCAAATGGCAAGATTTCATTTCTTTTGATGGCTGCATAGTATTCCATTGTGTATATATACCACATCTTCTTGATCCATTCATCTGTTGATGGACATCTAGGTTCTTTCCATAGTTTGGCTATTGTGGACAAGTCAGGAAATGATAGATGCTGGCGAGGATGCGGAGAAAGGGGAACACTCCTCCTGCCTTTTTATCTTCCTCTTGCGCTGTGGTTATACCAGGCCCACCCAGGTAATCCAGGATAATCTCCTTATTTCTAGATCAGCTGATTAGTAACCTTAATTCCTTCTCAATAGTACCTAGGTTAGAATTTGATTGAATAATCAGGGTGGCCAGAATCTTGTGAGGAAACCTTTAGAATTCCAGCAAGGCACTTAGCCCCTATTTTTCTCACAGCAGAAGTTCTGTTATCCTGATAACACAAAATTAATTGTACTCAGAAACCTATATGATTTCTACTTCTTCCTACTATACACTCTACCATTGTCCTGCCTTCAGGAAGACTGAAACCCCTTCTATGAATAAAGGGTACACATTTTTTGTTTGTTTGTTTGACAGACAGAGATCACAAGTAGGCAGAGCAGTGGGGGGGGGGGGGAGCAGGCTCCCCACTGAGCAGAGAGCCTGATGCAGGGATCAATCCCAGGACCCTGAGATCATGACCCTAGCCAAAGGCAGAGGACTCAACCCACTGAGCCACCCAGGCACCCCAAAGGTACACATTTTAAGAAGATAAGAAATCCTCAAAAACAAGTCCATTCTATCCAATTAAAAAAAAAATTTAAAGCAGATCATTCTCTAGAGAAAATATGATTTCAAAAACCATATCCTACCTTCATTTCCAAGAAAATCCCTCTTAGAGGTCTTAATTATCAAAATAATTCAAATCCTCACTGTGTTCTTTCTGAAGCCCATTTTCATGCTTCTACTGGGGAAAAGTGCTGGTTGTATTGAAAATCCCTCATACTAAATCTATTAGTTTATTTCTCAACAGGAGGCCAGAGGATATTTCTGTGCTTAAAGTGCCTAATATTTGAATAATCCTCCTTTGAGCCTTCCTTCTAAAGTCATTCCCGATAATGGTGGGGGAAAAAATTTATCTGGAAAAATTTTTGCCAAGTTTCAATTATTTATTGGAGTACAGGTGGTCCTTACTAATAGAGTGTATAGACTTTTCACATGTTCGTTGTTCTTTGAGTAGGGTATACCTATCTTCACCCACCTCACCCCCCCCCCCACTAAGCAAGTATTCCTGAAATAACCTCAGTTCATTGCTCTAAAAGGACTTCCCTTCAGCCACTAATCAGTGTAGCATATAATTAAAAGAGCTTTAGAAATCATCAGTCATCTTGCTTAAAGTAAGTAATAATTTATGCCAAGGGAGTTGAAAAGAATGCTGATTTCATTTATTTTATCTCCTTGGAGGGCAGGTAGACTGATAAGACCATATACGAGACAGCAAATTGTTAGACTTATTCATAAGACTAAAACAGCAGACCTATTGATGATTTCTGAATTCTTTAACCTCTCTCTGTGCTCCTTTTGGGGAAAAAGGGTTTTACAAAAATATAACAACCCCTCCTAATTCTCCATCATTTCTGGTGATGGTCTAGTTTTTAAAATTTTTCTAAACTAGCATCTTCTTCTAAACCAGGATCATCTACATTCTTTTTTATTATTATTATTAATGAGCAAGTAATATACATATAGCAGATATTTGAAAAGTGGATACATTCAGACTGGATAAGTCCTCCTAAGAAATAATGCTACTGCCCCACTTAGGAGAAACAAGCTCTCTCTGCAGTTAACCACTTGTGCAAGTGTAAGGTGTGGACCCAGGGATAGGACACACAGGCTTCAGGATCCTGGCAACACCGAGGGAAAGCACAGGCTGAGGGTTATTAATTCGCATGGAATACACAGGGGAGTAGAAGGTGCCTACCTAATGAAACCATCTCACCAAGGTGGACTCAAAATCGGCCTACTTTAGCATTAACATGAGCTCTCCCTATCTTGATAAGGAGTATGTTCAGAGATCACTTTTGCTATGTTAGAAATATACAGATATCAGTGGTGTGGCAGTATCTTCCTTTTTGAAAAGAACTAAGTGGAAATCTTTAAATTAAGATTAAAATGTGTTCTTTTGTTCATTGAACAAATGTAAACTGAGTGTTAATGAGCAAGGAACTGTGTGCAGGTATTCAGAGATGTGGAATCAGGGAAGGACTGAAAAGCCAGGTGTCCCCGCTGTGGGTTCTTGGACATCTGATTTCCTCACGTCTCTCTTTATCCATCTCTAAAATGAAAGTGTTTGCATCATAAAACAGGAGGAACAGGCTTCAGAAACCTTGGAAAATGGGCTCGGAAAAATGACAGAAAACCCAACTCTAAGAAGCTAAAGCGGGAAAGGAGGCTCGCTGTTGAGAAGCCCAGGCACCATTCCAGCGGGTTCAGTTTTGGGCAAGAACCTGAACAATGGTCACCAAGATCTTCCATGACTTGGCACTGCCTTGTGCCCTGTTAGCTTCATTCTCGGGCACCACATGGTGACCCCTGGTTTGGCTCATGTCATCCTCGATGCTTGCAGTATCTGGAGAGAGAGCACCTGCCTCTTTCTAATTTCTGGATATGTCTCTTTGCATCTCATTGCTCCAAGAGGATCACGTGCTTTTCACTGACAAATCCCCTTATGGAGAATGCGATGCACATGTGTGATGTTAAGGACGACACCCTCCCCGCCAAAAGAGTGGGCCAGAGTTAGTTCCAGAGAGAAGAACCAGACCAGTTGTGGCCATATGAGTGAACAAATGCTGGCTTTGCATAATAAAAGGTTCAGACCAGATCATCCCAATTATTCCTTCAGTGCTACTCTGTGTTAGGGGCTAAATTGTGTTCTAGTCTCTTCCCCACTAAATTCACGTTGAAACCCTAACCACCTCAGGATGGGACTCTATTTGCAGGACAGTCTTTAAAGAGGTAATTAAGGTTAAATGAAGCCATACGAATGAGCCCTCATCCAACCAGCTGTCTTTATGAGAAAAGGAGATTAGGACACAGAGTGATACTGGATGTGCACAGAAAGGAAAGATTATATGAGGACGTAGCAAGAAGGTGGTCATCTGCAAGCCAAGGAGAGAGGCCTCAGGGGGGAAAAAAATGTACCAACACATGGATCTTGGAAACATATGGATCTTGAACTTATAGCCTTCAGATTTTGAGAAAACAACTTTCTGGTGTTTAAGCTACCCAGTCTGTGGTACTTTTTAATGGTAGCCATAAAAAACTCATACAATCTTCTGAAGAAGACATGATTCTTTCCTGCCAGATCTTCTGTTCTATTTGAGGTCTGTTTTTGAAGAAAATAAGTGTATAGGCCCAACCTTCCCTACCATACACACACACACACACACACACACACACACACACACACTATCCACATACAAGGTAGTTTTTGGGGTTTTGTACTTTGACAAATGCCATGTGAGTGATACAGCAGACCAAGAGAAGGCACAGTCCCTCCTTCCAGGTGCTGATTTTTACAACTTGACCTTGAGGAGAAGATATGGCTAGGTATACGGATTAAAGAAGAAGTTCTCAACCTTCTGGGGCTCAAGGTAAACTTTCAAGCACTCGAATTTTAGCAGCCTTCATGATATATGTGATATATTGCACTCACAGTCATCACACTACTTCCTTGGGTTCCCCTTTAGCCCAAGTTCCCACAGTGGACATCCGACCACCCTGCACCTTGAATCTTCTATTTGGAGAATTGTCCCCCTTGTAATCCCACTAGAGAAGATGATAATGCTGGGTCTTTGCCTTCTCAGCCTTTCTTGTGGTTGGATGTGGGAAGAGACCCAAGTTCAGCTCAGCAGACATACCTGCATGGACTATATCTACAGCTGGTGATGTGAATAAGACAGAACTGGAGGAACCTCTTTGGAAGTGGCAGTTACAGGCAGTAACAGGGGCTTCCTGGGGTAAATAATGGCAGCATTGCCACCGGCACTGGGGGAGCCAAACATTAGCAGTACTTTGCCTCTGTCCTGACAAGATCAGCTCTGCTGTGTGATTCTAGAGAACATTCTTAGCTGCTGCCCAGTCTCTCACCTTAATGCCCAGCTTTCCATGTGATTGTGTGAGCCACTGCAAATTGTTTTAATAAATTCTTTTTCTGTGCAAAATCAATAGAGTCCTTCTGTGATTGAACTAAAAGCCCTGACTGACAATATTGCTATTTGAGGAGCGCTCCTTGCTGCCCCTACTGTCAAAAGTTTTCAGCTATTCTGAGAACCAACTTTCCATTATTTCTGTGTATTTTCCTTCTTACCCATAAGGCGCCTCACCCTAAACAGGACCGTACTAAACTATGTATCTTACATCTTATGTATCTCTTTACTTAAAGCAAAACAAACAAAAAAAGTTTAATGTGTGTGTGTGTGCATGTGTCTTCATTTGAGGTAAAAATGTATCTTAAATACATAGCTTAAGGATTTTAAATGCATTGTAAACACTGATCTGGGTTGCATATCTATGAACTGTACGGCATGCACAAATCTAAAGAAGCACTGAGTTAGAACGTGGAGAAGCAATCGACTCAATTTCCAGGGCAAGAGAAGATGTAGCCCGGGGCGATGGCTTCGAAACAGATAATCATTAGAATCTTCTGAGAGCTTCTGTTTTTAAATATAGATTTCCAAATCCTAAATTAAAAAAAAAAAAATCCCTCGGATAAACTTACTTTGCACTTCTAGAGTATACCCCAGGTACTTGAGTTTTTATGATGCTGACAGAGTCAAAAGAGACTGTCCAAATTGTGAAAATATGAAAGGAGATTTCAAGATAAAAAAGGCAAACAACTAAAGGACAAAAGTCTAATATAACTAGCAAAACTTGGAAGAGGTATGCTAGAGTAGGGAACTATAGTAGAGCTAAATACCTCAACTTTCATGATGAGGCATCAGTTGGTAATGACTAAAGGTGAGAAATTAAGAAACAAAGCATTATTAGCATCCAGAATTATGGCAGCAAACACTATGGAAAAAAAAAACCTGAAACTTTTCAAGGTTCTAGCTTAATTAGCTCCCTCTATCCACAGTCACTTCATGCCCATTAAGCTCTTCTACTTTTCTGTAACTATTCATACTTTCTACTTTCTATCTGATTATATCTTTTCATTTATTTCCAAAGTTATAGTAAGTCCCATTAGGCAGAAATCTTTTCATTGTGTCTCCACAATTGAAACAGTGTCTGGTATATAGTAGGTACTTAATAAATATTTGAGGAAGGAAGGAAGGAGGGAAGGAAGGAAGGAAGGAAGGGTGGTTTAAGTAAAGGTAAACACCCCTGGGGAATGGAATAAGGATGGCAGAATTTCACATTTTACTTAATGCTATTCTCAATCACATGAACATTTTTTTACCATGAGGGCACGTATTGCACGGAGCACTGGGTGTGGTGCATAAACAATGAATCTTGAAACACTAAAAAATTAAATTAAATTAAATTTTTAAAAATGCATTATTTTCGGGATGCCTGGGTGGCTCAGTTGGTTAAGCAGCTGCCTTCGGCTCGGGTCATGATCCCAGGGTCCTGGGATCGAGTCCCACATTGGGCTCCTTGCTCGGTGGGGAGCCTGCTTCTCCCTCTGCCTCTGCCTGCCTCTTTGTCTGCCCGTGCTCGCTTGCTCTCTCTCCCTCTGTCTCTGACAAATAAATAAATAAAATCTTTTTTAAAAAACGCATTATTTTCCAATAAAAAATTTAAATGCTCCCCTAATAGTTCTGATGCACAGCCAGGTTTGAACAATGGGTTAGGGTATGAAAGGAAATACCTATAAAGATAGAGGACAATTTAGAATCAGCTACAAATACATGGGGAAGGTTACTGATTTTATTCTAAGGCTTTTTTGTTTTATTGTTTTTCCATTTTTCATTATATTAATGTTTTAGTACTCATCTCTTCCCTCTATCGTGTACTATGAAAAGTAGTGTCCAATCTTTGCTTAGCACTTTACAAATATCCACTCCTTTATTTAAAAAAAAAAAATTTCCAGATTGCTTACTTTAGTTGGATGCCCACCTCTGTCCCCTTTTAAAATGCAAACACTCTACAGAGGAGTAACACACTACATTATGTGATCAGTATCTTAGCATGAATTTCTTACATTGTTTAATCACTTCCTCACTCTGTTTAAATCCCAAAACACAGAAAAAGGAGATAAATCTCTCTACAGGATTCTAGCCATGAATGTTTTGTGTGATAAATGATGAACTTGATCTTCTTTTTCATCATTTATAATTATACACAGGCTGAAAGTAAAAAAGCAAACTTCCCACTCCACCTTCCTTTCTCTTTCCAGAAGCAGATTTTAATATCAAGGTAGTAAAGATCTTCACAAAGTTTCCTTCATATTCATTTAGTCCCAGTTTGGAGCTACTGTCCTGTATTCAAGTGTGCTGATGAGTCAGTATCTTAAAGGGAAAAGAAAACAAGTGAGTGTCATGCTTTTTTCTGGTGGAGCACTCTCCTATCTACTTTGCTCTGAGAGAGATGAAGATTAACTTATACTGAAAATCCTACCATGTGTGTTGATTTGCAAACTGGACCCTAAACATGCAGGGCAGGGAGAGACCAAAGAAAGAGGAGGACCACTCCAGATTGGTGTGTGGCGTGTTTAATAAGCAAGGGCAGGCTTGTCTTGGGCAGCCACAAGAAGAGGAGATCTCCACACCTGCCTGCCAGAATCTTTAAAGTTTATACAGAGGGCTTAACTGGGTTCAGTCACCTACGCTGTCCAGACAACCTCAATGACACATCACTATCTCAAGGCTATGCCCTTGGAGCAGCTTCCGGGAGTGAGGAAGGCAAGCAGAATGCATACTCCATGGACAGGAGGTGGGTAAGGAACCTCTGATTACCCAGGTCCAGCTCATGGGTCAACTGGCAGTCACATCCTCTCAATGACCTCCCCCAACATGTGCACAGACTGCTGTGGTGCATTCTCAAAATCACATCCCTTCCAAATGAAGTACCAGGAACCTCTTCTGCCCACAATACCAATGCAGGGCTAAGGACTCCAAGTGAGGGCTAAGGACTCCAAAAGCACAAGGTTCAGGTCTGAGGACTTATCATACAGGTTTCTGGAAGTAACAATAGCACATCACTTCTGTCTGTTTCCTTTATTTTCAGTTGAGCCTGTTTATCGTTCTTTCATATATGCTACTTCTTCTCACTTTCCAGTGACAACCCAAAAGACCTGATCTATACACTACAAGGATGATTCTTTCGTTAAACATACCAGAATTCTCTATCATATCATATCAGAATATCTATCATATCAGAATTCTCTATCGAAATAAGGTTTACTCATTTAAATCTCTGTCTTGGAAAGCCAAACATTCATTCTATTGATGAGCCATATCTCAACACATTTTCAGAAGCTCTTCTTGGAAATTGTCTTCAGGGCCTGGAGTATATTTTCTTAAAAGTTCACAATGACAGCAAAAAGGTCTTTAGAAATATAATTGAGTTAGAACAGCAATTCTCAAAACTTTTGGTCTCAGGATCCTTATACACAGGTAAAAATTATTGAGGACCACAAAGAATTTATTTATGTGAAATTTTTTGTTAACATTTACCATATTAGAAATTAAAATTAAAAGTCTTAAATTCTTCATTCATTAGCTTATTTTGAGATAACATAGATCCATTAACTATTAAAATAAATGTTGTTTTATGAAAACAATTACAATGTTCTCTCAAACAAAAATATTTTTGTGACAGAAGGAGCATTATTTTACATTTTTTAAATCATTTTAATGTCTGGCTCAATTAGAACACAGCTGGATTTTTATATCTCTTTTTGCTTACAGTCTATTGCTATGTTATTTTAACTTAAGTATTTGAAGAAAATCTAGACTCATACATATGTAGTTGGAAAAGAAGGGTTTTAAAAGAATTTTTTTCAGATAATTGTGATATTCTTCTTTGATACTATGCCAAAACTCAACAAGTAGTAGTTTCTCAAAGGCTAGTTGCTAAGTGAAATCTGAAACCATATCAATAAACTTTTCATATTCTGCTACATTAAAATCCATTGGTCTTTCTTCCACTTTGAAAGAATTTTTTTTAAGAAAAATGAATACTTTTTTATAGGGGGGAAGCGCAAACACAATTCCCTGCTACCACAAGTTATGCAATTGAGTTTCCCACATTTGGGAAAATCGCAGGGGTCAGCACATCCAGAGTACAATGGATAATCCTCACCTTAGGAAAACCACCTTCGTGATCATAGTATCTCCCCTGCCAGGTTAGTATGAAATAAATCCTCTATCCATGCATAATTTTGCAATATTATCCATTGTTATTCAGAAAAATCTTAATTCACTTAGTTCTGCAGATCTTCCAAATATCAGTACATGTCACTACAAAATAGTGTCATGTGCCCTGAAACCTCAGGAAAATTCCACTGTACTCTTGTGACAGAACAAGAATAAAAAAGGCATATAACATCTTAGCATTATTATAAAAAATAGCTTTCACTTCATAGACCCCCTGAAAGAGTCTTAGGACTCCCAGGGTCCCCAGATCACACTTTGAGAACCAGTAACAGAAGATTATATACAGACTTTCAGAGTCAAGTCTTAACAAGGCATATTTCGAAATTATGCAACATGAACCATAAGATATAGGAACTTGATAAACTTTCAACAACTTAAGCAACTTTTGTGGAAAAACATATTTCAATAAATTTTTGTTGTCATTGTCCTGTGATTTGATTAATGTCAAGTTTCATCACTTTTATCACATCAGAAAACTCATGATGTTGGCCCACTTTAGGTGCTAGAACTGCCCCAATTCACACAGCTGGTTAGAAATTGAGCTGGATTAAAGTCCATAAAGCTTAGCTCTGTCATAATGAAAATACTTTCATTTCCAAAACCCTAGATGATGACCTATTTCCTTCAAGCAGTATTCAAAGGGACCATGTTTAATTTAAAGAATCATTTGGTTATCCCACGGGGTTTACTGGAAAAGGATTTTCTATAGCTATAATGCAAATGTTAATGTTTTCTCTTTTGGAAACTGTGATTTCTGATTATAGAATTTAACAGCTATGAAGCAATCCAGTTCAATAATCTAACTGTATGAATAATGAGGGTGAGATTCAGAAAATCAAAAGTGGATAGCCCTTAGAGGCTAAGCTGAAACCAAAATCCTGCCTAACTTTCTCTGCATAGACTGAGAAGGTTCTCAAAGGAAAATATTTCATCTTATCTCAGCCTTATATTTCCCATTTTTTACCCAATCCAAATTAGAAATGTGCAAAAATATGTCCCCTAATTCAGAAATATTTTGGACTCTTTTCTTCCAAAACCGAGTACATAAATTTTTAAGTTATATTCTTGTAACCCACCTAAGAAGTCACAAGTGACATTTTATTAGCAAGGGATAGCAAAATATGAAATAACTTAGTGAAATGCCCACACACCGCAAAGCTAACCACAATCAGAAAATTATTATCTATTTTATCTGCCTTGGTGACATTCTTCCAAACGTAATAAACTAAGGTTCAGGGTCTTAAAATAGGCAATAAAAATGATACTTACAAAAATGACTAAGGATAGGTAGAGTGCCATTAATTAAGCAATAATCCCTTTGAAATCAGTCATTACCAGCAGTTTTTTGCTATGGGCCATTAACACTCTAACTAGCAAGTCATTAATAGTGGTAATAACCAATTCTGAGGGGATTATTGCTCGAATAAACTATATCTAATGATTTTTAAGCTTTGTAAAAATTTTTACACTTTTATGTTAATCTTTGAATGATAAGCAAGTATGGGCAGAATTAGCTGAGGATATTACAAGCTCATTTTTTAAAACATAACCATTTATCTCTCTCTGTCTATTCCAATATACTTGCCCATCATGTCCTTCAAGTTCGAGGGTGGTGCTCCTGATACATTAGCGTGTAGAGAGTTTTCTTATCCTCTTTTCACACAATACCCATAAAGACTGTGTGGTAGTTTGCAAACACCTTCACTCATTCAGAGCCCAGCATTACCACTGACTTCTTCATCGGTAAAAGTCCAAGCCCATCCGAGGTCATTTTTGTCTGATTTTACCTAGGTCACTTTGATGATTTTTTTGTTTTTTGCATGCTTATGACACTGAGTATCCTCTGTAATGTAGATAATCCTATAACTTGCTCTAGGTGTAAAAGGCCACATCCAAGATAGAAACAGACTCAGTTTAGGGGAGGGGATGGATGAAAGTGTTCCCGGTTTTGGAATACACATGCTAGGCCACAAATACAGCTTAGGGAATACAGTTAATAATATTGTAATAGTATCATATGATGACAGATGGTGACCATAGTTATTGTGGTGAACACTGAGTAATGTAGAGGATTGTCAAACTGCTACTTTGCATACCTGAGACTAATATCACATTGTATGTCAACTATGTTTCAATAATAAAAGTTAAAGAAAACCAGGGCACCTGGGTGGCTCAGTTGTTAAGTGTCTGCCTTCATCTCAGGTCATGATCCCAGGGTCCTAGGATCAAGTTCCACATGGGGTTCCCTGCTCTTTGGGAAGCGTGCTTCTCCCTCTCCCACTCCCATTGCTTGTGTTCCCTCTCTCATTGTGTCTTTCTCTGTCAAATAAATAAAGAAAATCTTTTTAAAATTTTTGAAGAAAACCACTATAATGGTAGCCCACAGATAAACACTCTGGCCCTGGCTCCCTTCTGTGTCCCCAGGCTGCTGGAACTCCAGCAGGGATTTTGGTGGTAGCTTTTATCATAGTCACATAGTCATCATAACTTTTTCATATTTTTTTTCTTCTTAGTATTTTTTTTTTCTTATTGTTTTTTAATTATTTTTTCCCTCACTCTGGATCTAGGGCAGGGGAATGTTGGACCTCTCTGATATATTTGGTTAACATCACAACTTGACTCCTAGATAATTTTACAAATTATAAAGCAATATTGGGTAAATGTAGATCTCCTCTAAAAAAAATAAGCCATATAAGGAAAAATCATGGAATACTGCAGGGGAGAAAGAACATGAGAAGAAAAACAGGGTTCTTAAAAAGAATTTTTAGAAAGTTTTCTTTGCTCAAAATAAGCATATGAATATTTTATTAAGTGTAAAATTAATGTTGTCTATAATACTCAAGGGGTACTGTCTTTATAAAATTGATAAAATAAACAAGAATGCTGCAAAATGCAGACTGCCAATTTAAAGCCACAATAAAAAATGAAAAGCAAAATCGACACTAGAGAAAACTAACAAATGAACTAGAAGATAATTTTTTAAAATTTCTTAGGTCAAGGGGTAAAAATGGTAAGACAAAAACATAAGACTGCATAAAAACTGGAAACTTTTGTATATAACCAAACTTCATAAATTGAATTTTTTAAAAACTGGGAAAATACTTATCAAATGAATTCTGACAAAGGGATATTTGCATTAATTTTAAAGAACTCACAGTAAACCATTAGAAAATCCTGGCTAGAAATGAAATCTTGCCATTTGCAATGACATGGATGGAGCTAGAGTATATTACCCTAAGTGAAATACTTCAGTCAGAAAAAGACAAATACCATATGATTTCACTCGTGTGGAATTTATGAAAACAAAACAGATGGTGGTGTGTAACAGGTTCAGTCAACTGGCCATCAAGTTCAGGTTTTCAGCTCAGGTCAGTTTCCGGGTCCTGGGAGGAACCCTGGTCAGGCTCTGCACTCAGCAGGGAGTCTGGATGGGATTCTCTCCCTCTCCTTCTGTCCCTCTGCACTCTCTCTCTTTCTCTCTCAAATAAATAAATAAATAAATAAGCTTTAAAAAAAAAAAAAAGAAAGAAAAGAAGCAAAGCAGATGAACAACATAGAGGAAGGTGTAAAAAAGAGAAGGAGAAAAACCATAAGAAAGACTCTTAACTAAAGAGAACAAACTGAGGGTTGCTGGAGGGGAGGTGATGGGGATTGAGGAAGGCACGTGTGATGAGCACTGGGTGTTATACACAAGAGATGAAACACTAAATTCTGTTCCTGAAGCCAATACTACACTATATGTTAACTAAATAGCATTTAAATAAAAACTTTTAAAAAAAGAAAAAGTAAAAAAGAAAATGCTGGCTGTATGTTACTGGACAGCAAACAATTTAGAAAAATGACAAACGTATATAAAAAACAATTCTTTTCATTAGTAATCAGACATATAAATGAAAACAAATATCATGTTCACTATCAAATTAGAGAAATCTCAAAAACCAACTAGCAAAAATGCAGAGTCAGGAATGGCTGTGTCCTCCTGGAGAAGTGAGAGAAACCAACATACTTGACCTTTGTTCAAAAAGCAATTTGGCAATTTAGGAATCCAGCAATATATTGTGAGATCTAAAGATCTACAATCTCTATGAAAGAAATACATTGGACTGGTGCTCCTACTGAGAGATGAAGCCTATGAATCCATGTTGGAACGTGTCATTACTCTGGCCATTGAAGAATGGAAGAAGTGATGCTCTGTGACTTCTATAGCTAAAACATATAAAGGACATAACTTCCTCCTGGTGCTGTCTCACACCTGAGATGCTCACCCTAGACATGATGAGGAAGCCATGCAGCCACATTAAAAAGCCATGTTCCAGCTACAGCCTCAGCCATTTGAGTCTCACCAATCAGCCACCAGCCTCAGCAGCCAGATATCTGTCTAACAAAGCCAAGTGGAGCAGAGATGAACTTCCCCTACTGAGGCAACCCCAAACTGCAAATTCATCAGCAAAATAATGCCTTCTTCCCATCCCTATAGCTTTTAATCTGTGTTGATTGATAAGTCTCGATCCCCAAAAAGAAATGCTTCCAACAGGAAAGACAATGATGGTACCAAGGAACTGAAGTTAACATGATCACTTAGTCATTCTGGCTTCTCCACGCTACTGAATCAACAGGCAAAAAGGGGTGGTGGAGGGGGAGCTACGTTTGTCACCTGGGAGATTAATCTGTATTAATAAGGGGAAACTGGGTTACTTCTTCACTTTGTGGGTAGGACAGACTATGTCTAGAACTCAGGAGATTCTCTAGGGTACATTTTAGTGCCTCCTGAGTAATGTTTAGGATTATGGTTACTGGATGTTTATGAAATTCCAAAGTAATATGCTAAATCTTTTAGTCCAAGACAAAGACAAAAGGGACAATCTGTCATCAATTTTATACATATAACCCAGAACACAAAGGGCCCATGCATAAGAAGGGAGAACCGAGACCGCCTAGGTCCTGGAAGCGTGATTTCTCAAACCCAGAAGAAGATTGCTCTCTAAATCATTGGGTTCCAAAAACTCCAAGTGGCTAGATTCAATGGAAGGAGAAAGAGAGACAAAGTGGGTTTGTAACCTGCCACTATACACTTCCATATGTTACCAGTTCTATTTCCACTGATGGAAACATTTTTATCCTCCTTAATCATAATAGTTCAATATTATTTAATAAACCATCTTATATATATCATTTGCTCACATATAAAAACTGAATATATTTCCCCTTTCATTATGAAGACATTCAACTATTCAGAATCTGCTTTCTAAACAGAATTTCATTACCAAAGAAAAGAAACTCATTTGTGTTTCCTGCAAGTTTTAAGGATAGAAGCCAAATAGATTTTTAAATAGAAATTCTTCCCCCATTTGGATTCAGCAGGAAAAAAAAATTATTTGATTTCCCAATATGCCTGAGTGCATCATTTTTAAAAATCAATTGTTATATTACCATCTATTAAAAAACAATAATAATGAAACCTTATTTTCTGAGCTGCAAGAATTTTGAAAACTCAGTCAAAGCCATAGCTCAATACAAGATTGCTTAGAAGTTCAAAGACAATATCATATTAAAAATCAAAGCTTCAGACATTTAGCTTTACTTAAAAGTCACCCAATATTAAACTGGAATGTTTCACTTATTTAAATTCCCTTTAATGAAGATCCTTTTACATCTTCTCATCTATATTAGTCCCTGATGATTATACCCCAAGGATATTAAAATCCCAGTCTGTCAAAATCACCAGAAAATATCTTCAAATGTACACTTGGCAGTCTTTGCAATATTGAGTTGGTAATGTGAAGGATTATTTATAACTAGGATGCTGCATTTTCTACTTTGCAAATGAGCTTTAAATTAGTAGCCCATTTGCTGACTTGAATTGGGTGACTAAATCTAAAGAAAAGTTAGAATCATCAAACTAGAGTAACTGCTGAAGATGTTAAAAGATGCAGAGGGTCAAGCTCATGTCAGAACAGCCACAGAAGCACAAATGGAAGTTGACAAAAACACACAGAAAGTGAGACATTTTAGAGAAATGCAGGAAGGAAAGAAAATATTTGGCTGAATATATGCATTTCCTTCATCTGAATTTGTCTGAATTCTCTTCATATACCTTGATAATTGATAATTCATCCTAAGCTTGCAGTCCCCAACCAAAAATTAACTGAAATATTTAAATAGTTTTTTTTTAATATTTTATTCATTTATTTGACAGAGAGAGAGAGAGATCACAAGTAAGCAGAGCAGCAGGCAGAGAGAGAAGGGGAAGCAGGCTCTCTGCTGAGCAGAAAGCCCGATGCAAGGCTCAATCCCAGGACCCTGAGATCATGACCTGAGCCGAAGGCAGAGGCTTACCCCATGAGCCACCCAGGCACCCCTGTAAATAGTATTTAAATAAAATACCATGTCACTCAATTTTCAGTCTTTCCTCAGTTAATGTGTCACCTTCTCTATCAGAGTGCTCTCAACATTTTTTTGCTAATTGGTCTTTTAAAGGAATTTTGTACTACCTCACCTATTTGTTTAGTTTAAAGTTAATATTTTTCTAACTTTTATGATTTCAAAGGATTTACTTTCTGTTGTGTTTGAACTAGTAACATTTTTAGATAAGATTGTTACCATACTCTTAACTATACCCAACAGTTTCTAAGTATTTTACTCTGTTTTTTTTTTTTTCATATATTAACATCTCAGAAATTGAGATGAATCTAATTACTACTCTGGCCAGGTGGTAAGAATGCCTGTGGGTGTCAGTCACTTGGAAGAAAATTCTAGTCTATAGCCATACCACACTGAATGGGCCCAATCTTGTCCAATCTCAGAAGCTAAGCAGGGTTGGGCCTGGTTAGGACTTGGATGGGAAGAAAATTTAAGAAATAACATTTAAGAAATGTGAGACCAATACTTCTGATGACTCAAAGGAAAATAGAGTATGGGAGGGCACTGGGTGGATCAGTCAGTTAAGCATCTGCCTTTAGCTCAGGTCATAATCCCTGAGTCCTGGGATCAAGTTCCACAACCAGTTCCCTGCTCAGCTGGAAGTCTGCTTCTCCATTTGCCCTTCACCCTGTTCTTGTGCTCTTACTCTCTCTCAAAAAAAAAAAAAGAAAAGAAAAGAAAAAGAATATAGGAAAATCCCAAATACTCACAACTGAGCCAAAAAGTACACTCAAAGACTAAGACTCTGAACATTGAAAAGTTTTAGCAATAAAATGTTCTGGTACCAATTCTAACATGTGTGTTGGGAGGGGGTATAGGGCACCAGCTGGGTGTCCTACAATTCAACTCAGTTCTGACACTATGTCCCCAGAGATAGCATCAGATCCCACACCTTAAGATTTTAGCCCTATAATCCTTATATCAGATAAATTATATTTTAAGCCAAAGACTATCATAAAAGAGGAGGAAGGACACTATATCATACTTAAAGGGTCTGTCCAACAAGAAGATCTAACAATTTTAAATATCTATGTCCCTAACATGGGAGCAGCCAACTATATAAACCAATTAATAACAAAATCAAAGAAACATATCAACAACAATACAATAATAGTAGGGGACTTTAACACTCCCCTCACTGAAATGAACAGATCATCCAAGCCAAAGATCAACAAAGAAATAAAGGCCTTAAATGACACACTGGACCAGATGGACACCACAGATATATTCAGAACATTCCACGCCAAAGCAACAGAATACACATTCTTCTCTAGTGCACATGGAATATTCTCCAGAATAGATCACACCCTGGGTCACAAGTCAAGTCTCAACAGGTACAAAAGACTGGGATCATTCCCTGCATATTTTCAGAACACAGTGCTCTAAAGCTAGAACTCAATCACAAGAGGAAAGTTGGAAAGAAGCCAAATACATGGAGGCTATAGACCATCCTACTAAAGAATGAGTGGGTCAACCAGGAAATTAAAGAAGAATTGAAAAAATTCATGGAAACAAATGAAAATGAAAACACAACTGTTCAAAATCTTTGGGACACAGCAAAGGCAGTCCTGAGAAAAATTATATAGGCATAATGCCTTTCTCAAGAAGTAAGAAAGGTCTCAAGTACACAACCTAACCCTACACCTAAAGGAGCTGGAGAAAGAACAGCAAAGAAAGCCTAAACCCAGCAGGAGAAGAGAAATCATAAAGATCAGAGCAGAAATCAATGAAATAGAAACCAAAAGAACAGAACAGATCAATGAAACTAGGAGCTGGTTCATCAAAAGAATTAAGAAGATTGATAAACCCCTGGCCAAACTTATCAAAAAGAAAAGAGAAAGGAACCAAATAAATAAAACCATGAGTGAAAGAGCAGAGATCACAATCAACACCAAAGAAATACAAACAATTATAAGAACGTACTATGAGCAACTCTACGCCAACAAATTCGACAATCTGGAAGAAATGGATACATTTCTAGAGACTATAAACTTCCACAACTGAACCAGGAAGAAATAGAAAACCTGAACAGGCCCATAACCAGTAAGAAGATTGAAATAGTCATCAAAAATTTCCCAAAAACAAGAGCCCAGGACCAGATGGCTTCCCAGGGGAATTCTACCAAACATTTAAAGAAGAATTAATACCTACTCTCCTGAAACTGTTCCAAAAGTTAGAAATGGAAGGAAAACTTTTGAATTCATTTTATGAAGCCAGCATTACCTTGATCCCAAAACCAGACAAAGACCCCATCAAAAAGGAGAATTACAGACCAATATCCCTGATTAACACAGATGCAAAAATCCTAACCAAAATACTGGCCAAGAGGATCCAACAGTACATTAAAAGATTATGCACTATGACCAAGTGGGATTTATCCCTGGGCAACAAGGTTGGTTCAACATCTACAAATCAATCAATGTGATAAATACATTAATAAAAGAAAGAATAAGAACCATATGATAATCTCAATAGATGTTGAAAAAGAATTTGACAAAGTACAGTATTCCTTCTTGATCAAAACTCCTCAAAGTGTAAGGATAGAGGGTACCTACCTCAATATCATAAAAGCCATCTATGAAAAACCCACAGCAAATATCATTCTCAATGGGGAAAAACTGAGAACTTTTTCCCTAAGGTCAGGAACACGGCAGGGATGCCCACTACCACCACCACTATTCAACATAGTCTTAGAAGTCCTGGCCTCAGCAATCAGAAAACGAAAAGAAATAAAATGCCTCCAAATCAGCAAAGAAGAAGTCAAACTCTCACTCTTTACAGATGATGTGATACTTTATGTGGAAAACCCCAAAGAATCTACTCCAAAACTGCTACAACTCATACAGGAATTCAGTGAAGTGTCAGGATATAAAATCAATGCACAGAAATCAGTTGCATTTCTATACACCAACAGCAAGACAGAAGAAAGAGAAATTAAGGAGTTGATCCCATTTACAATTGTACCCAAAACCATAAGATACTAGGAATAAACCTAACCAAAGAGGCAAAGAATCTGTACTCAGAAAACTATAAAGTACTCATGAAGGAAATTGAGGAAGACACAAAGAAATGGAAAAATGCTCCATGCTCATGAATTGGAAGAACAAATATTGTGAAAACATCTATGCCACCTAAAGCAATCTACACATTTAATGCAATCCCTATCAAAATACCATCATGGAAATAGAACAAATAATCCTAAAATTTATATGGAACCAGAAACAACCCCGAATAACCAGAGGAATGTTGAAAAAGAAAACCAAAGTTAGTGGCATCACAATTCCAGACTTCAAGCTCTATTACAAAGCTGTAATCATCAAGACAATAGGGTACTGGCACAAAAACAGACATATAGATCAATGGTACAGAATAGTGAGCCCAGAAATGGACCCTTAACTCTATGGTCAACTAATCGACAAAGTAGGAAAGAATGTCCAATGGAAAAAGGTCTCTTCAACAAATGGTGTTGGGAAAATTGGACAGCCACATGAAGAAGAATGAAACTGGACCATTTCCTTACACCACACACAAAAACACTCAAAATGCATAAAAGACATCAGTGTGAGGCAGGAATCCTCCAGAATTCTTTTCCTTTCCTCTTCCTAACAGACTGTTCTAAGAAACAGTAGCTCTTTATCACCTCTCCAAAAATGCAGAAATGTCCCATGTAGCTGCATAACCAAATGGATTTCTTGTGAACCTGTGGCCTGTGAAACAATGCACCACTCTGTATTGGCTTTCTGTCCTTCGCTGCCTCTCTTCCTGTAGTTCCCTCATTCTCGATGACCTGGAATTTGCAGTCACCCAAAAAAAAAGAAAAAGTAAAGTCTTAATCTCTATTTTATACCTTCTCTTCTAGAGAACTTAGATGTTGATAGAAGTAAGCAGAAGAGAATCCAACCAGTTCTTTTCTAGTAACTGCACTCAATATTTGAAACTCTTAGCTGGATATCAGCCAAAAATAACACAGTGGTTTTTGTTTTTAATTTTTATTGTCAGGCACTTAAAACAGGCTTTCCTCTAGTGCTTTTCAAAGCAAACATCAGATACAAACTTAAAAAAAAAAACTCACAAAATTCATGTGATCACCATTAGAGTTTCCACTTTCTCAATACCTACTCCAATATTTCAAATTGTTTCTTTGTCTGGTGACCTAAAACTTTTAACACCCAAGGGCAATGTTCCAACCAATGCATCACGATAAGATTTGAATGGATGAGAGATTCGACTTTCTTTTGTAAACTGGGAGAAAGAAAGTTCATGGCTCTGGTAAATCTAGGAGAAAATGGTATTTGTCTCATATCCACCAGAGGCTCAGCTAACAGTTATTTCTTCTCATCCTCTCAGCTCCTCCTTGGGTGTCTGCCAGCTTCATCACAGTTACACTTTGAATCCCCACTCTGTGCTTATCCGTGATGGTGCTGCCTTCACTGGAGGGCTGATATGGGAAAGCCCTACACTTTCTTTTGCAGTCTAATCCCTAATCCCTTTCAACTATGCCAACATGAGGCTTTATAATAACGGATTTTAGGTACTGAGAGCGTGTGGCCAACCACAGAAATTATAAAAAGAAGAAAAAACTTAGAACTGTGTTATTCCCACAATCCCAAAGAAAAAGAAAACAAGCAAACAGCCAGAACCTTCCCCAGGTGCCATAATGAACACATTTGCACCTGTCTCAAGAATCAACCTCTTCTTGTGTCTGAAACAATCCATCCTTCCTTTTTCCTAATACAAATCTCCATTCATTACTGCACTTGAAAATTCAATCTTCTACCCCACGGGGATAGCTATGTTTTAGTATCTGTCCTCTCTTCCTGGGGAGCATTCCAAGGCAGAAAGTGCCATCAACAATACCTTTCCCCAAGGATAAGTTAGTCAACTGAGAATAACATCATGAAAGCTTCAGTTAAACAGTCCAAGTTGGCTTTGTTACCTAAGTTTTGCACCATTTTCAATCTCTCTGAAAATGAGATATGTTTATATTTATCCTCATTGTTCTTATACTCTTGTGGACCCAGCATGCCTACATACATACATACATATCCCTCCTAAAGAAAAAAATTATTTCCATGGAAAGAAGAGTCTAGATCCATATTGAAATGGTGTATCCATTAAAATAAGGATTAGCTATATATAACTAAAGGGCCAAAGAAGTGGCTTCAACAAGGTGGGAATTTATTTCCTTACCACAGTAAAGAAGCCTGAAGGTAGGCAGTCCTGAGTTGTTATGCTTAGGACCCAGGTTCTTTCTAACTCTCCGCCTCCCCAAGGTCTGCCCTTCATCCTTACAGTAACAAAATAGCTGCCTGAGTGACAGCCATCATATCGAGGATCCCGGCCATAGGCTAGTGAAAGGTCTTCCCTTTGAAAGGAGACCTCTGGGAAATCTCACATTAGACCTTAACTTCCGTGTCGTTGGCCAAAATCTTCACAGCTTTCCCTCTGCTTTTATATTACCATACCAATTATTTTATCAATACCTGAGGCCTTTCATAAAAATAGTCCATAATGGTGTCTTGCCAAAAGCAGAAATGTTTTATCTGATGGCCATTTTAAATTATACCCAATCATTAATTTTCTTTTTAATGTGGGTCCAAGTTAAATTTCAATGTTAAGCATCCTTCTCTTACTAACCTTTATAATCTGAAAATATTCATTATGCTCTTTTACAAAGAAAATCCTCAGTGGTCAAAGACAAAGGGGAATGGGGAAGCTCATACCTTGAGCTTACTTTGAGATTACTCATACCTTGCCACTCTCTTAGTTTTACTTAGACCATGCATGTCTAATGAGAAGCAATTTTTTTTTTTCTGATACGGAATATCCCAAAGGCAATACCCAAATAAGCAATTTTTTTTTTCAAATAAGCAAATAGTTAAATAGTTCCTCAGATAAACTTCTGGCTAGTAAGGATGGGAGATGAGAGAGAAGTTTTAATAATGCCAATGACTTCTTGCAAAAAAAAAAAAAAAAAAAAAAGACATTTTCTGTTAGCCATCAAACTAGAAAATTTCTACTTCCTACCAAAAGCAAAGAATATCTATATAACCCCTCTCACTGATGCAGCACAGAAAATAATATAAGGAATTTCTCCAGGCCTGAAGAACCTACATCAGGCATTTTTCAGAAAGCTCACTGAAGTGGTCTTCAGCATTTCAGCGTTGCATAAATCCACAGAGTAGCAAAACTGAAAACTCGGAAAATAATGTTAATAAATTCCCCATAGGTAAAGTGTGAGTTTTTAACAAATAAATGTAGAGTTTCTGCAACTCTGTGTCCAGCAATGAGTGAAATTTGGACCAGCATGAAAGGAAGAGAAGTTAACTGTCAGATGATTAAAAAAAAAAAAAAAAAAAAAAACCTTTTTTAAAAAAAAAAAAAAAGAGAAACCTCAAAAAGGATTAGAACACCTATATTTCTCTTAAACAAATGTAACTTAGTTCATGCCTAAGGATTCAGTGAAAAAGATTAGGGTTAATTAAAAATAACAACATACCCCACTGTATTTTATTTTTACTTTGTTACATGTGAATCAATTTGGATCCAGCAGATAAACAGGATGAAAACTCTAGGTCCCAGAATAGGCTACCCTATTTAGCTAGATTTTTTTTTTTGAGATTTTATTTATTCATTTGAGAGAGAGTGAAAAAGCATGAGAAGGGAGAGAGTCAGAAAGAGAAGTAGACTCCCTGCTGAGCAAGGAGCCTGATGTGGGACTTGAAGCTGGGACTCCAGGATCATGACCTGAGCTGAAGGCAGTCACCAACCAGCTGAGCCACCCAGGCACCCTCAGCAGCAGATCTTAATCTACTTTCTACAAGGCTCCAACTTCCTGATGCACGACACAGAATGTATTGAGTCCACACAATGCCCAGGGCACCCACATAACTCCATCCTCTCTCCCACTCGAGAAAACATGTTAGAATGTAAGAAAGTATAAATGATGGTTAATTATAGATATAACCTTGACAGTGCCTTAATCCACTAAAGTAATACAACAAATACAAGCATTAGTTCCTTCTTAAGAAGACGTTACTTGCAACCCCCTGCACCCATACATAGGAGTATGTCACACTCCTACAACAAGGAGACCCAGTACCTATATAAGATTCAACTCACCAAGATTTATCAGCTCACAAAGAACAAAAGCCCTCATATGTGGGGGAAGAAGGGAATTTATTTGAAGTATGCTGGGGAATCTCCTACAAATGCAGGAAGGACAGGGTAAAGCTGGGCCCCAGAGACAAGTTCAATGCTGCCTAGACTCTCCTTGTCTTTGTCCTTCATAGCTGCTTCCCCCTTTCTGGAACAAACTTCTTCCACATGGTAGAGAAGGTGGCAACCAGAGCTCATGCAGCTCGCACAGACAGAAAGGGGATCTCTGCCCTCTGTTACCATGTGAAAATCCATGCAAGGACAGTGATTGGCAGCACTTCTGCCAGGTGCCTACCCTCAAGTCAATCATCAAGGCCCACAGGGCCTGGATCCCAGGATGTAGTCACTCTTGCCAACCAGAGACAATCCAGAGAGGGGGAAACTGTTGATATCTGTTACAAAGATGCATTTTGTCTAGATGTGGTATAGTTCTCTTCTGATTATGACATTCACCGAATGCAGGGGGTAAAGCTAACAGAATAAGTCAAAAAAAGCCAAAATCAGGACCTAGAAGTAGAGACCAATAAGTGGTTTTCTCAGTGAAAATAGCCAGACTTTGGGTTTAAATCAGAGTTGGATTGAATATCACAGCAGTCTGAGAGTGAGTGAAAGGAAGTTGTTTGTGACAGTCTGATGGCTCCCCATGATAAGGCACTGATCCCCATCTTTAATAATAACCAATAATAAGCACACTGCACGACTCTCTTCTACTTCTAATATTATGGGTAAAATTGTGCAGGCCGAATCAAATGCAATTACTACTTAAGGCAGAATGGATGAAAACCCACAGCTCCTACACATTAAAAAGATTCACTGGGTAAAAGACCTAAAGAAGAAAGATGTAATAATGTTTTTTATGATTATTACTTCCATTGTTATTATTTTGGTTTGGGTTATTATAATTATTATGATAATTACTTTTTTATTGATACTTCTTGTTACGTTTATCTTGAGACGGAAACAATTACTGCCCAGCTCCTCTTGTAAAAGTGCCAAGGGAGTAGTTGGAAGTAATGATGAAAAAGACTTTTTCTTTTATATTAGTCCTGCTATAAAAGGGGTGGTTACTCTTTCTATAAAGGTAGCTTATGTTGCATAAAATAAAGTCATATATTTTTTCCAAAGCTCCTCACTCAAACCTGGAAGTAACTTCTTCCTTGTGAAATGGCATACTTGAGTGATTATCCATCAAATCTCCTGAACTTCCCTTCCTCATGTAATATGCAGAGTTAATAAAGAGGCATGGCCCCTGTTTCTGTGCCCGGGTCTCATTTTCCCCCATGTTCCAGCGCTCCGTTGACTCTGTTGATTAAAGAGCTCACATAGAGCTCTTGCGATTGGTGTTTTTCAGGAGGAGAAGAACAGGGATTAATTGATCTTTTGTCCCTGAATAATATTGTATGATGGAAATTTAATAGGAACTGGTAGATTTCAATATCACCAGGAAGCCATACAGAACTTGACATTTCAATTTGTTTCTGAATCATTCATATAGGAGAAAAGCCAGGAATATACATACGTTAATAAGCTTTCTGACAGAGCGATGAGGAGTAGAGAAGGAAAGAAAGAACTGCATGGATCATTCATCCATAGGAGACTCAGCAAGAAATGAGTTTGAGCTGTATATAGAGATTTCTTTTCAGTTGTGTTTACGAGATGGGAATAAATAAATGTATTACTCTGGTGGATTATATCACTGAGGCCTTAAACTTAAGGTAATGAAGATTTTAGGGGATTTGGGGAAGTTCCTTGATCCCTTCCTCCCCCTCAACTAGGATAGTCCCAGCCACTGCACTGTGGGGAGGGGGGCTGCGGGGGGAGGAGCAATGAAGCTAGTCCTGGGCAGTCCTCCCCACATCCTCCTCGTTAACTCCAGCCCATTTCCAGCACTTTTCTTCTCCTTAGATCTCAAAGCAATCTCCATGCCCAGCCCCTCTGGTCGCAGCAGAAAGCAATCTATACAACCCTGTCTCATCAAGGCAGTAGGGACTAAATGTGTTGCCTCTGGAGTATTTGCTCTAAATGGGGAGAACCGTGCTTAATCATCAGGAATGATTCAGTCACAGATTTTCTTTCATCATACACCCTGACACCTGAGAGTTCCCACCACAGAGGACACTGCCTCCCACAAATCAGGGTGCCGTAGAGTGCACTCTTTAGAAAAATGTAGCGTCTAATCTGAATAAAGAAATAGATTTTTCCTAATTTACTTTTTGGAGCACCCAGATGAACCCTCCCTAACTAACCTTGATAACTGACATTTTAGAAAAAAATTGCTTCAAGGTTGTTAGAGGGTGACAATTAAGAAAGTTCATTTAAGTATTCTGTTTATTAAAAAAATTGATGTGAACAGCACTTTCCAAAAAAAAAAAAAAAAAAATCTCTTGCATAAAGAGAGCTTTGCCAAGCATACGTGCAAACACCCATGCTTCCTAAACCCAAAAAGATAAGAAATGGGCAATTAGACCACATCCATTTAAGATGTCTCCATCACGGAAACTAATAAAGCGTTAGATGCCATCTCTGGCCTAATGAGATCTTTATACCTGGGACAGCCTATGTGGATTGTAATTAATCATTATATACCACAAGCTCTATTCACTGTGGAACAGATGCACCCTCTGCAACCTTCATGGTTTCCCAACGTTTATTCAACTGTGGATTCATTTGTCCTTCAGAATGTTCTTTATCGAGTGGCTTTGTATCTCAAGTAACTTTTCTTTCAGTTTTGCCTTTTTGTTGAAAATAATATTAGCCAACCTAATCTGAGTTAAAATAAAGGCTTTTATTAAGAATTTACTATGGACCTAGGCAGTATTATGCTAAGTGAAATTAGTCAGACAGAGAAAGACAAACACCACCTCCAACTTACATGTGGAATACAAACAAACAAACAGACTCTTAAATACAGAGAACAAACTGGTGGTTTCAAGAGGGGAGGTGGGTACAGGGAGGGGCGAAATAGGAGAAGGAGATTAAGAGGTACAAATTTCCAATTATATAAAATAAATAAGTCATGGAGGTGAAAAGTACGGCATAGGGAATATAGTCATAATATAATAACATTTTGTGATGACAGATAGTGACTACACTTATCCTGGTAAGCACTGAGCAATGCATAGAATTGTTGAATCACTATATTGTACATCTGAAACTAATATAACATTGTATGTCAACTCTACTTCAATAATGTATTTTTAAAGACTTACTATGTGCTAAACACAATTCTAAAGACTACTAACTCATTTAAGGTATATGCTATTATCTTCAATATATAAACATGTGACACAAGAATATTCACAGCACTATTTATAATAGCAAAACCCAGAAGAACTCATAAGTTCACCTATGGTAGGATAGATAAATAAGCCCCATGAAATTGGATTGTGTAAAGTAGTCACAAAAATAAATGGTAATATAAATATAAATAAATGGGGGGGGCCTACAACAATGATGAATGAAAAGAGTCAGACAAAACTGGGCATGTTATTTGAATCCAGAACCATTTTTTTTTAATGTTAGAAGTTAGAGCAAAGTTACCCCTATGGAAAGAGAAAGGGTAGTGACTAGAAAAGAAGTGCAGGAGGAGTTTCTTGGGTGCTGAGTCCTGTGAATGGTGTTTAACCCTATAGATATCCATTTTCAACTTGTTATTTTCTTATATTTTTGAAGTGTACCTACTTTCACATACTTAGATATAGTTCAACCATTTTTACCTGCTGTATGATATTCCATCATGTGATTATACTGTGGCATACATATCCATTGCCTGTTAATGGAAATTTATGATTTATCAGTATAATCTCTTTGTGCTCTAAAATAGCCACCAGAATGGCTTTTCTGCACATAAATTACACAAGTCACTACTTAAGCACTTTACCATTTATAAAAAATGTAAGTCACACTCTCTGCTTGCCATGTAAATTCTTTCAGGATTTGGCCTTTGCCCATTCTTATTTCCTGCCTATCACCTCCCAGGCTCCCCACCTGTTGGCCATGACACACTACTGCAGATTCCTAAAGGCACCATGCTCTTGTTTAGCCCTTACCTTTGAGTTCTATGCCTTTTATTTCTGAGAAAGTCCTCCTCCTTTTTCTTTCCTTCCTTCCATTCTCCCTCCCTTCCTTCCTTCTTTCCTTCTTTTCCCCTCTAGACTGGAAGCTTCCTCTATCCTGTCTGAACAGAAATATATTCTTCCTCTTCTCTGCTCCCATAAGACATTGTGCATAACTCCATTAAAATGCTTCCTCGGTGAACTGTCATTCCTATATACTCCTGGAAAGAAGGATTATATTCTAGTCATCTCTGTATCCCCAGCACTGGTGCACTGGAACAGAGTAAGAATTTAGTAAATGTTGATTGAAAGAATGAACTGACGGATGGAACTTATCTATGGCATTTGAGAACACCTAAGTATTTGTGAGAGAGAGAGAGAAAGAAAATCTAGTGTCTGTGCTTGACTAGAGGCAGGGAATCAAGCTAAGAAAGGTATTGAAATGTTCTAACTATGGTTTCTAACTAGGGTTTCATTATGTGTTGTTGTTTTCTATCAAGGGATATGATTTAAATGGTGGTATGTCTTAACATGTGTAACGCTAACCAAGCTATCACAGGTTCTAATATACTTAGGCAGGAGTCTGATTGCAATTGTGTTCACTATAATTTCCTCTCACATGGTACTGTGGTGTGCTCCTAAGACCCATCTTCATTTCCACCACAGGACATATGTCATTTATGGTTTCCTGAACCTTCAAAGAGCTATTCCATGGCAACAGACTGCGAGCTTCTAGGAAGGGCCTTAAGGCACTCATTCAGGGACTGCTGTGTGCTAATATGTGTTCCTTGAGATGACATGGAAGCTATGTATTAGATGGATTGTGCGCTTATTCATAAAGAGATCATTAATGAAGTCTTCCTAAAAACAAATATGTCCACATGTACAATATCAACTGGACAACGGCTCAGAAATCTTTTTGTTCATGCTGCTCATTTTGAGGAACAGGCAGTGACAGATGACTGCAGATTTCAGAGTGGACAGTCTAACAAAGTTTTAGTAATAATGCTGGTGCCTACGGATGGTGCTTGAGTAAGTCCTTCATGTACTTTATTTCATTTAATCTTGACCACCAATCTGTGAATCTCTATTCTTACAAAGTAAGAAACTGAGCCTTAGATGGGTTGAATGACTTGCTTTGGCTCACACCATCCATGGGATGGAACTGGATTTTTCACCTGGTTTTTCTGACTCCCAACACCTTTGTCTAAAGCTGCTGTTAAGACATTATGTTGGCAGCTGTTTCCACCACAAGAGTCTGCCTCAGGTAGGGGGCCAAATCCAGGCTAATGTTTTTCATCTTATCCATTGCTCAATTAAGAAAATTATTGAAGCATGCTTCAGATGCCCAGGCTTCATTTCCTCCTTTCTAATCATATGCTGGCTTTCCCATTACTCAAGCCCAGAGTTTCTGGATGTTTCTTGCATTTGAGTCTCTCTACTCAGTATAGTCGGGGGATGGCCATAAGCAGAGCTCAGCTCAGTCCGTCTCTCTCCTGGGGATCTGAATTGCCACAGGGCCTCAGACCCCAAAGAAACCTCTGAGTTAATTCATTCTAGGCTCCAGCAGGGAAGATAACTGATCAGGTCTTACTAAAGACACCCATGAATCTGCCTGGCCTTTGCTGGTTCTTGATTCTTCCTCTCAATCTTGTAAGACTGTATCTTCTATCTTTGCTTAAAATATCCAGATATTTGATTGATTATCCACAATAATAAGGAGTCATCAGTCCAACCAGTATAGAGAATGGAATAAGGTAGACTCCAGAACTCCAAGGGAGCCCCCTCAGAGTGACAGTCCACCATGTGTCAGGGGCTACAAAGGTGACCAGGTCTCAATCTCTAGCTAGAAGAAGGGCCCAGTCTGGCAGGAAAGACCAGACAAGTAGATGATTATGATAAACAGGTGCTATAAAATAGTACTGTATCAGGTGATAGGGTAGAGCCTCAGCTTTTCTGCTGTCACGGTCTTCCATCTTTGTAGCATGTCAAGGTATGCTACCTAGGATGGGCAGACTGCTCACTGTAGTCACAGCTGGCCCTGTTTTTAGCATACATAACATTGGAGGCATTTCTTTGACATGAACCAGCTCCCCATTCTAAGTCTCTTCTGTCTTTAACTTCCCTCTGACACCTGGGGGAGGACACAGTTATGGAGGAGGTGCTGCTTGAAATCCTGGCAGCTCAGCTGTGAGCCTGAAGAAAGAGTCCAGAGAATATCAGAGACACCAACTCAAGGTCCAGACTTGATAGATCTCCTGAATGAACCAATCAAAGATTCACCACTTTCCAGATTTTGTGTATGAAACAACTGCCTCTATTTAAACTTGAATTCTGGATCTGTAGTTAATAATGGTGTGACCTTGAGCAAAGCACTCAACCTCTTGGCACCTATTTCTTTACCCAAAAAATCTCAATAGTAATAATACTTCACAAGGTGGTTGTGACCATTAAATAGTATGTAAGCACAGTGTATTTCTTAAACCACAGCTAAATAATCAATAAATATTAGTTTAATATTATTTATATTATCAGTTGGGTATTTGGCTGCTTCTAAGCATAAATTATTCCTGATACAGATATTTACTTAAAGATATAAATGACTAATGGTAGCCCCCAAATTATTTTGCAAGCTTCTAAGATTTTCTCTTTAACAGAAGGCAATGAGTATTTATTGAGCCCTTTTTAAGGGCAAGACTCTGTTCTAGACACCTAAGGAATGCATAAAATGAACTGGGATTTGTAGACTCCTTGTATCAATGGGAGGGACATCTGGGAGGGGCAGAGGAATGCTCCTGCTAGATCTTGATATCACAAGATATACGCACTTTCCCTTGGACATATGAGTGAGTATATGCTTTGCCCTCTGTTTGGCTAAGAAGGTAATGACAATGTGGCGCCTGGGTGGCTCAGTGGGTTAAAGCCTCTGCCTTCAGCTCAGGTCATGATCCCAGTGTCCTGGGATCAAGCCCCACGTCAGGCTCTCTCCTCTGCGGGGAGCCTGCTTCCTCCTCTGTCTCTCTCTGCCTGCCTCTCTGCCTACTTGTGATTTCTCTCTCTCTGTCAAATAAATTTTTTAAAAAATCTTTTTAAAAAAAAAGAAGGTAATGACAAGACTCTCCATTCACGCATCGCCACCACTCCACTTAAACATCTAAGTAACAATGATACCTCTACAGCATATTTTGTGTATTCGCCTTTTCCTATCTGAAGTTTTACTGTGATCTTGGCACCTTCTACCGTGGCATCACCGTGCCCCCCGCAGTCTCCACTCTTGGCCTCTTCATACTGCCTTCGTTCTTTCCAGCATACGTTAGGAAACATTGTACATCAATATCCAGTCATCTCAAAGAGCTTTTGTTCTCTGCCCTCAGGCGTTCAATTTTAACCACAGCATATGGCCTTGGATCCCCTGCTAGAAGTTGGACAAGGAGATACTGGCCTTCGAGTCAATCTGCTTTGAGTTCAGCTGCTTTACCAGAGGAGCAATTTAACATCCTGGGCCAAATTTGTATCCTCATTCTGTTTTGGCATCATCGGACTTAAATGTTTACAGGCTGAGATAAAGCAATGGAAATGACAGAATATCTTAGCAACTGTTGGTGCTAGATTAGATTTCTCCCAACTTCCGATGACTTGTCAATATGTCTTTCCTAGGAGTCCTGTTAATTTTCTTCCTCTTCATCCCACATCTTTATAGTCAGCAAAACAGCTCTCCCTGATTTTTTCTTTCTTTCTTTCCTTTATTTGAAGAATCATTTTTCCCCTGGCCATTTGCTTTCTTCTAAATAGTGACGTTTTCTTCAGCAGCTACAAGAATAAATCTACTGGCTCTCATTTACTCTCCGTTCCTCCCACGGGATGGTCACTTCAGGAAGCCAAGCAGGAGGTGTTCCTCTAAGTACAATGAAGTGTCACATGAGGCTGCTCACCTCTGATTGTCCCACAACTAGCTCAGGGCTGCAGCTTCCCTCACATGCACCTGGAATGGGTAGGGCTGCTGCATTTCACCACAGAGGAGGACGGAGGTGACTCCCGCATGGCATGAGCTCCTTTCTCTCGAGCCCTCCCCCCTCACTGGTTCCTGACGGTCCTCATTCTTCCCCACTGACCTGACCGTGCTGAAGGCTAAACTGCAGCAGATTAAGGACTGGTAGGAAGATTCCTGTCCATTCTACAGATTCCAAAGATAAATTATGAGGCTGTAGGCTAACTGCCTGACAATCCAGAAAAGCAGGATTCCAGGAAAATAACAATACTTTTCAGAAAAATGACCCAACTCTTATACCCTGAAGCCCCCAGTTTCTAGGAAGTGAGAAAACGGTTAACACCAAACTGGAAAATGACTTCTGGGTCTGTTTTTTTCTGAGTATTGGTTCTGTCTTGTTTTGTGTGGAAGGTGCAAATTTGGGATAAAGGTGGAATTTGTCCTGTGTCTGTCTTGCTTGCTCTGTAAGCCCTGATCCAGAAGACAGCCCCTGGGCTGGGGGAGCTGTGAGTGGGCCTATGGGCCTGGGGCCTCTGTGCCTAGCATGGTCTAACAGGGTGGTGGGAAATCATGTGGGGAGGAGACAACGGAAACCTGGGTAGCTGCAGGCACTCCCAAAGGACTGAAGATGCTCTGCTGCTGGGCCCTGCTCTGCAGTCTTCCCTAAAGCTAAATAAATGCACTGGTAGATAAAGCCAATTGTGTTTGCACATTTGACCATCAACTTGAACTTGTGTCCACCACTGTGGAGAGTGAAGAAACAATTCAGCTACAAAGTACTCTACAGGTAAGAAACTGTCTGTATTAAAAAAGCAATGGAACATCGTTGACATAAGAACACCCTGGTTATAGCTATATTCAGGGTCTATTGTCCTGGATTTTCACCCTTTACCCTGGCCCCACCGCCCTTGTCTCACACGTGAGGGAAGGCTCTCTGTCAGCCTTCTGCAAAAGTCAGCTTCTCAGGGCTCCCTAGGAATCGGACAGGTCCTGTGTCATTCCTCAGGGGCCAAAACTCACACAGGGCCTCCTCTCCTGCCCTGTCCATTCTGTCTGGATCCCAGTTTCTTGACCTTCAAAATGAAGAAAGGAAAAATGATTAAACACACACACATACACACACACCTAGAACTAAATTATTTCATCACTTGTTTTGATCAAATTTGATTCATAGAATTCTTTCAACATTTCTAAACTCTGATTTGACATTTGTAGAGTAGGTGTCCCCCAGGCAGTGACCCTGTAATTTGTATTTTGTACAAATCAAACACCTAAATCAGCTGGTACTAAAATAGTGGTGGGGGCAGAGAGAAGGCCAGGAAAGTGTTGCCTTTGAAGTCTTTTTTGTCTTTGATGGTGTAAGGAGTGAGCTTCTGCTGTTACCATGCCAGCAGTCTTTGGAGAGTCAATAAGATACTTGTCTATGGCTGAGGGGAGCTTTTTTTTTTCCCCCAAGATTATCAATATAATGAAAAAAAGTCAAGCGGAAATGATTCTAGATAATGGCTGAGCTGGAAATATTGGTCTCAGTTAAACAACATCAGAAAGGCTCCATTTCCGCTTCGTCAATAGCAAGCGAAGTAGCCGACCAAATATCATTCTGTAAAGAAAGAGAACAAAAGAAGGAAGCATCCACCAGTTAGTTCACCTATTCTGAGACCTGCTTGCCATCCATCACTTTTACCAGATGCCCACATAGATCAGAACTGTTCGTGCCTTTCCAACTTTTTTGACTACAATCAACTAAAAAAGATTTATTTTATATCTTGACTCAGTATGTTATATTTTCCATTTTATTTTTGAATGCAGGCTGTGACCCACTAAATTGATTTCATGACCCCACAAATAGGTTGTATCCTACAGTTTAGAAGTCACTGAACCAGACCATGTGAGAACCTTCCAGGAATTGCATTAAATTTTATTAATTATCCTCACCCAGGATTAGTTTAGATGACTTAGCTGATTGGCCTCCAGGGGAAACTCAAGACCCCTACCGTCTCATTCTTACCCACTCTTCCTCCAAGAAGGAGGATCTTTCTCTGGATTGATCTAATTCCAGGACAAGGTGTTAGGACTCAGTCTAGTGAGTGGAACCTTCTAAGGGATGGAGAGGTTGAACACAAAGAGAAGAGGCATTTTCACAGGGAAGGTCGGAGACAGGCAACAGGATACCTCCTTCTTCACTCTTGGGAACTAACTCTCTCAGTTTCCCTCTGCTCTTCTCTCTGCTGAGGGATATTGTGGGTGATTCTCCCCAAAATTTTGGAGTGTCAAAATCCAATGGAATCAAGCAAAGAAGTTCTTTCAGCCTGCTTGAGTTTTAGACATCAGCAGGGCCAGAGTAAGTATTGTTTCTTTTTTTTTTTTTTTTTTTAAGTTTTTTTTTTTTTTTTTAAAGATTTTATTTATTTATTTGACAGAGAGAAATCACAAGTAGATGGAGAGGCAGGCAGAGAGAGAGAGGGAAGCAGGCTCCCTGCTGAGCAGAGAGCCCGATGTGGGACTCGATCCCAGGACTCTGAGATCATGACCTGAGCTGAAGGCAGCGGCCTAACCCACTGAGCCACCCAGGCGCCCTAAGTATTGTTTCTTAATGTGGTGATGAAGTAGCTAAGAATTCTCAATAATGTTAGAAACTACTGGTTCTCGAACTGGCAAAAATTCCAGCAATTAAAGAAGACTTAAGTTCTGAGTTTTTAGCCTCCACCCTATCCCGTCCTCAAGAGCTTGAAGGTTGCAGAGACAGCATTATTGGTAGATAGGTGTGTCAGCCTGGGAAATCATTTTTAATTATCACCTGTGTCATTTTTAGTGAAGAAAATGGTTGTGCTTAAGTGGGAGACATAGACAAGCCAAAAAGAATCTTTTTTTACCTCCTCAAATCTGACATCTGTAGATTCTTGATTTACATGGTCTACTACCCCAAAGTTAAAGATTTATAGGTAAGCCTGTTAAGTCTGAACTTGTCTCTATGAACTTATCTAAATATAAGACAGCCATCCAGGATAACATACTTTTCAATCTGACCCTATTCCAAGGTATACATGGCTGAATAATCCTCTTCGGTTCTGTTGAAATAAATTTCAAGACCCAAGATGGAGCAGACCCCGCCCAGCATGCCATGTCAGCAAACCAAAGCTGAGAGAACTCTCATGTCCTTATAAATGTTCTGCTTGACCAAAAACACAGTAGATCCAGTCAGTCAATCCCCAGACGCAAAGGCAATTCTGAGCTCCATACTTCACTTCTTTTTTTTTTTTTTTAATTTCTTTTCAGCGTAACAGTATTCATTGTTTTTACACAACACCCAGTGCTCCATGCAATCTGTGCCCTCTCTAATAGCCACCACCTCGCTCCCCCAACCTCCCACCCCCCGCCCCTTCAAAACCCTCAGGTTGTTTTTCAGAGTCCACAGTCTCTCATGGTTCATCTCCCCTTCTAATTTCCCCCAACTCCCTTCTCCTCTCTATCTCCCCATGTCTTCCATGCTATTTGTTATGCTCCACAAATAAGTGAAACCATATGATAATTGACTCTCTCTGCTTGACTTATTTCACTCAGCATAATCTCTTCCAGTTGCTACAAAAGTTGGGTATTCATCTTTCTGATGGAGGCATAATACTCCATAGTGTATATGGACCACATCTTCCTTATCCATTTGTCCATTGAAGGGCATCTTGGTTCTTTCCACATTTTGGCAACCATGGCCATTGCTGCTATGAACATTGGGGTACAAATGGCCCTTCTTTTCACTACATCTGTATCTCTGGGGTAAATACCCAGTAGTGCAATTGCAGGGTCATTTCTTAAGGAATCTCCACACTGTTCTCCAAAATGGCTGCACCAACTTGGATTCCCACCAACAGTGTAAGAGGGTTCTCCTTTCTCCACATCCTCTCCAACACATGTTGTTTCCTGTCTTGCTAATTTTGGCCATTCTAACTGGTATAAGGTGGTATCTCAATGTGGTTTTAATTTTAATCTCCCTGGCTAGTGATGATGACATACAAATGGCTATCATACTTCACTTCTTTATTCCTTCGTTGTTTTCTGTTTTTGTCTTTCTTGCTCCTTAATCTTTGTCCAAAAATGCTTTCTGCCTCCCACCCCATTTTGCTCTTCTCTGGAGCCTTCAAAATGGAGACACCCACTTCATGAAGTGTTAAGTGTTTTGTGTCACCTAAATGTTTTCTTTAAATCATTTTTAATAGTTCTGACTCATCCGTGGGAGAAAAAGCAAGCTCCATGAAGACAGGAAGCTCTTCATCCCTGAATGATCCACTCACCACACAGAAACTAACCCCACTCAGTTTTATTGAAATGAATAAAAACAGGATAAATAAAATGTAGCACAACGGTGCTGAGAAGGAAGGAGAGGAGAGGAGTTGCTTCCATCAAAGCAAGACAGTATGCTGGAGATTCAGAGGCGCTCAGGATTTGTTGGACCAGGACCCATAGGCAATTTCAGAGCTGACACTTCCGCCTGCTGCCATCACCCAGGTGGAACTTAGCAACATGGAACCAGACCATGAACTGGGTATCCTGCCAGCCTCCGCCAACCGTGCAGTCCTCTAAATAACCGCGATAATTGCAAACATTTGTCGAACGTTAATACATATTGAGCCCAGCACCAAACACGGAATGAGACTCGGTGTCTTCCCATAAAACAAACCCCAAGAGCTACCAAAACACCATCAAATAATGACTTTCAGCTCAATATCTGGAGACAAATATGTATATGACCACAAAGGTTAAGAGCTCTGCTCCCGATTACTTAAGAGTGCCAGTCTTCTTCATTTTTAATCATCTGTTTTATTGCTACTATGTTGTCACAGCCATCACCATGGTGCCTAGCACATTTTTTATACAGTTAATGCAGATCTTTATCAAGTGTGAGAAGTGTGCTCATTTCCCCTCTTAATGCCAGGTTCCCTCCATGAATTGTCTCTGACGGCTGCAGTGGGATGAATACTGTGTGGGATTAATGAGAAGCCACTGGCCCCTCTGAAGTCCTTTCATTTATGGGCCCACTTGAACATTAATATGATCAAAGGATTTCAAAGAGGCCAGGGCCACTATTCACACTAACGCAAGAAACCCATCCAAGAAAGAACGGCTATTAAAAACAAATGTATAAAGAAAGTGTAAAATAAATAAATAAATAGATAGATTTTTTAAAGAGGATTCATTAAAAAAAAAGAAATGTAAAAGCCAGTTCTCAAAATTCAAACAGAATGGAGAATTTTAAACAGCTTCACATGCAACTCCGTGTTTGTTAACCAAAGGATAAAGATAAAAAGATTAAAGGAGAGATTTGTTCATCCAGACGCCCTGGTTTTCTCCCGTCCTTCCCCACCAGCCCAAAGACCGTTTTTGCTGGCGGCACTTTGACATGGAGCTCCATGTCACACTCAGAACACAGCATGGTGATTTCACATTGATAAATCATATGCATGTATTGGTATCTGAATGTATTAAATCATGAAAGCAAGGTGATATTTCAACGCAAGCACATGAGTGGGCTTCTGCATAAAACTTCCAGCAATCAGTACTACACAAAAAAGGTAAATGTCAGGGACAGAAATTTTTGTCCTTAAATAAATAAAAGAACTTTAGTGAAATAAGCCATGTCTCATTTCTAGCTTGACTTCTGGCTGCCTAAAGGCCTCTGTACATCTTCTGGGGTTTTGCATGGAGAAAAGCCCACTTTATTTAACAGGGTGAGGTGACTCCGAATGGAGCCCATGATATTTTTTTGTGGGTGAAGTATTGTTCACTGAAGTTAAAGGAAGACGTTATTTTTAAGTCTGCAAGCAGTTTTTCTACTTTTCTAGAGAAGAAGTCTTAAATTCTTTGAGTAAAAACTTCTCTTATGATTTAAGAACATTTTTTCCATGAACTTTATTCATACAAAGATCAAGTGAAGATCTTATTCTGGAATGGAGATGACAGACTCAGTGCTGCTAAACAGCTCGAGCCGATTGTTGTGATCAGTATCTTTGAGGAAGCAGCCTAGTTTAATGGTTTACATGAAGATCGTGGAATTATACCTAGGTTCAAATCTGAGCTTCCTCCATTTACTAGCTATGTGACTCACAATTTACCAACCTCTTTGTGCCTCAGTTTTCTCATCTGTAAAACTGGAAAGCAGTCCTCCTCATGGGGCAGCAACATACAATACTACTGGGAGCCCAGGCTGTAGTGCTTCTGGCAACACAGTCACCTGCAACCTATTGCAAGGTATGACTTTGGCAATGGTCCTGGTTGCCAGGCCTCTGTACATTCCTGTCCTTGTCCAAAACCTGGATCTTTCTATCATTTCTGAGCTCTACCCAATGTCCTTCAAAGAAATGTCCTTATTAGTGGTGCCTGGCTGTCTCAGCTGGAAGAGCATCCAGCACTTGATCTCAGGGTCATGAGTTCAAGCCTCATGTTGGGTGTAGAGATTACTTTAAAAACAGCAACAACAAATAAAAGTCTCTGGGTAGCTCAGTCGGTTAAATGTCAGACACTTGATCTTAGCTCAGGTCTTGATCTCAGGGTCATGAGTTCATGCCCTGTGTTAGGCATGAAGACTAATTAAAAAATAAAATAAAATAAAATAAAATCCTTTATCTACTTAAGTTAACACAAGCTGGTTTTTGTTGTCTGTAGCCAGGAATCTTAACCACTACAATCAGGTCACCTGGATTATACTTGAAACCTGGAAACAACTTAAGGTGACTCTTCCTCAAAAAAACAAAAAATAAAACACTAATAATAGAATACTTTGAAAAGAACAATTTAAATTTGGTTCAAAAACACAGTCTTACAGAGAGGACCAGAGAATTATCCCCCTAGGTGAATTGCCAGGTCCTAAATATTTCTCCAAGTTCAACAGTTTTCACCAGACATTGCCTGCCCTTAGCAGGGTCATTGTGATGACATCTCTAATTGGAACAACATATGCTTAAAGAAGCGTTGTGCAATGCATCAAGTCCATAATTATGTACAAATCCCTGTTAGCTTAGATGTCTGACTGACTAGCCATACCCCCATCCAAAGGATGGCCCATGAGCCCGAGAATCTCTGCCCCAGTATGCCTCCCAGCCAACCAGTTCAACAGCAGAGGGGTTGCCCTATAGTTACTTGTCTAAGCCAAACATTTTGCTGCAGTGAAATGAAAAATAAAAAGTGAGATTCTCATAAAGCTGAATTTACTCTGTTTAAAGAATTGGTCTTTGTGAAAATAATTATGTCCTACATTACTCTTTATGCCAAAAATGTCCAATTCTTTGTGAAATAATCATGAATGAAAATCATAATTTGAAGAGGATTTTAATCTCATTATTTGGCAAAGTAAAAAGTTGAAAACCATTTTTTTTTCATTTGTTTAAGAAATCAGAAAACTTGGAACCTCTGACTGAAGGAACACCCCGACCCCTCCCAGGGTACTCTACTAATTATCATTATTCACACTCCACTGGAGTCCTACTCCAGCTAAAGAGTAGGACTTATATTAAATGGAGCAATTGCACTAGACTAAGGCAAGGATGATAACTGGTGACCCTCGCCATAGAGCATCAGAGACCTCAAAAGGAGAGGGGAGACACATTCACAACGACCAGAAAAGGACTCCTGTTCTCCTTCCAAGGAACAGTCACAGAGCACTTTGTGTCCAGTAGTGCTCTATACAGGGATTTTTTTTTTTTAATGACCTGACTTCATTTGTGATTTTTTTTTTATTAACTTCTTTCCATTGCAAGGAAGAGGCATTCAATTCACATGTCTTAGCTCTATCTCCAGTGCACTGAGAGGCTACATGTTATGAAAATAAACTTCTTTCATCAAGATTTTTTCCTTCCTGCATAGGTCAACCAGATTCTGCTGCTTTCCCATTATCCCAAGTGCGTATGACATATTTAAGACCTTGTTCTTGTCCTCATGATTACAAGTACTTGTGTAGAAATTTTCTTTTGCCTAATTTTTGCATTTATTCATTTGACATTGAGCACCTACCATGTGCCATGCACTGTGGTGAAAAAGGCATATAGGACACAAAGTCCCTACTCACCAGAGTCTTGTAACTACTCTAAGGGCTAATTTGACCTTTTTCGACTGGTACCTTTAAAAACACACTATTGTACAAACAGTTTTAATAATGAAAATACATGTAAATATTTATCATTTGTCACTTCTTCAGAAGATTTCAAATTTGATTCAAGAGACTTCCTAAATACACTGGCTAAAGTTGGAAGACCCCAGGAAAGCTTTGCAGGAATAGTGAGTGGAAATACTATTTGAAGTGTGAGGCTCAGGATACCACCTTTCTCCAACTTGAGGTAAAACCACAGGAGGTATCTGAGGAGAGAGCAGGCAGAAAAAGTAAAGATATAATTGAATCATTAGGATTTGTTATAATCATCAGGGGAACAGAAAGGAGAGACAGGAGTAAGGGTCAGGGAGAGGAATGAAATATCTACAAAAGATAGCAGCTCTTCTGTAAACCCCACATGTGAGCCAGGGAGAAAGCAGATAGACTCTGTCGTGCCCCAGAGGGCAGAAGTAGGACAAACAGAACTAACTCTGGTGTTTCATTTGAACAATTACCAAAGAACAGTGCTTTCAGAGGCACTGCCTTCAGAAGTGATGAGCCTCCCATTACTGGTGTTGGTAAACTGAGGCTAGATGAAGCCTGGCAGCCATACTGCCAAAGAGACTCCCACTCTGGATGAGAAGGTAAATAGCACAATCTACTCTTTCAGTGGTAGAAATACTAGCAGAAGTGCCTAAAGAGTTACACCAACTCATTTTACATATAAAACAACCTCTCCCAATATGAATTTTTATAGTTTGAATAAAGAGCTAGCTTTTTATATATCACAAATCACTGACGCCCTCCAAGAGCTCTGCCATTAGAACGTTTTTACCCAAAGGGAGCACAGACCAGGGAAGTCATTCATTACTATGTCATCTCTTCTATAGAACAAATATTCTTAGTATTCCTTTCATCACAAGAGACCTCCTCAGAACTAATACTTTAGTTATGAGCATGGTAACTAGAGCCAGCCAGGGACCTGACTAAGAAATGTTATTTTGTCACCATTTGCTCTACTCATTATTCTTCTCTTCATATATAAACTCTTCACCAATTTAGAAGACATTTTGTAACAGAGTTACTACAGGGTTGCATCTGACAGTCACAATGAATAAAAAAGAAAAGATTTTCAAAGGCCTACTATGTCCCAAAGAGCTCAGCATGGCTTAAGTGATAATTAGATGAAAAGCTAAGGCAATATATAGTCTTTACGTTGTAGAATGAAGCATGATATATCAGTATATAAGATACAGAAAAATGGATCAAAAAAACATTCAACCTTCTCATTATTTTGTGTGGCTTCCTCTTTTACAAATACTCTGACTCTATCATCTCATAACATTATCAGAACAAAGCTACAAGTTGTCAAAGAAAGTATTGTTATCCCTGTTTTAAGTGAGACTTTGAGAGGCTGGTGAGCCCAAGATTGCAGAACTACTACTACTTCAAACCCGAAGCCTGCGACCCTTCCTGATGACCTTCAGTAAGGAGCCAGATCTGCATTTTAAAAACATACAGGGATGTGTACATCCGAACAATTATTAAATCCCCTTCCCAGTGGTCACAGCTGGGTACTGAGACAGAGAGAACTACTTGTGCTGAATGAACAAAATTACATATATAGTAGCCAATAGCTCTTCCAAATCTATAGGATGGTCTTGGCATTTTTTCAGAGGTTGCAAATCTTTGTGTACAAGAGGGAATAATCATATCTCTAGTGAGCAACCCAGGGCTAAATACACCACTGTTCAATGTAGTTTTATAATTGGTAAGAAACTAAATGTAGGCGTTACTGTGTTCTTATTTTCCTGTTCTATTTCTTTTCACCCACAGACTAAAAACACAAAATTGAATAAATACTGCAGCTGTTTCATTATCTTCCTCTCCAACTAGATTTTCCTAATTTCTGAGTTCAACATGTACAACAAGCAAATCACATTGTAGATTCCCTCAGAATCTATGAGTCTTCCATATTTTTTGTGAATAGACCCTTCCAAATTCTTGATGCTTTCTTCCCTACAACTCCCTCTCCCCATTCCCATGCTTTCTTGCCCCGAGCCACCCATTCTAATGTGTTAAATATATTTTACATATGTGTCTATCCTTGAAAGATGTTTTCATTCATCTAGTCAAAAAAATGTTATTAAGCACCCCTTTTATCTGCCAGGCACCATTCTATAAGCTTGTACAGCTGTCAGTTTTTGCTGCATAACAAACCATCCCAAAACTTGGTGCCTTAAAAAATGACCATTCATCTAGCTCATAATTATGTAAATCGGCATTTTAAGCTGGGCTCATCTAAGCAGTTCTCTCCTAATCGTAGATGATTTCTGCTGGGCTCTCCCATGCTCTTCCAGGTCATCTGGGGACTGGCTCTATCACATCACTACAGCTTCAGCAGCTCCCTGGAGGTCTCTCATCATCTAGGCTAGTCTGGGCTTCTCCACATAGCCATCTCAGGGTCCAAAGAGCAGCCAGACAGAGTAAGCCCTATAGCACAAATATTTGCAAATCTCTCACTGATTCACATTTCTTATTTTTCCGCCAGCCAGAGCAAGTTACATGGTCAAGTCCAGAATCAGTGTGAAAGGGGACCACCCAAGCACATGGGTACAGGGAGGTATGATTCATTTGGCCTCTATGACTGCAAATCATCTATTATACCAGAGATTCAAAAGTGAACAAACAGATGTTGTCCCTACCCTCTGGAACATTCTTTTCTCACATCTTCCATCGGGACTTTGTATTTGTCAGCTTCCTACGGTGGCCAAGTAGACAGGTGTAAGCCAATATTCCTTTGTGGTTTTAATGTATCTGATAAGGGATAAGAACAAACATTTCTTTACACACTTAAATAGCCATTCATATTTTCCCTTCTATGAATTGCCTATTTGTGTGTCTTGCCTATTTTCTATTGGATTTCCTACATTTTTCCTACTGATTCTAGGAACCCAATGTATATTAGGTAACAAACTCATATATTCAAAGATGAAGGAAGCTGTGTAACGGTCAAGTCTCCATAGCTTGTATATTATTTCACTGTGAATCTATCATACAGAGAGACATATGTATAAAGCATATATGTAAAATTTAAAGAATAGTTATAGAGACCCTTGTGCCACTGCCCCAGTGAACTCACCATTTATTATTTCTTTCTTATTTGAGATGCTGCTTTTAGCATACACAATTATCATTGTATACTTGAATCTATTTCTGGGCTTTTATTTTGTTTCTTTTCCACTTTTGAGTGCTTATCAAGAATAACCGTTGAATTTTGTCAAATGCCTTTCGGCATAGCTGACAATGCTCATAAGATTTTCTTCTCATATTGAACCACATTTTGTATTCCTGGAATAAATTCCATTTAATCTTGTTGTCTCATTTTTTTTAATGTGCTGGGGATCTCTCCTTGCTGACATTTAACTTAGGGTTTAACCTCAGTATTGGCAAATAAAATTGATTCAAAGTTTTTGTTTTCTGCATTATTTGCCGGAACTCGTTATACTGGTTACAGAGTGCTATGCCTATTTGTCTATAAGCTGGAGCAGTTTAAATAGCTTTGAAATTATCTGCATTTTAAAAATGAGGTAGACTTTGGATGTTTTTCCAAAGCAGAGCTCCTCTATCCTATATCCTTCAGGAAAATCAGCCTGTTTAGAGTATCAGGTTTTTTTCTGGACTTATGATAAATAAATTATATTTTCCAAGAAATTTGTCATTTTTATTATACTTTCCAATTTGTTTGCAAAGACTTGAACAAAGTAGTCCCTTGCCTTTTAATTTCCTTTGTTTTCCTGGTTATTTGCCCTTTAGCCATTTCATTGTTCATATTCACACATTGTTCACAGTTGCACCTTTTTTCTTGGCTCAGTTAGACTTCTGTTTACCTAATTTATTGTTGATTTCAAAGAATAATCTTTTGCCTTTATTTATTAGTTTTACCATTTTCCTATTTTCTAACTTATTGATTTATTCTTATATCTCTATTAATTTTTCTGTGCACTATCTTTTCATTTATTTTGTTGTCTTTTTCATACTTCTTGAGTTGAATGCTTAATTCTAATTTTGTTTCATTCCTTTACACAGGCCCTCAGGTTGTATCTCCTGCAAACACTGCTCAGCGGTGCCCCATAGCTGCCGTTACACAAAGGCTTCCTTCTCATTAGTTTCTGGAGGGTCTGCAATTTTGATTTATAGCTTGTCTTTGAACCAAGAGTTGTTTAGAAAAGAATATCTTATTTCCTAAGAGATAAGCCTTTCATTTTTGGAGATTTTTAAAATTAATGTCTAGCTGTTCTAGTTTAGCAAGGAAAGTTTTTGCATAATTTTTACTTTTTTAGTTTATTGTGGTTATCTTTGTGAATTTTTTAACACTGGTTCATGAGTATTTGAAAAGAAAGAATGTTCTACGTTTGCACAGTTATAGAACTTTACACAAATGTACATACAAATATAAAACATAAGAATATTAATGTTGCTATTCCTATGATATATTAATTAGGTCCACTTAATATCTTATTAAAGTTTCCTATGTTCTTACTTACTTGCTGATTTTTATTTTCAAATGTTTTTACAGTCCTTTATAAGAGAAGTTCTAGTAATTGTGCTAATGGTATAGGCTAACTTTTTTTTAGGATTTGAACACAACATTTATTGGTCGTAACATTTACATCTTAAATGTAGGTTTCTTTTTTTCTTTTTTCCCAGTCACTGAGCTATAACTGACATGTAACATTGTGTTAGGTTTAAGGTATACAATGTGTTGATTTGATACACTTATATACTGCAAAATGATTACCACTAAAACATTAGCTAACATCTCCAACCTGTCACATAATTACCATTTCTTTTTTGTGGCAAGAACATTTAAGATTTACTCTCCTAGCAACTTTCAAGTATATAATCAGTATTATTAACTATAATCACCATGCTATATATTATATCCCTAGGACTTGTTAATCTTATAACTGGAGGTTTATACACTTTGACAAATATCCCCCCATTTCCCTCCCCACGACCCTCCCCACCGCCAGCTCCAGGCAACCACCATTCTACTCTCTGTTTCTCTGAGTTCAGCTTTTTTAGATTCCTTATATAAGTGATATCACACAGTATTCGTCTTTTTCTGAATTATTTCACTTAGCATAATGCTCTCTGAGCACTTTTTCATGTACCTGTTGGCCATTTGAATGCTTTCTTTGGCAAGAATGTCTATTCAGTTCTTCTTACTATTTTTTAATTGCACTGTTTGTTTTTTTCCTATTGAGTTGTATGAGTTCCTTTTGTATTTTGGATATTAGCTCTACTTATCAGACATATAGTTGCAAATACTTTCCTCCATTCTATAGGTTACCTTTTCATTTTGGTGATTGCTTCCTTTTCTGTGGAGGAGCTTTTTAGTTTGACCTAGTTCCACTTATTTATATTTGCTTTTGTTGCTTGAGCTTTGGGTGTCATATCCAAGAAATTGCTGGTGAGATCAATGTCAAGGAGCTCTTCCTCTGTGTTTCTTTTAGGAATTTTATAGTTTCATACATTATGTTTAGGTCTTTAATCAATTTCAGATTAATTTTTTTGAGTGGTATAAGATAGGGGTCCAATTTCACTCTTCTGCTTGTGGTTAGGTGGAGGCTAACATTTATTGAATGCCTGCTATGTGTCAGATAACGTTAAGATCTTTAGCTAGATTATCTCATTATCCTGCTAGTTCTATTCTTGTTCAAGCCCTCATCTTTCACCTAGCCTACCACAGTGCTCTAAATTTGTCTCCCAATATGTCTATGTCCCACTCAAACTCCTACTCCACAGAGCACAGCATCTAAATGGTCATCGGGTTGTGCTCTGAAAACTTCAAGCTGTGATTCTCAGGTTATGCTCCTTCAATTCAATTCTCTGAGGGTAGGGTCCAGGAAACTGCACTTTTTTTGTTTAATTTTTTATTTTTTATAAACATATATTTTTATCCCCAGGGGTACAGGTCTGTGAATCACCAGGTTTACACACTTCACAGCACTCACCCAAGCACATACCCTCCCCAATGTCCATAATCCCACCCCCTTCTCCCAAACTCCCTCCCCCCAGCAACCCTCAGTTTGTTTTGTGAGATTAAGAGTCACTTATGGTTTGTCTCCCTCCCTGCCCTATGACCCAGCAATTGCACTATTGGGTATTTACCCTAAAGATACAAACGTAGTGATCCAAAGGGGCACATGCACCCGAATGTTTATAGCAGCAATGTCCACAATAGCCAAACTATGGAAAGAACCTAGATGTCCATCAACAGATGAATGGATCAGGAAACTGCACTTTTAAGAAATACCTTGGAATGTCATTACACAGACTAAAGTTTAGAACCACTTGTCTATAGAAAAAAACATAACATCTTTTAGGTACAGCACAGTATTCCATTTTTTAAGGAAAAATATATACTTATAATTGCTTATATAATTGCTGGGTAATAAGTTAGTATTACTTGGGTAATATATAATACAAAATATACAAAGTGAACAATGAAAACTCCTGCTTTGCCATCCCCCAACCTCATTCCTCTCCCCAGAGATAACCAATATTTGGTGGGCACAGATTCAGTCCTCTTTTTGTTTATTTAGACCTCTATATGTCTACTTATATACACATACTACATTTATATATATGTCTATACATATATATACATACACATATTTATATAAACACATACATGCTTTCTATATATAGTGTAAATGTATAGTATAGTATATGTATGGTATATATGCATACAGTAAATGTATATTATATTTATAGTATATATACTATATATAGTATATATGTATGTATATGTATAATATATATATACACATGTATAGTACATGTATAGTGTATGTATGTGTATAATATATAGTGTATGCACACTGTGTGTGTGTATATATATATATATACACACATATAGTGTATATGTATTATAATAGAGGTCTACTTTGTTCTGTTTAACAGCTGTATGGTGTTGCATGTGTGGATCTACCATAATTTATTTACTGACTCTTCAGTTGGCAGATATTTAGATTGTTTCCAATATTTCACTCATTACAAACAGTGCTACAGTAAATACTCTTGTGCATGTGCCCAAGTATTTATTTACAGTAGATTCATAGAAATTCAACGACTCAGCTAAAGCATATGTGCATGTATCAATTAGGACTCTTCGAGTTGCAAGTGCAAGAAGACTCGATCTAGACCAATAGACGTGAAGAGGGAAATTATAGGCTGGTTTTATTCAAACTCCAGGGGAGGAGCTTGCTTTAGGAAAGAGTTGATCCAATGGATCCCATTTCTTCCCATCTATCTTCTGTCTTCCCTAATATTTACTTCCTCCTAAGGATAATTCACCTCATTAATCCCAGTTAGCTGCCAGTACAGGGCATCATGATTCTTCCATTTACTTTCAGCAAGGATGGAGAAAGGGCTTTGGTCCTAAATTCTAAGCAAAAGTCTTGAGATTCTCCCTGATTTGGTTAGTTTAGGCCATATGTCCACTTCCACACCATCAATCATCGTGCCCAGAGAGACAGAATGTCCTATGGACATTCAGAACTGCTAGTGATACATCACTCCTCTGACATTGTGGGTAGAGCCAGCTTACTTAGAAGTGTTTTGATTCCAAACAGAAATCACCAGAGTGAATTATATATTTGGACAGATCAATGCCAAATTGCCTCCCAAAAATTTACACTACCACCAATCATGTATGTAAGTTGCTGTTTCTCAATATCCCCCACCAAAATTTTCTGTTATTTATATTTTATTCATTTTTATCTAATGTAGTATTGATAAGCATTTTTACATGTGTTTATTGGTCTGTTCTATTTCTCCTATAAATTGCCTATTTATAACCTCCAACCATATTTCTATTTTTGAATGATTTATAGAAGTTCTGTATAAAATCTACACAATAATCAGTCATCCATTAAATATGCTGCAAATAGTTTTCTCTGTATGTTACTCGTCTTTTAAACTTATCATGCCATTCATTGTGCAGGGATAATTTTAAATTTTTATGAGGTTATATCTGTCAATCTTTTTCTTTTATGGTTTCTGGTGTTTATGTCTTGTTTTAAGAGGCCTTTTCCACCCCCAATTTTATTTTAAAAAGTTGTTCCCGTATGGTCTCTCTCCATATACATTTATAATTTCTTTTGTAGTCAGCGGCTTAACTCACCTGAAGCTTATTTTTATGGATGGTTAAGATAATAGCCTATTTTTCCTTTTTTCGGAATCAGTAACTAATTTTTCATGTACTATTTATCACATAGATTATACATTCCCCTATAGATTTAAAATACCGCTTTTATTCTAAACTAAATTTCTACAGATGATGCACAAATCTGTTCTGGTCTCCCTAGTGCACCAATTTGCACCCTAGTCTCTGACACCATTTTAAATCATGTCATTAACATATGTTTTTATCATTGCTTGGCACTCTCTATAGGACATGCCAGGACCTAATTCTTTAGCATGATATATAAGAATCTCTAAGACGTGAACTTCATTTATGTCTCCAGCCTCCTCACCCATCATCTAGCCTCTCATCTTTTAGAGTTTGGTAAAACCAAATATAGATCATTCCAAATAGACATGATTTTGGAGCGCACTTTTTCTCTATTATTTCCTCTTGGATGACAGCCTCCCCTCCTTCCTTACTCAGTGACTCTTACTCATCCTCTAGAACTCAGCTCAGTCAAAATTACTTACTAACCACTCTGAACCCCCACTATCCCTGATCTCAGTTCTGTCATCTACTTCTATTAGACAGAAATAACCTCTTCATACATGTGTCCTTCCTGCCAGCTTTCCTACAACAGAGCTAACGTTTATTGTTCTTTATACCTCCAGCACCCAGTATAGTCCTTGTCATAATAAGAAACATTCAAAAAATAATTGTTGAATTGAGCTATTTCTTTCCCTCATTTTATTATGACTTATATTCTCTAAAGTTTATAACTCCATCGGTAGAATAAATCAGTCTTTTTGGAGACTAAATTTGCAAGACAAACTGTAAAAGAAATTTATTCTTAGAAATTCATGTCAGCTCCATCCACCAAAAAGTACCTTATGATTAAGGGAATTTCCTTTTTCCTAGCACATGCTTCAGAAATAGGTTATAAACACAGCCCTAGCTCAAGTATCTGATAACTGAAAACAAGTATTTCATTAAATCCAAATCACAATTATAGTAATTCATTCTGCTTTTGGTTAAATTGCATTTTATTCTTCTTGAATAGAAAGAAGAAATTTTGAGAAATTTTAAAATTCAAATCAATGATTGATTATTTGCTCAGTTTCATATATATATATGTATATATATATATATACACACACACACACACACACACACACACACAAACACACACACACACACACACACACACATACATACATACATACATGCTGGAACCATATCAGGAGCTTGTCTGTTGAACCCCATGAAAATAATAAAAGCACTAATGACTTATCAGTACTGGACTAAAAGTATGTGAGGATTTGGAGCAGCATAAAGAATTCTTATATTTCTTTTATTACTAGATCAGGAAAGTAGACTATAAACATAGTACTCTAAAAAACATTTACTGATCTTCTTGAACAAAAAGCCCTTATGACATCCAGTATTCTCTTCTTGTTGAAAATGCGTATTTTACAAGTGTTATCACTAAAGCTTAAACTGATCTACATTGGTTCTAGGATTCAGGCATGTCTGAGGAGAGGTTGGACAAACCCAGCAAAATTACCTTCATAGAAGAGAACCAGGAACCTCCTGAGAAGGAAATTCTAAGCAGAAAGGACAGAGGAGCAAAAGTCTCATTCATCCAAGGACCAGAGGTGAAAGTGAGAGAGAAAGGGTGACTTTGAACACTTCAGAGGTTCTGCAAATCACATCACTCTGCCCCCTCACTTCCACCTGTGCAGACTCGTCATCACCTGTGTGAATCATTCTCCATCCTGATTCATTTCTAATGGACAGTCATCTCAGAACAAGTGTCACGTTCCTTGCTATCCCTTTTTCATCTCCCAGTCCAAGAGGAAGACTTTTCCAATAGGTCATGTTCTTTGACACTGATCTCTTGTGTGGCCTTGAATGAGATGCTTAAACCATTCTGTACCTCAGGTTCCTCATAGGCAGTAAAAAGTTAATGACACAACCTACCTCCCAAGATTAGAAGATTAATCCAGAGGTGCCTGGGTGGCTCAGTTCATTAAGCAGCTAACTCTTGATCTCACCTCGTGTCTTGATCACAGGGTTGTGAGTTCAAGTCCCATGTCGGGCTCCACACTAAATAAATAAAAAGATGAGTCCAAACTAAATTTTAAGAGAAAAAGTAATCAAAAAGATTAAATGATTAATCAAGGATTAGAAGAGTTAATAGAAAAAGAGTAATTAAAACAGTTTGATACATAAAGCACTGAAAACAGAGCTTTACACATAGTAAGCTTGTAGCAAATAACTATTATTATTCCCTCTCGTCCTACCCCCCTCCTCCCCCACTTTACCCTTCTTCCTCCTCTCAATAAATATGTCTCCCCCTCTGTGCTCTCCCTTTTTCTATTCTTCACTCCTACTCCTTTCTCTTTTCCTATTCTTCACTCCTCACAGTAAAATGGAGGGGATGGGAGAGGAGGAGAGCTGCCAAGGAGTATGTGAGCATTTTTCATATACTATATGAATTCACATCCATATATTTCTTATATAAATTTCATAAAAGTCTCATCAACTAAGTATTATCACTAATTTTTTTTTTCATTTTACAGATGAAAAAATGAGGCACAAAAAGGTAATCAAGTTGTGGCATGTTTGGCCTCTGAAGTTTCCATGTTTAGCAAATATAAATTTTTTGGCTATTTTTTCTCTCTCTCTCTCTTTTAATTGAGATATAATTAATATGTACCATTATATTGGTTTCAGGTGGGGGTTTTTTGCTATTTTACTTTTCACTGAAGTATAATTGACATACCACATTATATTAGCTTTAGGTGTAGAGCATAATGGTTCAATATTTGTATGTATTGTGTAATAATCACCACAATAAGTCTGGTTAAAACCAAGCACCATACATAGTTACAAAGTTTTGTCTCGTAATGAAAACTTTAAGATCCATTCTCTTAGCAACTTTAAAGTATGCACTACAGTATTATCAGCCATAGTCACCAAGCTGTACATTATATCCCCATGACTTATTTATTTTATAACCGGAAGTTTGTACCTTTCTGATCGCCTTAGCAATGTATTTTTAAAGTTTTTTGTCTAGCATTTTTAGATGTTTTATGATAAGGATGATTTTTTCAGAGTATCTTGTCATATTGCTACATAGGAATTTATGGTCAGAGTTTAGAGGCTAAATTGCAGAAGTGGGATTGATTGCTCTCTTCTTTATTAATTATTAACATTTCCCTCTCTAAGAGGTCTTTCCCAGGCAGGAGAAACACACTGTAATATCTCCTTTCTTAAAATAAATTCTATTGACCCCTATAGTGAATGCTATTGGCATCTCTCCTCGATCCCCTCCTCCCCATTTTGTTTTTTTTACCAAGTTGATGGACCCATCTCCAGCTGCAATGTTGGCTGCTAATAGTTCACAGATGCCCCTGTCTCTGTTGCCTTGTCCTTGGTCAAAGGGATGCTGCCTGGCCCAAAAGGTTACACACCTCCAACTGGGAACAGCTCGCCACTCATGACTGCAGGACATGGGAGTACAGAAGTCAAGCCCTTTGCAACAAGGTAGGACCAACTTTGTGGTGCAATTCATACTCCGGAGTGAAGCAGACCCCGGCTGAAATCTCATCCTTGATTTGCTCCTTCTCCTCCCCTCTCCTGCTTCCTTCAATCCTCCTGTTGGATTTGGCCAGCACACCCTGGGACCGCGAATGAAAAGACTACTCCAGACACCTCTGCTCCAGACTCTGCCTCCACCTTTATTGTGAATGTTATCAATACTGCAATGGAAAAAGAAAAACAAGAAAGAATGTGAAGCTGTAATAATCAAGATAGTGGCACAGGGAGTGTCATGTGACTAGAACAACCTGTGCTCCTGAGCAGACCGCAGACAGGGAGTGTGTGGAGTGCATGACCTCCAAAGATCAATGTTTCTCCTAAGTCAAGCATTCTCTCCCTGGGTGAGTACATTGAGCTGCAATGAGGATCTGGCTGTTTTCAGCCCAGAAACAGGAAAGGAGGCCCAGTTTTCTGAACACTCCTGTGCTTTTCAACTAGTCTTGTCCACACAGGCTTGTGTTTGTTAAATCTCCTCTAGCCAGACATTATGACTTCCCACACCTACAACCCAAGACATTCCCTCTGTAAACCACATGCACCTACGTCTCCATCTCAAGCTCTCCTTCTAAGAATCTCAACCTAACATTTTCTCTAGCTACTACACCATCTCTCTGTTACAGCAAAATTCCTGAAATGTTCATTTAAACTTGCTGCCTCAGCTTCCTTAACATTTTTGCTCTCTTGAACCTACTCCAATAAAATGTTCGTACCCACTGTTTTACCACAATAGCTCTTGGTCACAAATGATGTCCACATTCTTAACCCTAATGACAGTGTTCATCACACATCTTGCTCATACAATTAGCTATTTTTGACATAAGTGATGATTCCCTCTGTAGAACACTGTCTCCTTGCTTCCACACCAACTCTGCCTCTGCTCTGTGTCCTCACTCCTCCCTTGCTTACCTCCTTTGCTACCTCTTCCTCCACTCCCTGGTTTCCAAATCTTGGACCTTTCTCAGGGCTTAGTCCTTGAACTTCCTCTACTTCTTCCTCAGTGTCCACTGTCTGAGTGGTATCATCTCATCTCCAACTAACTGACACTCCCAAATTTGTACCTCTAACCCTGACTTCTCTTCAAATCCCAAAATCATATATCCAACTGCGTATCCCACATCTGCATTTGGATGTATATGGGTATCTCCAATTTAAGATGTCCAAAGTCAGACCTACAAATCACAACCCATGCTCCAGTCCAAATACATTTCTCTCATACCTACTTCTTTCTCATACCCCCACCTTCCTCATTTCAGTAAATGTCAATACTACCTTTCCAGTTGCTCAGGCCATAAACCTGAAAGTTATTTTATTTCTCTTTTTCTATTACACTTTACAGGTAGAATCTGTTGAGGTATCCAATCAGATCTGCCTTCAAAGTGAATTGCAAAGAATACTTCTTCAATGTCCACTGCTATTACCCTAGTCCACAGCACCATTGCTTTAGCCTTAATTATTGAAATCGCATCCTAACTGGTCTCTTGCCTCTACCCTTATACCTGATGCTCTATTGTCCACAGAGTACCCAGAGTGATCTTATTAAAATTCAGAATACATCATTTCTATATGCAAGTTCTTCCAGTAGCATAGTGTGGTGGCTGGAAGCATGGACTCTAAGCAGCTTTGGGTCAAATTCCAGACCTCTCACTGAACTCTGGGCCTCAAACTTCTTATCTATAAAATGGGAGAAAATAAAATACCTACCTCTTAGGTTTGTTATGACAATTAGATGAGTTCCTATTGACAACAGAGCCTGATGTCCTATGACTGTTTAATAAATAAAACAGTTGACCCATCCTGCTCAGAGCAAAAATCTGAGCCCTCTCTTCTCTTACCCCTCATTCACTCCATTCTAGCCAATACGGCCCTTTTGTTTTGGAAGGCAGAGCTGAAAAAGGAACATACCAATCCTGCCCATCCCTCTGCTGTCACACCAAATATATGCATGGCGCCTTCCCTCAGTTCCTTTCAGGGTTCTCCTCAAAACCCACCTTATCAATGAAGTTTTTGCTGGACATAAAAAATAGCTTACTGTTCTGACACTCCTTCTCCATCTAGCCCTGCTTTATTTTTCTCCATATTGCTCATTACTTTCTAACATAGTCTGAGTTCTCCTGTCTTTTTTTATCATGCCCTCTGCCCCGCTGCAGCACATGCTCTTTAGTGGGAGAGATGTTTTGGTCTATTTTATTCACAACTTTATTCCACATAGCCCCTGCCTAGAATAGTACCAGGTATATAACAGCATTCGCTGCTTACTAAATAAATGCACCAGTGAATGAATAGGAAGGCAATAAGGAAGTTGTTAAAATGTTTTACTTGGGTATGAATGAGATATGAATTAGGAAAATAGCAGTGGGCACTGGAGGGGAAAAGTGGCATGGTCAAAGAGACACAGCAAACAGGGTCAAAAATGAGACAGAAGGAATTTAGGGAAATTATTTTGTGATGCTAGCCAAGGTAGAAAGGCAGAATAAAATGGTAGAGCTCAAAAGCAGAATAGAAAACACAAAAGGAGAAGTCCATCTGAGGGAAAATACAACGAACCTAAGTTACAAGAAGCAGACAAACATCTGTGGCCAGCAGGTGGTTGGAAATCCAGCTTCATTAACAAGAGAGATCAGCTCTGTAACTGGGTTGGAAAGTCACCAGGATACACTGTCATTCAAAACCCAATGATTGAATGCAGTTGCCCAAGGGAAAAGAGTGTGATCAAGAAAAAGGGAAGATGACACTTGGAGAACATCTGTATATGTGCAGATGAAAGAGAAGCTAGTGGAGGAGATGGTAGGAAGGAAATATGAACAAGAATGTTTTAAAAAGAACTGTAGTGTCTGAAAACCTAATACAGATGTCAAAAATACAATTTCTAAGGTAATATTCGGTAGCTGCTAAAATGAAAAATTGTATCAACTAGAAATTTTTTCAATTCCACCAAAAATCACAATAGTAGAAGTGGCAGAATGCAGGATTTTCACACCTTCTAAAAAGTCTGAGCAGGTGGGGCGCTGTTGCAGATCCGTCTAGAAACAGGGAGTTCTCCTGAGCTCCTCTCCTATCTTCCAGGTCAGATCAGCCTCTCACGCATTTTCCAAGACCCTCGGTATGTCCAGTGCAGAATTATGCTTTCATTATCTCACTATCTTAGCCTCGGCTCTCAAGACTCTCTTCCCTAATAATGTTCTTACTGATTCTACAAGGTCCCATTTCATCAACACTTCTTTGTTCTAGAAATGTAATTATGTGGTGGTCACTACTTTTCCACAGTCTTAGCTGAATCCTTTTGTCCTCTGTGTACTATTAGCAGCATCTTCAAGATAAAATACTTCTTTCTGCCTCCTCCACCTTTTGGCATAAGAGATTATCCTTTTACTCTAAGGTCTCCAACAGTAAGTAAGTCATGATGTCTAACTACTCACATATTTTGTACCTAACAAGCTACCTTAAACAGTGATGGAAATGGTAATTATTTACTCTGGGAGTCCTGTCAAGGTCACCGTAAAATCATTACCACGCTGTTAAATTGAACTAGAAGGCTCCTCTCTTTTCCTCTATTGATCTTATGGGTGAATTACCCCCAAAAAACTTTCCAATGTGCTATTGGCTAATTCATTGTCAGGGCGATATATATTAAGTGGAATGGGAACAGCATACATCTTACTTGTAATATGTTTTAGAAGCACAAATTTGAAATTTATAGCAATGTTCTCAAGCAATGCAATATAGATGAAAAAATACAATTTCTAATGTAATATTCAGTGTTCATAAATATGCCAGCTTGGAAATTACAACAAGCAATGTACAGAGTAAGAAAATCAATAGACTCTGGGCACTAATACTATTTCTCAAGACAAGGGTTTATCTTGTGTGGCAATAAATGCACCTCTGTTCTAACAAGGAAAGTTGTATTATGATGAAAAAATGACAATACCATATACAATCACTATGTTTTCATTCCCCAGGTGTCAAGTGTACGGGTGGGGCAGGTCTTTATAGCTGCTCATTCATGGGCTGTCACATTGGGGTGGGATGTTGTTGAGGTAGGTTGTCAGTATAGTAATGGAAGTAGGGTAGAGTCTGGCGACCTGAAGAGAATGGAGTCATGTTCCTGCCAATGCTATACTCTCAATTAGTAGAACATGAAAATCTAACATTTTTTAAATGACTTGTAAAAATTCCATATCCATGTGTTATATACTTATACATATACATATGTGTATATATATATATATATGCATGTGTATGTATGTGTGTGTATTTGTGTGTGTATACATATATGTATATATATTTATATGTATATACACACATATGAATATACACACACATAAGTGATTTTTTGGCCAGAGAAGTATGGCTTCGGTCATTCATTCCACATACATTTATTGGGCATCTCCACATGCTAGATACCATGATAGATTCTGAGATATTATCCGTGAACACTGGCATCACACAGTTTACAGTCTAGACAGACTGAGAAAATTCTGTCTACATGCAAAACATGATTAGGAGAATTGAAGCTAGGGCATTTGTATATATACCTATTTATTCAGCAAGCACTATACGGTTCACACTTAGTGTGCATTTAAAAAGAGGAGCAGTGCAAAACAATATATACCTACAGTCCTTGTCCCATGATTTGCAACATATTAAAGAAATATTTGTTCAGCAGACCCAGGGGGGAAAAAAACCTGAAGGGCAGCCTGTGTATAGTGTGTAGGGGCATGCTAGAGAGATGAGGAGTAACAGTAACCTTTCCTACTAACTCTCCCTCTTGCTCCCTCTACTCTGTCCAGACCCCCATGCTGTTGTTCCTGACTTTGGCACCTCCTACCTCAGGACATTTACTTCGACTATCTCCTCTTCCATGAATACTCTTCTGCAGATAACTACATGATCAGCCCCCTCATTTACTTCAAGTTTTTGATCAAATAACTTTTCAATGACACCAACTTTTTCAAACTATGTAACATAGCAATGCACTGCCCTCTGGTATTTCTGGTCCTCCTTACCCTACTCTACTTTCTCCTTTTTCCCATAACACTTGTCACATTTTTAATACACTAGATCATTTGCTCGCGTATTACATTTACAGTGTATTGTTAGTGTTCCCCTATTAGAATATAAGCTCCACAAAGCAAGGATCTTGTTTTTCCCCCAGTGAATGCAAAGCACCTAGAAGAGTGTCTTGACATAGTAGGTACTCAAAAAGTATTTGTTCAATCAATGACAGTGATCATACTACTATCAACTGAGTGCTGAATTTGTGTCAGACAGTATACTAAGCACTTTAACTATATGGCCTCTTTAAATCCTCATTATGCAGTATCCCTTTTTTAACCTCAGAGCAGATACTAGTTGCAGTTTTTATTTACAGTTAACCAAAAGGAATTCATTGAGAATTTTTTGGAAAGTTCAAACAATGTATGTGAATGTTAGAGAAACAGACCCATGAGACTGACACAAAGCATTATTCGGATTCTACCAGGGGCAAAATCCACTGAGGACACCATCCTTGGTAGAGCCATCACAGGACCCTTTCAACCACACAGCTGCACTCTGCTGCTCCTACACTCTCACCATCAAGATGCCAGGATCCTTCACTCCTCCAGATAGAGCTGAATTTCCACTGTGCCATTATTTCCTTTCAGCTTAAAGAACTTCCCCCAGCACTTTTTTAATGTGTAGTTCTGCTGGTGATAAATTCTCTGCTTTAATTTATCTGAAAATGTCTTTCTCCTTCATTTTTGAAACATATTTCCACTGGATATAGAATTGTAAGTTTATAGTTACTTTCTTTCAACTCTGTAAAGATTCATTTCCATTGCTGTCTGGTTTCTATTGTTCCTGAAGAGAAGACAGCCATTACTGTTACTGATGGTTATGTTCTCCTGTATGCAGAATATCTTTTTCTATTTCATTGTTTTCAGATTTTTTTCTTCTGCAAATTTCATTGCTAACTTTCCTGGTATGTGGGCTAAGTGGGTGTTTTGTTTTGTTTTGTTTTGTTTTTAGCAAAGTTGGGAAGTTATTTCTAACCCATTTTCTTTTTCCTTTCTTTTTAAGTCCCATTGTGCATAAAATGCTTGATAATTTCCCCCAGGTCATTGAAGTTCTGTTTTCAGTATTTTTTCTGGTGTGCTTTGGTTTGAATAATTTCTACTGAATTGTTTTCTGTTGGGTTTAACCAGTTGTTACTCCCATGCAGCATTTTTTTTTTAATTTCAGAGATTATATCTGTCAGTCCTAGAATTTTCGTTTGACTTTTTTTTAGTTTCCAGATCTCTCCTGAAATTTCCCATCACTTTACCCATGGTAGATTCAAGAAAAATGCCAAATCTCTAGCAAGATTCATAGACAAACACACATGCACGCACACACACACACACACACACACACAGATGGAGTGAATGGGGGAGAAGAGAAAGAACAAATTACCTATATGAGGAATAACAGCAAGGATTTTGCTACACTATCCTGTAGACAGTAGCACAGTATTATAAGTAATACTATGCTAATAAATTTAACAACTTAAATGAAATGTATGAATTCTTTGAGAAACACAATTTTCCAAAATCAACCAAGCACAAATACAAAATCTAAATAGGCTGATATTTATTTTTAAAATTGAAGTTGCCTAATGAATTGTTGAATACTACATCAAAAACTAATGATGCACTATATGTTGGCTAACTGAACATAATAAAAAAAAAATTGAAGTTGTCATTTAAGCCTTCCCACAAAGAAAATTCAAGGCCCATATGGCTTCAGTGGTTAATTCTATTAACCACTTAAGAAAGAAAGAATACTGAATTTAAGCCCACTCTTTCAGAAAATATAAGGGGAGTGAAGACTCACAATTTATCTTAGGAGCTCAGGATGCTGATGCTAAACCTCACAAAATCCATACAAGGAAACCAACATAGTTCAAGAACATAAGCCACTTTGGAGAACAGTGTGGAGATTCCTTAAGAAATTAAAAATAGAGCTTGCCTATAACCTTGCAATTGCACTACTGGGTATTTACCCCAAAGATACAGATGTAGTGAAAAGAAGGGCCATCTGTACCCCAATGTTTATAGCAGCAATGGCCATGGTCACCAAACTGTGGAAAGAACCAAGATGTCCTTCAACAGACGAATGGATAAAGAAGATGTGGTCCATATACACTGTGGAGTATTATGCCTCCATCAAAAAGGACGAATATCCAACTTGCAAACAGAGGGGGGTGGATGAGGGATGGGTGAAACAGGTGATGGCGATTAAAGAGTGGACTTATCATGAGCATGGGTGATGTATAGAATTGTTGAATCACTATATTGCACACCTGAAACTAATATAACATTGTATGTTAACTATACTGGAATTAAAATTAAATTTTTTAATATAAAATTTAAAACATACAAGTGCTCTATAAATCAACAACAAAAGGACAAACAACCCAATAAACTTTAAGTTTATTTTTTTATTTTAATGCCCAATAAAATGGGCAAAAGACTTAGACATTTTACGAAAGAATCTATAGGAATGCCTGATAAACACATAAGTAGAGGTTCAACATAAGTGGTCATTTAGGGAAATAAACTGAAACCACTGGGACATAGTATTTTGCGCAGACTCAAATGCTTCAAATTAGGAAAACTGACAATCCATGTGTTGGTGAAAATGTGCAGCTACTAAAATCCTCACACTTTGCTGGTGGGAGTGTAAAATCGTGTAACTCCTTTGGAAAACACTTGGGTAGTTTCTTATAAACTTAAATACATGCTTACTGTGTGATCTAGGAGTTCCACTTCCAGACACTCCACCTCCAAGAGAAATGAAAGTACATGTTCACCAAAAAATGAATATTCATACATTTTTGTCTGCAGGAGTTTCATACTGGAAATAACTCAGGTGTCCATCAGCAGGTGAGCAAATAAATCAGCAGAGCCGTAACAACGGAACGCTTAAGTGAAAAGGATCAAACTGGCAGCACAGACGGACCCCTGACTCAGCAACCCACTTGTAGGGCCAGACCTACAAACATACACCTGTTTGTATGTTTATATGTGCGGCAAAATGCAGGACAGGAATATTTATACCAACATAGCCACACACTGCAATCTACTCAAATGAACTTTAAGAACAGAAGGAATAAAACGGTGATCAATTCATTTAGTGAAAAAGCATCTGTCACACACAGCAACAGGAATGAGTCCCATAGCATGGTGTTGAAGGAAAGGAGCCTCTGTATGATTCTATTTATATAAAATTCAGAAACAGGCAAAACTAATATGTGGTGATGGAAGTTGGATCCAGCTGGGAGGCAGCCCAGGGGAGGCTTCTGAGTGCTATGACATCCTCTGTCTTGATCTGGGTAGCGATTCCACGAGTGTGTTTCTTTTCTTATAAATCGTCAAGCTGTACCCTTAAGATTTTTGCACCTTATAGTATGTGTGATATATTCAACAACAACAACAAAAGTTAAATAAGAGGGGTGCCTGGGTGGCTCAGTCAGTTAAACAATTGCCTTCGGCTCAGGTCATGATCTCAGGGTCCTGGGATCGAGCCCTGCATCAGGCTCCCTGCTCAGCAGAGAGTCTGCTTCTCCAGCTGTCCCTCCCTATTTCTTGTGCTCTCACCCTCTCTCTCAGTCTCTCTCAAATAAATAAATCATCTTTTTTTAAAAAAGCAAAATGAGAAAAAAGGCAACTGCTATTTTCACTTTCCTATTTTAGCCCCACATAAAGCGTTATACGGAATATTAGGAAGAATACAAGGGTCCCTATCTCTAAAGACTTGGGATATACTTAAACAGTCAAGGCTAACACAACTACATTAAATAAAAATTAATACAAGATGTATTAGTTTCTTGTGATTGCTATAACAGATTACTATAAGTCTGATGGCTTTAAACAACAGAAACTTATTCTTTCACAATCCTAAAGGCCAGAATGTCAAAATCAAGGTGTTTGTAGGGCCACACTCCCTCCAGTTTCTAGGGGAGGGTCCCTCCTTGCCTCTTCCAGAGCAGCTCCCAGCATTCCTTGGCTTGTGGCAACAGCACTCCCATCCCTGCCACTGCCTTCAGGTGGCCTCCTTCCTTGTCTGTGTCTCTGTGAGCTTTCTCTTCTTTTCAGGACACCAGTCACTAGATGTAGGGCCACCTTAATCCAGACATCATCTTAACTGAAGACATCTGCCAACACGGATTATTTGAAAATTATAAACAAGTGCTGAATTGTTTGGACCATTGGACTTCATAGAAAAATACGGTCCTTATGATCTGAAAAACTGAGAGGCAGTGTCCCTGGTCAGTGGGCTCTGGAGTACTGGATATGGAAACAGCACGACTGGGCTCTGGCGAAGGAAGGGGAGGGACACAGAGGCAGGCCCGACGGATGGGGAGAGTTCTGGCTGAGATGCGGAAGGAAAATGAGATTGAATAAATAGAGTGAAGCCAAGTTATGAGAGTCCTTGAAAGGCTGGCAGATGAATTTCGACTTGATCCAATAGGAAATAAGAAATGACTGTAAATTCTGGAGCTGAGCAGTGACATGGTAAAAGCAGTGTTTCAGGAAGATTATGTTGGTGACAGGACGCTGGATGGATTGGAGCCAAGAGAGACTGAAGGCTGATGTACTTTGTCTTTCTGTTCTGGATGAATCTATGGTAGCAAGAGATATGAAGTTTACTTTTTAACAAAGAAAATGCACCACTAGAATTACTCTCCTAAATCTTAATAAACTTCCTAAACTCATTCTGAAACAGAAAAGTAGCCACAGTAGCATTTGAAAATGCTAATTGCTCTCCAGTTTGACATTCCTATTTGGAAAAGAAAAGGCAAGAGCTTAGCCCCTGGTCCCTAATACTCAGAGTGCAGCATCAGAATCCCCTGGGACACCGTCAGAAATGCAGAACCTCGGGCCCCATCCCAAACCCACAGCCTCAGAATCAGTACTTTTACCAAGATCCCCAGGAGATTCATATGCCTTGGAACTTCATATTAAAGCCTGAGAGGCACTGCCACAGTTAATGTCTGCTGACTGTCTATAGTTTGTGAAAATGTAGATATATAACTTTTGCAACTGTTACGGTAACTTGAAAAAAAAAATCATGAGCCATGTGCTTCCCGTGACGAGGCTGTCACATCAGGCACTCACCAGTCCCAGAGTGGTGGGGCTCCCTCACCCACTCCCCCGTCTCCTGGGGAATAGCTGTTACACGGATGAAATGGAGCATCTGGTTGCCTTGTGAAATGTGTCACTTAGCACGTGTAGCTGAAATTGAGACATCTGTTTGTTTCCCCACCATTTTGTGGACTCTTGCTCTGAAGTGACACTTTTTTCTCGTTTGAAATGTAGCTTCATCCTGCAGTGGCCTCATTGCCTTGCTGTGAAAGTATGAGAGAGGGAAGTACCAGATTGGTGCAGATAACAAAAATCAGCAGATAATCCACTTATCCAGAGCGCTGGCAGGACCATGCGCCTTGGGAACATGGTTCTAACCCAGCTGCGGGTTATTTTCCTGGCACACCATCCCCCAATGGCAAGTGTCCTCCGTGGTTGCCCCAGGACATCAACAAAGTGAAAAGTGTTGGTAACTGTCCCTTTTGTTCCTGTTGCTGGGAGAAACTGAGTTTGCAAGTCCACACAGAAACAGAGCTTCTCAAACGTTAACATATACACATAACACCTGAAGAGCTTCTGAAAGCACATTCTGAATCAACAGATTTAAAATAAGGACTGAGATCCTCCATCCCTTATTTTCTTTTCTTACAGCATTACTGAGGTGTAATTGACAAGCAAAAATTGGATATTTGTAAGGTATACGACTTGAGGTTTTGACATACTATATACGTTAGTGGAAAAAAAAAATCACAATCAAGTAATTAACATATCCATCATCTCACACAGTTGCCATACATGTGTGTGTGTGTGCACACGTGTGTGTGTGTGTGTGTGTGTGTTGAGAACACTGAAGTTCTACCCTCTCACAAATTGCAAGTCTACAATACAGTACTGTTGTCTATAGTCACATGGCTGTACACCTGATCTCTGAAATTATTCATCTTGCAGAACTGAAATTTTGTAATCTTTGACCAATACCTCCCTTTATGTCCCTGCATTTCTAAAGGCTTGCAGAGGACACTAGTGCTGGTGGTCTGAGGACCACACTTCGAATAGCAAGGCTACTTGTTTGGCAAAGTTCCATCGGGCAAATAGAGAAAGCAAAAGCAAAATGGAATCAGAAATATCTCTGTGGGTGGGGAGGGATAAAAGCAAAGAGAAGAAGAGGAATGAAATGAAAGCATCGAAATGGAAGTTTAAAAAAGAAAGCTGATAAAAAGAAGACTTTATAAAGATAAAAATGTCAAAAGAGTTTTAAATATATTAGAACTGGGTTCGTCTAGTGACCCAGAATCTGGTTAGTGATACTTCTACTAGAGACATCCACAGCTAGCTACTCTTGAAAGGGATTTTCAAATCCCTGGGCCAGCAGGATGGTAGGGAAAAAATATTGACTCTGGCAGGCAAGATCTTCCTCACTGATCCTGGACATCTGGTCACTAAATCTTTCAGACGGGCAGATTAGAGATGGTGAATTGAAAACCCCTCCAGCAGAGGCACCAATGGTGACTTTTAAATGAGAATGGAAGCTAGCCAATCTCTTGCCGTCCGATCTGCAAAAACACACTATGTATTCAATCTTGCAACTAGAAACAAGAGAAGAAATTTTACCAGACCCCATTTGTTAAGACCCTGAAGCATTACAAGGACAACAAAAGAGTGAAATAAAGACTGATTCACTCACTCAGACAAGGCATCATGACTCGACTAGCTCAAGCGACTTCCAGTGAGGTGACTTCCATCTGGTCACAGAGATTCTCGACAAGCTTAACACTGAAGGTGGTGACTGTGTGTCCTGCAGAGACTCACAGCACAGTGACTTTCTAAACTGGACACGGGGCAGTCAGCAGAATTTACACTTAGGTTGTTGTAACGAAGTAAGCAGCCACACCATCCTTAGATCACAGTGTTATTTGAGGTTTTATGCTATGCCTTCATCAGAAACTGAGGACAGTCCTCCACTCCACCCAAAACTTGTCCATAACAAGGCGGCTAACCAAAGGGACAGACAACATAAAAATCAAAGAGCCAGTCAACTCAGAGAAATCTCCCAGGGCCACTGCCCCGCTACCCACATGCTGAGGCTATTAGGAGAAACAGGTGATGGAATCTGGCAACACAGTGTAAGCTGTCAGTGAAACTATTTTCCAATGGGTGCAAGCTCCACGTACATTGAATGCTGAATGAATTTACATGCCTTCTTATGTATTCTGATTTTGCCTTTCCTGATTCAACTTGAAGTCCAAAAACAGGCCCTGATCTCTTTTACCCTAAGGAACCCGACATGACAACACATCCTTACACTGATCCTGCCACAGCCACCCCACGGTGGTGACTCCGTGTCTGAGTCCAAGGGTGGAGGCGTGCTCCCTGCACCTCCTCCCCTCGCTCACAGTCTCCCAAGATGGAGCTTTAAGGGTGGGGAGAAACATGTGGGATGAGCCACAAACTGTAACCTCTCCTTCCCTCTCGCTGTGCCTGGTAGAGACAGCAAGGGAGACCACCAGAGCCTTCAGCCCACCCTGTCTTGAGACTTTCCCATAACCCAGTTCTTGATTCAGATGTGAAACTCATTAGGAGTCATGCCCCTACATCCAGAAATAGACACAGCAGTATCTGGCGTGGAAAGTGGGAAGCACCACGAAGTGCAGCTGTGGTCAAGAAGGTAGAGACCCAGGCCCAGATCCACAGTTCTGACACACTCTGGGCCCAGATCCCAGTTCTGACACTTGGCATATTTGAGAAAAGAGCACAGCACATGACCTCTCTGAGCTTCTGTTTTCTCCTTTGCGGGGATCACGGTGCCCATATTGCAAGGATTTGAGGATCAGATGAATATATCTTAAAGCCGCTAACACATGGCCACCTGCTCTACAGTTTTTTTAAAAAGATACAGTGCAAGAAACAAAAATGGAAGGGAGCTCACAATTGGAATGAACAACTGTTCACTTCTTTAAAAAAAAAAAAAAGCCATCTTTGTCTGAAAGTTTCTTCTTTAAAAGACAAAAATGTCCAAAACCTGTCTCTGATGTTCTGTATTCCTTTGAGACTAATTAGGTGCTTTTTTCCAAGGCCATTACAATTCTTCTCAGGTCCTTGAACATTTTCTGCGGGTGGGAATTTTTTTCAACCTTCAGATCTCTGTGGACGTATCTGCTGGGTTACATGAATGATTACTGCCACCAGTAAGGTGTCCTCTTACCTAGTACTGGAATCAAACTCTACTTCTAAAATAATGAGAAGTTTTTCTTTTCGTTCTTCATCTTTCTCCAAAAGTAGGACATTAGTCCTCTTTTCCTTGCCATGGCATCACAGGCAGTGAATCACAGTTCCCCCACTTCCTCCCAAGCGCAGGCACAGCACTGAACAGATTGTAAAGCCTGCTTTGGGGGAGGAAACAGGCAAGTGGCAGCCTCATGGCTTAAGGGGGGACTCAGGCACCAGTGCTGGAGGTGGCACTCGCCAGCAATGCCCCCAGACACACTCACAGTTCAGAGACAGAAGCTACACGGCATGCCACCAGTGTCCAACACGTGGCGTCCCTCAGGCCAGCCTGTTCCCCACACATGGCCCTCGTCCCCAGTCCCCATCTGGCCAGTCTTTACAACAGCTTTGCTAACATCATGCTCAATGTCTTGGGCTCTCCTGCCACGGGCCATGGGACCTTCTTTAGAGTGACTTCTTTCCACCAAGGAGTTCATCACATGTGTTTTCAACAATGCAACCATCTGGGCATCTGATGCCAGCCACCAAGTAATTACTGGGAAATGTTGCAACACATCCAGGGATATTTAATAAACATTTCTCGAATGAATAAACAAGGCATCTCCGTGTTTGTTCCCTCCTCGAGAAAGTAATACAGGCGCTTCCCGTACTCCTCTGGGCCCCAGACCTCTTCCCACGGTCTAGGTGTCAGCTCTCCCCTGGGGCTCCATTCTTGGGCTACTGCTCTTCTCTTCTTTCGTTTCTCTTTGGCAATCTCATCCATTGCTTCTGCTCAACACATCGCCTGTACTCCAGTAATTGCCAATGTTTATTTCTAGTCCACAGTAGTTCCCTAACAGATGTGAAAATCCAACTTCCTAATGGTTATTTCCATCAGACATTCACAGACACCTCAAACTCCACACACCTAAAACTGAATTCATTATTTTATCCCTAAAGTGTTCTTCTACTTTAAAGTCCCTCTTAGTTGGTGGCCTCTCACCCACTTCAAAAATCCTGGGAGGTGCACCTGGGTGGCTCAGATGGTTAAGCGTCTGCTTAACCTGACCTTCAGCTCAGGTCAGGATCTCCAGGTCCTGGGATCGAGCCCCGCATCGGGTTCCCCAGCAGGTTCGGCAGGGAGTCTGCTTCTCCCTCTCCCTCTCCCTCTGCCTCTTCCCCTGCTCACGTGCTTTCTCTGTTTCTCTCTCTCTCAAATGAGTAAATAAAATCTAAAAAAAAAAAAAAAGAGAGAGAGAGAGAGAGTCTGTTTCTTGATTTTTAAAAAAAAGATCTTGGGAATATTCTTCAACTTCTCAAAACCCTGCCTCCACTCCCACTCAATCAGTTTTCAAGTCTGCTAATTCTACTTCCTAAGTATCAGTTAGAATCTGAACCTTGTCTTCCTTCCCAACTCCCCAAGCACTGCCTCAAGCCTTCACCATCTCCCGTGTGGAGTGCTGCACTAGCTCCCTAACTAATCTTCCTGCTTCCTGACTTGAAGCCCAAAGAGAAGTAAGAGTGATCTATATCAACATAACCCTGGCCCTGTTGTTCCCTTGTTTTTTTTCCCTTGATTTTTTTACTGTAAATCTCATGGGGGTATGGGTATTGAACCAGGCTTCACATAGTACAGCTTCCTGACCTATTAGTTTTTCTCAAAGGGTTGTCAGGGAAAACTTGATTTTTCTATGAAAACAACCACTGTCGTATAAGGGAGTACAACACAGAATTTTCATTAAGCCTGATTATAACATTTGGAAACCAAAAGTCCATTATCTCTATGGCCCCTACCTGTGTAGGGATTTAACTTCCTTCCTACACAAAGTTCCATTTTTAATTTCTTATCATTTTCAAGGGATATCTCCCATGTAGTCCATAGAAACCAGGAGTTTTATATGTTTTAGTCGCTACAGTAGTCCCAAAGCCTAGAATAGGATCTGGCATGTACTAGGAACGCAATAAATATTTACTGAATAAGTAAATGTGTTCATTAACCAGTTTGCCAGCTGTAGCCACCACAGGCCTAAAATGGCCGCCCTTTGTTTCTCTCTGCCTCTGATTCCCACCTTCCACCTCTGTGGCCCCCACAGCCACTCGCAGAAACTCCCTACCACACACCATTAAGGTTACACCACTGTTCATGCCAAAGGGGTAATCCCAGCATGAAACTGGGCTCCATGAAGACACGGGAAGATGGTCACCTAAGCTCTAAGGCAGAGCTGTACATGAAGTCCCAAACACCCTTGAGTTCCCATCAGATCCTGACCCTCCTTTTTCTACAGAGGATTTAAAATCAATCCACAGGACCCTATAGATTCCATCCCAAACTTTATTTCTTGACAACAGTTATAAGATTAAGGCATTGTGTATAAAAATGGGAGCAACCTTGTGGGGCTTGAAACTAAGAGAATATCTGTAACCCTCTGCAGGCAAAAGAACACAAAATTACAAATGCAAAACTAGATGCAAAACTGAATATTATGTGTAGTGAGAAAAAATCACATCAAATTACAAATATTAAAAAGTCAAAAAACCTGCTATCAAAAAAACAGGAAAAAATCATATTTAGTTTATTAACTGACTCCTTTCAAATACCTTTGCTATGCGTTTCCTACTTGACAGTTGCATACTCTTGATCACCTCTTCACATGACAATGATTTTGTAAAAGTTTTCATAGGGAGAAGAGAAATAGAATTCCATCTTTCCTTTGCCACAGTTGATCAATATTTGTTTTTTATTACTGGTAGTTGGGCCTCTAAAACATGCTACATGGTACACAAACTCTCTGTATTGCTACAAAGGCAGAACTTCTGATAAATACTATTTTGCATGATTCCTGTTCACAAAACAACATATGGTACGTTTATAACTATAAGAAAGAGCCCCCATTTTAACCAGACATCAGTGAGAATTGAAATATTTGCTTATGGTTGCCAGGGGCGGGGGTAGGGAAAGGGTAGTTGCATTATGAACATTGGGGAGGGTATGTGCTATGGTGAGTGCTGTGAAGTGTGTAAACCTAACAATTCACAGACCTGTACCCCTGAGGCTAATAATACATTATATGTTAATTAAAAAATAAACAATTATATTAAAAAAAAGAAATCTTTGTTTATAGTTTAACACACTGGATGACTGAAAGAATTTTCCACAGAAGAGCTCCTTGCTTCTGGTTATTTCAGATCTTGTTTTTCCTCTCCCCACATTCCTCTTGTGCCAGGACTGTGGAATACATTCATTATCATCTTACAAACTCTGGCCCCACCCCAATGTCACAATGTCAGCGGAGTTGACACAATAGGCCATACAAGCATTCCCAGGAGCCATTTCTATACCAAGACAAAATGTACTCAACCTGACTTCCTCTAATCCAAATCCCAAAAACGTCTGCTGCTAGTTTTATGCTACTTGCCACAGGGGAAGGTGAGATGCAGTGGAAGAGGAGACAGCGTACTTCTATCTGAATGCAGTTAAAATAGCTAACATTTGCAAACTTACCAAAATATATGACCATGTGAACGCACTGGTGGGGCTTTAGAACAGACCCAGCAAGGGGGAGTTCTGAAGCTTAAGCTTCATTAACTTCAAGAAAATCCATTTCTAATCACTGTGTTTACCAGATTGTCTATTAATTAATTAATTATGTGTCTGTTTCCCTCTTCGGATTCTAAATTTTCTTTTTAAGATTTTATTTACTTATTTGCCAGAGAGAGAGAGAACAAGTAGGGGGAGCAGTAGGCAGAGGGAGAATCAGGCTCCCCACTGAGCAAGGAGCCCTACGTGGGACTTGATCCTGGGACCCCAGGATCGTGACCTGAGCCGAAGGCAGATGTTTAACCAAATGAGCCACCCAGGCGTCTCCAGCTTCTCAACTTCTTTAAAGTGGGATTATATCCTATTCATCTTTCCATCTCTAGTACTTAACACTGTCTGGCACACAGTAGGCACTCAATAAATGTGTGTTACCTGCACTGAACTGAGATGGCAAGCAGCCAGAACACAGTGGTCATCTAGGTCATTTTCAGGGCATTAGATCATTTCCTGCCCTACAAAGAAAAACAGGTTGGTGTCTATCAGACAGTTTGCATTTAGTGAAAGATGACTGACCAAGCACAAGCCTATCAAGGGAAAAACAATGCATTTACCTAAAACATCATGAGAGAAGCATGAATCTCAAGCTACCTTACCAATAGGCAGTATTATGTGCATCTGGCCAAAGTACTGAAGAACTGTCAGCCTAGCAAAACAGCATGTGCCTACACGAAAGGCAACAGAGTGACAAAAGGATTTACAAAGGAGTTGTAAATGAGATTTGGTAAATGTTTTCATGTGTTTTGATTACATCTCTGGTCTGTTCATTTAGCAGGTATTTAGTGAGTTACTTCTATATTCTAGGCATTGTCTGTTAGGATCTGCAACAGGAGTCAGATCAGACATCATTCCTAGTCATATGGAGCATACAGCATTATGGAGGAGACAGACATTAGTTAAATTGTAATTTTTGCAAAATAATTACAAACTGAGTTGAGTCCTGAGAAGAAAAGGAGTCAGATCCCATGAGAACATAATTGAAGGGCTTGGACCTGGGAGTTGATTAAAGATAGCTTCTCTAAGATACAGACACTCAAGCTGAGATTTAAAGGATAAAAAGGAGGGGTGCCTGGGTGGCTCCATCGGTTCTGTATTCAACTCTTGATTTTGGCTCAGGTCATGATATCAGGATCATAGATCGAGCCCCATGTAGGGCCCTGCACTGAGCAAGGAGTCTGCTTGGGATCCTTTCTCTCCCTCTCCCTCTGCCCCTCCACCCCAACATTAGCACTGCTTCTTCCTCTCTTTCTCTAAAATAATAAATAAATAAACAAATATTTTAAAATACTTAAATATTATTTATATAGTTAAATATATTTTATACTTATATACTATATAGTAGATAAATATACCTTATTTAAAAATAAATAAAGGATAAAAAAGAATTAACTAGTTGAAGAGGATCAGCAAGGAAAACAGGGGTATCTAAATAGAGGAGGAGAGTATGTAGCAATACCATGTTTTAGAAAAAGCTGGAAATTATCCGTTGCTCTTCCTAAGGCTCTCTCCACCCTTCTCTCCACCCTCCAACTCTACCCTGTTCTGGACCCAAAATATTAACGTCTATATACCACTTAGTCCTTTGCCCTCTGGATTCTACTATAGTTCAGCCCATTATTTGAGGCATTTAATCTCTTAGTTCTCTTCCTGCAGGTCCTTGGGTTAGCAATTGTTGTGGCAGTCTCTCTCTGAGCACAGCTCCTGTAGGGCAGTTTCAGGAACTCAGAATCATTCCTTCCTAAGACATCTACAGGGACCTACATTCTTGGTAACAGCTCTGAGCTCTCAGATGCACCATCATCTCCTATTGCTTTCCCCTAACCCTAACTATACCTCATAGTTCCTCGTAATCTCTCCTCAATCACACAACTTGAATGTCCCAGCTGGTTCCTGCTGCAAATGTGATAGAATATGTGTAGGAAAAAGAAAGGCAATGGTGCTAGTGAGAAATAAGGAGACTGGTGCCAGATACAGATGGAGATCTCCAGAGGAGCAAGACTATCCAGGGCCTTCTGAGCCACTTTGAGAATTTAGATTTTTATCCTAAGAGCAGTGGACAAATACTGAAGGGTTTTGAGCAGAAGGGACAAAGTAGAGCTTGCTGTTTTGGTCAGAGTTAGACAAAAGTGGGTTGAGAACGAAGTGGGAAGTAAGGAAATGGCAGTAACAAGGATTGTCATTACTCATAAGAAGTTTGGCTTTGAAGGAAGGAAAGCATTAGAGCCATAGCTAAAGAAGGGATGTAGGATTAATGGAGAGTTTATTAAAGGGTAAAAGAGAAAGTGAGAATGGGAATGTGCCAGTAGGGGAATACAGAGGAATGTGCATGAAAGAGATGGGGGGTGGTTAGCATACAGGTGTTAGAGGACAGGAAAAGGCACAATAACGGCACTGGCCATAAGTAGAAAGAGGACCCCCTGTCCCAGTTGTAAGGGAAGGGAAGAGGATGAATGAAAATAAAAGTCCTTGCATTTATAAGTGTTAGGTAGCAGGAAATTGATGGTGGGGTTCTCCATCTGTCGTGAACTTTCTTTGTAAGACAGAGGGAAAGGACATTTATCACTGAAAGTTAGAGAAAAGTTTAGGATGAGGAGGAAGGAGATGAGAGTTTTGATAAAAGTAGAGATGATTTAAAATATTTGTGTTAAGAGTGGACATGTAGGGGCACCTGGGTGGCTTAGTTGGTTAAGCATCTGCCCTCAGCTCAGGGCATAATCCCAAGGTCCTGGGATCCAGCCCCACATGGGGATCCCTGCTCAGAGGGGAGTCTGCCTCTCCCTCTCCACCTGTCCCTTCCCTTCTAGTGCATGTGAGCTCTCTCTCTTTAAAAAAAAAAAAAAAAATGTGGACATGCAACTTGAACTAGAAGGGTATAGCAGGAGTGCCAAGTAGTTTGGGGAACACTTTTGGGTTTGATTATTGACAATCATGTTCCCCTTCCCTGCTCTACTGTAAGCCGACTCAGCCCAAGAAATTTCAGTGGATCTAGCATAGATCATGATCCTACCCTCCCAGTAGACATAGGACTGAGACTTGAGTTATTGGTCCAGGGGTGAGCATGTGACACAAGCTAGGCCACTCAGAATATAGTCTAAAATTCTCACTACCAGTGCTTGGGTGGCTGAGTTAGTTAAGCCCCTCAGCCTTTGGCTAGGGTCCTGATCCCAGATCCTGTGATCAACCCCTGTATTGGGCTCCCTGCTCAGTGGGAAGTCTGCTTCGCCCTCTCCCTTTGTCCCTCTCCCGGCTCACGCTCTCTCAAATAAATACATAAAATCTTTAAGAAAAAAACATTTAAAAATTTTTTTCACTACAATTGTCAGGAAAGATATTCTTTCCCTCCCACTGCCATTAAAAGTACACAAATAATGCAAACTTAGTTAAGGCTGCTAGATGTGATCTTTTCACCAAGCTAGAAAGAAAGCAGTTCTCTGATGATACTGTTTGAATGTCTAGAGCCAGCCATGCCTAAAGCTTGACCATCTCTATAGCTTTTCACTACATAATTCAACAAATCTCCACTTTTCCTTAAGCTAGCTTAAGTTGAACTTCTAATTGTACATTAACTACACAGTAATAATAAAATGTATAGTCCTACCAAATTCTCACCTCACTGTCTCCAGTACACTTCACTGTTTGAGTACAGGCATGGGAAAACATAAGTGGTTCATGAAGGAGAAAGATTTCGCCAAGAAAGTACAGTTAGAAAAAGGTACAAGAGGATCAGCATAAGCTACATGACCAACTTCTTTCTTTTAATCTATATGCCTTAGGTCAGGATTATAATCGGTTGACCCATATATTCTAGGTTAAGTCCCCATTGATAAAGAATCTAATCTGGGCACCCCTCCCACTCACCTCCCCCAACCCACAATGCCACGCTCAATGGCCAAGGCAAGGAGATTCCTGGCGATACTACGTCCAACCCAATCAAGGTTGCTTCTGGAAAGACATGCTACTGATAGTAAGGAAGGAAGAACAAAAGGGGATAGAGAATATAAAATAACTCTAAAAAATTTAAACAGATCTCAACCTTTTGTATTTTCAGACATACCAGAAGTAACAGTCAGCAATTGTTGGAACCAAGACAAAACGTGACAGTTCGTCTCCCCAAGTGCCTACTCTTCAGAACTTCTTATCAGGGAGCAGAGGAAAGTGCCGTGGGTCCATGAATCATCCCCACTTGTGCCTGGCAGTAAACTAATAATTTATACATCCCATCTGGATGCAACTTAAAAGACTAATTACCAGTGATCTCAACTAATACCTAGTAAGATTAATGGATGAGGGCTTAAAAATGGGCCAAGAGGAGCCCCATAGTCAGCATGACTACAAATAGACAAACAGCTTTCCTGTGATATAAGCAGATGGTATTAAGAGCTTCTAATTTGATACAAGTGAAAGGCAGTCCTCTTGTTGAGTAAATTATTTAAACGTCACTCCAAGATCAATAATTTAATTTAAAATGTCACTTGTATCTTTGCATTATCACCTCTACCTTTTGAAACTAAGAACATAAAGAAGTTTTGAAAGGAGGAAAGGCCATCTGGCCCACCCTAGTTACTACTCGTGGTTAATTATTATTAATATTAATAATTTTACATAAAATCACACAAACCTTGAGGCTTAAAATCCTTCAGCAGACATTATAGATCAGGTAAGTCTTGTCAAGCCACAAAGCCGGGGAAGTAATTAGCTAGTAAATCCCACTGAAAAAAAGTATTTAATCAAAATAAAAGTTGAGCTTCTGTACAGTATGTAATGACCTTTTCCTGAAAGACCATATATTTCCTAGTCCCATTTTCATACCAGATCCAATTCCCATTGCCCTTTGAAGTCAAAGTCACCTTTGTACACAGAAGGTACAGATAAAAACTTGGAAGCAGATGGAGAAGAGAGTTCTAGTTTTATCCCAGCTAACCTGGCAGGTCATTGTCGACGCACTCTTGAAAAGCGCATCAATGGTCATTTTAAAATCATAAATAATTTGTCTTATTACTGCCTTTATTTAAAATTAGTCTTTGCCTTAGTATATCTGCTTTGATTACTTTCAAAATATTTCTCGTAGATAACAGCAGAAACTTCATGCCATCTCACATTGAAAATTGGAGAATTTCTGAGACTTGACCATTTACACTATTAGTAATCACGGTTTATGTAATCTTTGTACATTATTCCAACCCCTGTATCAACTATTCTCAAACTCTTTGGTTTTCTATGTACTTTTTTTCTTTTTAATTCATAATATTCATGTCTTTATAGCTAGTATTTGACTAATGGTAGACATACAAAAATTCTAAAATGTATCACATTGGTAATGTTCTTGCAAAATAATTTAGAGCACAGAATGAGGATGTGACAATTTCTTCATCTGTAAACTGGGGAAAACAATCTTATGCAGTAACACAGGGAAAGTACCTGACCCATTGCATGATACAGTGTTTCCTAAATAGTAATAATTACTGCAAATATAGTTTTAGCTCTTTCCCCTCTTCCTTTGGTCCACTTTTCCATATTTCCTCTCACCAATTTGAGAATTATTACCCCATGATAAGTATTGCTTACTTACTCCTTTTCTTTTTAACAAGGTCCCACATAGCCATTCTTTAAACCCAAATCTTACTAATTATTGTCAAGCCTCTTCTGTTCCTAAATAACCTCTGAAGATCTTTTGCAATTCTACTCTTGAAGAACATTTGCCCTACATCACTGGTCACTATCGCCACACACCTGCCTTTTCACTGCGCCCCCTGGAAAGCTCTGGGGGCTCGCCCACACCTGTATGAGCTTCAGCATTTACTAACTGCACTATCACTTGTTCCTCTCTTAACTAAATAATCTATACACTTGCAGTCAGGCGGAGATTCATCTCACAGGAGTAGATTTTCCATCCTTCCTATGCACAGCGCTTCCCCTGCCCATGCCCTTCTGGCCACCACTACTTCCGCGCTGTTGAAAACAGAAAAGGAAGGGGTGCGGGATCGCTGAATCAAAAGGAGGCAGCATCTAAGCCCAGTTCTGATTACAAGTGTCAGGTTCTTTTTGAAATATTTCTGAGGAGTGAGAGAACAAGCAGATTTATAGGGTACATACTTCACTGGTTTTTATTTTGGTGGTGCGTGTAGATGAGGAAAGATTAAAAGCCCAAACAAATGTCTAAATCATTGTGCACACTACCACAGTACATCTCCCAGCCCCAGCACCATGGACAGCCCCCTGCGAGGGAGAACAGTCCCTGGAAATACACGGGGAAAAGATCCCGAAGAATTAGTGGGGGGGAGTTCCAAATTGTCAAAGCTGTATTTCATGAGAAACAGTGATTCGTTTTTAATATTTTCAAGTTTTAAGTACCCAAAACTAATCCAAAGGTTTGGGTGTGGCGTGATTCAAGGTATGATTTATACTGAAGTGAGAGGACCTGGGGTGTTCTTTCTTCCAGAAATAGGAGTCTAGAGGAAGACCAGTACAGTGATTAGAAAACAGAGCTTTGAAAATCACGGTTCTGAATTCGAATTCCAGATGGAGCACTTTCTAACCAAGTGAAATCAGACAAGCTCCTTAACCTCTCCAACCCCTAAACATCATCTATGAAATGCGGGAATTAACACATAGTGCAATGTGTATAGTACAATTTGCTGTCATTAATCTAGTTGATGACAACTACTATATAAAATTTACTCTGCAAAGGCAAGTAGTGGTCGTAAGCCACAACTGGAGTTTCTATTTCAATAAGAGTAACATCGGGGGCAGAGGAGACTTCCTGAGCTTTTCAAATGATACCAACCAAGTAGCAGCTACTTTTCCATCTGAAATCAAGTCTCCTTTCTATATCCATATCTGAATCAGTCCCGCTCACCCTTGGCATCCAACTCCTAACCGTTCCCAATTGATGAGACTCCTGCTTTTGACACCAGTTTCCATTTCAGTGCTGAACTAGCATCCACTGTATGCCCCCCCCATACAAAAGAATCCAGCAGTCAGTGTGCAAAGGAAAGATGTGTATTTCTAGGGGCTTGGAGGATGGTGTAATAATAAGGGTAGGATTACATGTGTGATCAATTTTGGCCTTTTGCACGTCAATTAACATATCGCACTTGGATGTTTTATTGATGGCAAAAATCCTATAGTGGGATGTTATTATGCTCATATTTTAATGTCTTAGGGGTCAGCATCTTGCACACAGATATCCACTGGCATATATTCAAATGCAGAATTGCTAGCTTTATCATTTTAAATGATTTAAGCCAATGAAAGGACACTCCATTTGTTTGCTCAATAGTCAATTGAAATGGAAACGGTTAGCTGAGTGCATCTCCCTTGAAAGTCTCTTCCCCTCTAGTGCCAATTACAGAATATGAAAGGTGCACTCCGCACAGCTTGCTCAGGATAATAAATCACTAAATTGGAAGCTTCAGTTACCTTGCTGATTTTGATAAGAAAATTAATAGAATTAGCAGCTTATCTGCCCTGCCAGGAGAGTCACATTATGAAAAAGAAGAAAAGGAGAGAAAAAAGAATGAAAAAGAAAAGAGAAAGGAAGAAATCTGTTTCCATGGCTCGGGCTGCCTGGTGACAGAGAGACAGTTTGGATAGTTTCCTTTGGCTCCCTGTGGTGATAAAGCTCTGCTGAAAACAATGCAAGAAGCACTATCAATTATTGTCTACTTGTTCGGCTTTCATGCATAATTAAAGCTGGACAAAGCCAGCCCGGGATCAGACATTAAATCAGGCTGCATCGAGGAGAGTCCGGCAGCGGTCCTATGACTGATAAACAAAAATTCTCAACAGCCCCAAACTGAAAAGCGGTGAGATTGAGATTATTTTCCAAAAGAGGATTTACAGTCTTGCATTTTCTTAGCAAGGGGATGGCTCCTTTTCTTTTTGTCTAGGGAAGGGTAATTGTTTGCAATAAAGCTGCTGCTCTCAAACCAGAATGAAAAGATAAAAGTCGTTTGTTCAAAAAAAAAAAAAAAATCCTTAGTAGCCTTCCCCTTGCTCCTTTTTTCCTTAAATATATGTGAAAATCTGTAATTATTTCTTTGAAAAACATTTTTCAACAGCTGTAAATGATAATGAGCCAATCACTGTATGCTCCTTTTTTCCTCCAGCAGCTGCAGAACTCCCCATTCAAAGCAATTAATTGATATTTGTAAAGTGCTTTGAAATTGAGAAGTGAAGCCTCATAAGTGCTAAATATTGTTCTTATTGCTGCTGCATTAGGAATGAGGAAAACCAGCCCCTCTCCAGACAAGCCTCAAAAGAACAGCAGTAATTCCAAGTGTCTACAACAATCATCCGAAACTCCATGGCACCCAAAAAAAGATTCAGATTAGCAGACCTTTTTAAGAAACATCAGAGAGTAATTACTAAAGATAACTTCAGTGGAAATTATATTTCAAGTGTTGAGCAGAGTAAAGCTTGAGCTGTCTGCTACATTTATCATTTTCACACATTTTATACCAATGTGCCAGCTTGCACCACACTTCTTCCTAAAACACACTTCCCAGGCAATATACATTTGAGAAGATAGTGCTTATTTGTACAATATGTCCAAATTAAGACTTTCACAGATCATCGGGCCAACTTCAAGAAGGCTTGTCATTGTATTACCGTTCGGGAGTGGAAAATCACTCTACTAAGCCAAAAGATCTCGAGATTCTCTCAAATAGTTCTTATTTTCTGGCAACATAAAGATTCTGGAGATGTTCTAGCATTAGATATTGTTGTGGTTTCCAGCAGACTTCACTGTTTTCATTCAATATTTCAATTTTTTAAAAATATCTTTACTGATACAGACACCTCTGTTATCTACATCATCACCAGTGTTGGTCAGAAGAAGGGCTGGTCCATTGACAGTATATGTTTCAGAGCACAAAGTAAAAGAGAATCTTTATAAAGATATCTCATAGAGATAGCTGCAATTGAAATATTAGTTCTTGGGGTAATAACTCTAGAGATAGAGTCATAACCCTGCTGGCATCCTTTGCTGTTAAAAAGAGCTATGTGTAGCAAATTCTGCCCCAATCACTGACCAAGCACATGGACAGGTTTTCTCTCCCCTGATCCTGAAAAGCAGCAGTTTGTTTAAAAGTCCTATGCTGCTAAGCAATTAATTATTGACCCTCCCACACCATGTCTTTACTAAGAAAGGAAGAACATTACAGATGGCCAGCACCATGCAGCTCACACACATTATTTTGAAACCAAAGATAGATATTTATGAGTCAAACAATGACATTAGTGGGCATGTATACATAACATCTCTTCAGGGAAGAAAAAAATCACAGAATACGACACGATAGCCATAGATGAGGCAATCTGTTAATTTTGATGCCATTAAAATAAAAATTGTGATCCATGCGGTTTGTTTTTAAAAACTGTGCCCAAGTTTGGCACTCTTAATTATAAGAAAAATATATTTTTTTTCAAAATAGATGGCATCAATAAAGATTTTGAACGCTAGGAAATTTAAGACTTAGAAAAAGCCAGTTTTCCTATTTTCAATTTAATTACCCAAACAAAACTATGAAGTTTTACAAAATTAAAGCAAGAAACAGTGGGCTCCATTTTCCTGTCGTCCCAGCTGTCCCAACTTTGGCAAACACTGCCAAACTTAATCTCTCTCTAATAGTGCAAGAGTTGCCAAAAAAGCCAATAAATGACCCTTTGGAACTATGCACGGGGTTAAAGTGAAAAAAGAAGGGAAATAATAGTATTGGAGCTCCTCCCATTCCAAATTACTCAAAAATCCTAAAGTAGCTCCCCGGAGCAAGAGCTCTATTTTTTTTTTAAGATTTTCTTTATCTATTTGACACAGAGAGAGATCATAAATAAGCAGAGCAGCAGGCAGAGAGAGGGGAAAACCGGCTCCCTGCTGAGCAGAGAGACCAACTCCGGGCTAGATCCCAGGACCCTGAGATCATGACCAGAGTCGAAGGCAGAGGCTCAACCCACTGAGCCACCCAGGTGCCCCAGAGGATATTTATGTCGTTTCTCCTAACATACTTTATACTAGTGTCTCTCCTACAGAGAAGTGCCTTTATTTAAAACACTAAACCCAAACAATGTGGACAGCACCTTCGTCTTGGAGCCATAGGACGGAAAAGAGAATTACCTAACCAACTTTTCCTCCAGCTGAAGCTAGGTTTTAGTTTAAGATGATGGAGCTTATGTTCTAGTTCAAAATCACATAATCATGTAACAAAAAAACAAAAACAAAACAAAACAAACAAAAAAAGGGGGGGATTTCACAGAGAGAATAGGAAACTAATTTTGTTACAAAATTAATTTTGGGCTAGGCATTTTACAGTGATAATCTGATTTGATCTTCACATACTATGAGAAAGGTATCAATGCCCATGTTTCAAAAGGGAGAAGTCTGAGGTTCTCAGATTAAGAATTGTGCTCGTGAGAACACAGAGAGGACACTGAGCTGTGAACTGAGGACCGTGTAACTCCAAAATGCCCGTGCTCCCACCCCATGAAGCCAAACAATTGCCCTGCCCTCTGCACACCAAACAATTTTTAAATTCACTGTCCACAGCAAATCACCTGCAAACATTTTTTTAAGATTTTATTTATTTATTTGATAGACAGAGGTCACAAGTAGACAGAGAGGGAGGTGGGGGTGGAGGGAGCAGGCTCCCTGTTAAACAGAGAGCCCGATGCAGGGTTTGATTCTAGGACCTTGAAACCATGACCTGAGCCAAAGACAGAGGCTTAACCCACTGAACCACCCAGGCACCCCAAATCACCTGCAAAATTAGCAGTATCAGTGTATTCTTGTGGTTAAGGGCCTGTGCTTTCCCATCATGATTTCCTTAAGAAAGAACTACTACTGAGTTTACTTTTAACCAAGAAAGAAACTGCAAGTCACTCATCCCAGAAACATTTTCCCAAAGAGAAGCAAGTGGATGCGGCTTCTAGAACAGTTTTCACCCATTCCTGGATGAGCATACCTTTCAAGACTAAGGACATTTGTTCTGCACTAATAATAAGATTAGATTATACCTATTTTGTATGAGCAATGAAAAGCTAATCCCTCATAAAGTGGTCTAATAAGTTCTTTTTTTGGCCATGAATCAACTAATCTGCTGACCAAGAAATCTCACAAACACCCAGTGAGTACCTCTCCTTACCTCATAATTTACTTCCTGTCTCTGTTCATTTCCCACAGATGAACTCAAATCACACATGAAGCATGTTGAGCCTGTGCTCGTAAATTTCAGTTGACCTGTAATTTGTGATGCCAAAAAGTCAATACGAAAGAACTAGATTCTTCCTTCATAAGCTCAAAAACTTTGCAGGTTCATTAAAAACAAACAAATGAACAAACCCTGTTCTAGAAATGTGCCAGCACGTTCAGTCATACCTAGATCTTGTTTGCTTTGTTGCATCCACAGTGAAGAGGCATGAGAAAAATTTACAGAGCAATATACACTGCCTCAAAATCCCTTTAAAATAGAGCTAAATAAAAACAAAGATAAAATAATCCTCTTAAATCCTCTGGAAATTGTGAAGGGTTTGATTCTGGATTGTGACTCTCAGCCCAGAATCTCTTTAACCACATAAATAATAACAACTTTCAATGCTCTTCCACTATCAGGCAATGCTGTTTTTAGGGCAGAAGTGGTTGACCCTGACAGGGCTGCTTTTACACAAAGAGTTAAAGAGTTTTCCACACACAACTTTAGAGCGTGCCACTGTGAAAAATTGATATGTGTCCCTGCCCACCCCCAAATTTGTATGTTGAAGTCCTAATCTCTAACACCTCTGAACGTGAATTTATTTGGAAATAGGGTCTTTACAGAGGTCATCGAGTTAAAAATCAGTTCATTAAGGGGGGCACCTGGGTGGCTCAGTGGGTTAAAGCCTCTGCCTTCAGCTCAGGTCATGATCTCAGGGTCCTGGGATCAAGCCCTGCATCGGGGTCTCTGCTCCACAGGGAGCCTGCTTCCTCCTCTCTCTCTCTGCCTGCCTCTCTGTCTACTGGTGATCTCTGTCTGTCAAATAAATAAATAAAATCTTTTAAAAAAAATCAGTTCATTAAGAAGGAGAACTCCAATTTGGCTGGTGTCCTTATAAGAAGGGGATATTTGAACAAACATGGTATATCCATATATTTGGCTATATGTAGATACAGACACAAACAGAAGGAAGACAGTGTGAAGACCCACGGGGAGAAGAATGGCCAGGTAACTGGAGAGATGCATCTGCAAGTCAAGAAATGCGAAGGATTGCTGGCAAACCCCAGAAGCTGGAAGAGTCAAGGGAGGATTCTCCCCTAGAACTGCTGGAGAGGACACAGCCCTGCTGACACCTGAATTTTGAACTTGTGGCCTCCAAAACTGTGAGATATGAAGTTCTTCTGTTTTGTTTTGTTTTTAGATTTTACTTATTTATTTGACAGAATGAGAGAGAGAGAGAGCACGCGAGCACGGGGGCAGAGGGAGAGGGAGAAGCAGACTCCCCTGTTGAGCGGGGAACCCGATGTGGGACTCCATCCCAGGACCCTGGGATCATGACTTGAGCTGAAGGCAGATGCTTAACTGACTGAGCCACCTAGTCACCCCTGTTTTGTTGTTTTGTTTTGTTTTTAAGGTTTGTTGTTTATTATTATTATTATTATTATTATTATTATTTAGTTTCCAAGAGGGAGAGCATGAACAGGTAGGGCAGAAGGAGAGGAAGAGACAGAATCTCAAGCAAACTCCACACTGAGCACAGAACCCAATGCTTGGCTCAATCCCATGACCCTGAGATCATGACCTCAGCTGAAATCAAGAGTCAGACATTTAACCAACTGTGCCACCAGGTGCCCCTGAAGTTCTCCTGTTTAAAGCCATGGAGTCTCTGGTTCAGACAGACCTAGGAAACGAATACAGCCACCATCATGCTTCCACTCCCTCAGTGTATATTTTGTTACAGAAAAGAAAACATATTCCAGGGGTGGAAAAGTAATTTCAACCCACATGCCTATGCTGATGACCTGTTAGGGACTCCTGGAGTGCTGTGCTGCACAGGGTTCTCAGGGAAGGCCCAGGATTGACACACAAAGTACACCGCAACGACCTACGTTGGGCAGTGAAGACACACATTGAAAGGAAGCCACGCATGCGCCAGGACGACATTGGATCTTTCCCAGTCAGTCATCAATCCTTTAGTGTATTTTCTCAGTCTTTCCAACAGGTTAGTTGACAATAAAATCCGGAGGAGAGGTTTCAAAAGTAGGTTTAGAGAAACAGATATTGTCCATAAGAAAGCAGTCCCGAGAGGGATCTGGGTAGCCTGGGACTGCATGAAGACCCCGCAACCCCAGAGATCTAGAAAGGTTCAGAAGAAAGGAGGAAAGATCGCCTCTTCTACCAACACCACAGTTTTGTCCAGAGAGCCTGGATGCTTACTGGTATCAGCCTATATGTCTGTCATTAATAGACCCAAAAGCATTAGATTCCTATCAAGTTGAGTGCAATGGCTTATCATGATAAAATAGAAGGAAGTATTTTTGTCACCCTGTAGTTCCATATTAATTATTGCATATCACAGTAATTTAAAAATTGGGGCACTGGTGCAAGAAAATAGAAGACCCACGTTTATAAGGAAAGATTATATAATAAGGTTATATTTCAAATCAGAGGAAGTGGATAGATATTCAATAAAGAGTAATTTCCTAATTACCCGGAAAGAATTAAGCCAGACTCTTACCTTCACACAATAGAGAACAAAAAATGCAATGAATTAAGAGTTTAAATCAAATTTATAAAAACACAGGTAAAATTATCTGACAATAATTTTATAATCTAGTTTGGGAAGGCCTTTCCAAGCAAGACCCAGGGACCTAAAATAAACATCTGATAGATTCAACCAAGTACCAAAATTAAATATTTCTAGAATTTAAAAAATACTACAAAAAGGGTTAAAGATAAATAGCAACCTGGGGTAAACAGTAAACATATGTGTAAATCTAAGTGAACACAGATAATTGCAAAAATAATTATTGTAAAAGAATAATAGTACTGCCTTCTAGAGTTCAAGATATATGAAGCTTTACCACATGACAACAGTAGCAGGCAAGGACATTAAAACTGTTCTCATAATTTTTTCTCATGCTCAAAAAATTAGGTACAGACGGGCAACTTAATCAAAGACCCAACCTGAGGGACACCCAGATGGCTCAGTCAGCTGAGTGTCTGACTCGTGATCTCGGCTCAGATCGTGATCTCAGGGTTGGGCTCCACACACAATGGGGAGTCTGCTTAAAATCCTTCCTCTCCCTCTGTCCCCCCAACCCCCCACTCTCTCATTCTCTCTCCCTCTCTATCTCTAAAACACATAAATAAATCTTTTTAAAAAAACCTGAATTTTAGAGATGAAAACCACAACGTCTCAAAGGAACATACACTAAAGGAGACCAGTAGCAACTTAGATGAGGGAGGATAAAAGCCTAATTAACTTAAATATACCCTAACAGAAACATTCCCAAATGAAACAGACAGGAAAAAGAATTCCAAAAAGAAAGAGAAGAGTATCCATGTGCTGGCTAAGCAGCCTAATAAATAGGTAACTGGGGTCCCAGGATTAAATAAAAGAGAGGAAGTTCTGGGGAAGAGAATAGTTGAAGAAATAGTGGTTCAATGTTTTCTAAGTTGGACAAAAATTATATACTTGCAGATCCAGGAAGTTCAAGGAAACACAAGCACATGAAACATGAAGAAAACTGTGCCAAAGCACATTATAATCAAATTGCTTAAAACCCGTGATGGAGAACATCTTAAAAGCAGCCAGATTTCAAAAGACCTGTTACAAACAGAGGACAAGGAAAAGGATGACTGTGGATTCCACATTTCAAACAGTGCAAAGAAGAAAAAAGCGGAGCAATGTCTTGAAAGTCCTAAAAGAAAAGAATTTACCTAGAATTCTATACCCAGTGAAAACAGCTTATAAAAATTAAGGCAAAATAGGCTTTTACAGACATAAAATCGCCAAATAATGTATCATGAGATTAGACAGTGGTGAGCATTTAACATCCATATGAATATACTAAAGACCACTGTATTATATACCTTAAAAAGGTTTGTGGGGCGCCTGGGTGGCTCAGTGGGTTAAGCCTCTGCCTTCAGCTCAGGTCATGATCCCAGGGTCCTGGAATCGAGCCCCACATAGGGCTCTCTGATCAGCAGGGAGCCTGCTTCCTCCTTCTCTCTCTGCCTGATCTCTCTGATCTCTGTTTGTTAAATAAATAAATAAAATCTTTTAAAAAAAAAAGTATGTGAATTATATGGTGTGTGAATATGGATTATACGGTATGTGAATTATATCTCGATATAAACAAATCAATATTTGTAACAATTGATTAAATGAAAATAATAACAATATATATAGGATTAGGTACATATGTAAAAGAAAAATACATGACAATAATAGATGTTAATTCTCCCCTAAATTAATCTATAGATTCAATGCATTCTGGCACAAAATCCCAGCAGGATATTTTTATGGAAACTGACAAGCAGATTCTAAAATACATAGGAAATGCAAAGGACCCAGAAGAGCCAAAACAAAACTTTGAAAAGGCAGAGAAACATTAGAGGACTATATACACTCACCAGAACACAAAAATTTTAAATATTGACAATACCCACCATTGACAAGGATCTAGAAAAACAGAAACTCTGGTGGTGTTGGGAGTGTACATCACACACCCTCCCACCCCATGCTTCCCAGTTATCCACCCACAGGAACACACGCACGTGTGCACCAGGAGGCATGCTCAAGTATGTTCAAAGCAGCACTAGTCATAATAACACAAAACTGGAAACGACTCAAATGTTCATCAGCAGGAGAATAGATGAGCCATGGTAGATTCATACAATGGATTTCTAAGCAACAAAGATAATTGACACGAATATATCTTGAATATAATGTTAACTGAAAGAGATCATATGTACGTTATGCCTAATATTTAAATACAGGCAAAACTAGTCCATGGGGATTATAGATGCCTATGTAGATGGAAAAGCATAAAGAAAGCAGGAAAATGATTACCACATGCACGCAAAAAAAGGGAAATTGTTTATCTTTAATGGGAAATGAATGGGAAGGAATGGGCACCCAAGGGAACTTCTAAGGTCCTGGCAATGCTCAATTTCTTGATTTAGGTGATAGTTTCATGGCATTATTTTATAACAATTCATTACATTTCTACATTTTGTTTTAAGCATATTTTCATAGGTGAGGCATATTTCTAAACAGAAATGCTTGGCGGGGGGAATCCCTTTGTTTTCATTGTAGTGGAATTTGGGTTGTGGTTATGGGTTGAATCTGCTCTGTCTATTCCATAGTCTATAACATTTTACTCCATATAATTCCACACCATGTGAGCTTTTTAAAAATAGTCCTGTATTAGTCGGTGATTTAAAACAATATGTATGAAACATAGGGAAATGAAAGATTCTGCAATTTCTGGAAGTGGGTAAAATGATAGAGAATGGAAGTTTAATCAATAAGGAAAAATAGCTCCTATTCTCAGCCAGCTTAAAACCTTTGGAAGAATGGTAGTAAAGAACAAACAATTCTTATAGGCCTCTTTCTTTACTCAATCAAAAGCACTTAAGCTCGTTCCAGGAGTGTAATGTAAATATGAGTAATGGAATTGATTTTTTATCAAACATACAAGAATAAATCAGAAGAGTTCTATTCCCTTCATGGTATTCATCTCAGGAAGTCAGACACTTTTTCCAATGAAGTTTTTATTAATGCAAACATTTTGGCATGCTTCTTGGAGAATTGTTTTCAGGGCCCAAGGCATTCTTTTAATAACCTCAAGGATGGTAAATTCACCCTTTGAGAATGAACTGAGAAAGTTATTTGGATCTATGCCTGATAAACAACATAAGTAAACTCACTCATTCAGAGTGTATTGATTTGATACAAAACTTGAAGTATGGTTGTAAAGGAAGGGCACTAGTTTTAAAGGAAATTCCCAAAGAAAAGTTCCTTTCAAAAAAATAGTTTGAGTAATGACAGCCTTATGGAAATAAGAGTTTTGCATCTGAAGTAACCACTTTGGGGACAAGTACATCTTCCATTCACTAGTCAACAAATGTTTATTGAAGTGCTGTGTATCAGGCATTGTTCCAGACCCTTTGGGGATACAGCTGGGAACACAATTGTCAAACACACACACACACACACACACACACACACACCCTGCCCTCATGTAGCTTATCTGAATATATGCTTATTAACAATTCACGGCATAATTTAACGTTACACTTTTACTTTCTGAATCTGTGTATTTGATGACAATAACGAACATCTCTGTATCGTCTTTACAGTTTTTTTTTGGTATTAGAGGTCCTCGGATGGCAGATCAGGATTTAAATCGCCTTGGCCAGCACAATGCTATATGCACGCACACGTTAAATATCCAAAGTACTTTCTCGGCGGAAAACGAAGACTTGCTTATATTTAACTTCAGAGTATTTAGTAACAAGATATAGTTGGTACTCAAAAACTTTTTGGTTTGACGATATTACCTTTTAAAACCTCACTAATGCATTCATAACAATAAGGATGTGGTCAGTTCAACTGGAACTATATATATATATGAACTTTATATATTACCTTTTAAAACCTCATTAACGCATTCATAACAAAAAAGATGTGGTCAGAGTAAGAAAGGAGTGATCAAGTCCCCTCCTCGCGTCGTAATCATGCGAAGAGGATTTTCCAAGATGACCAGGGACGAAAGCCTCGCACTAGTCTCCTAACGCATAACTCAGCTCTGCACGCTCGTAAGGGCACCTGGAAACAGGACTGCAGCAGCTGGGGATTCGCGGCTACCCGCTCCGGCTCTGAAAAAGAAGTCAGCATACTAACCCAACTCTAGGAATTAAGGTGTCAGAATTTCTGGGGGCCTCCGCCCCACAGCCGCTGCCCCCAGCACTTCATCACTCCCAATCCTTCCTCATCAAGAACCTTTTGCTGCATTTTTTTAAGTGAACGGGGAAAGCTCTGCGGAACGTGCCAACACCGTCGCCCCAACCCCTCACCAAAGAGGCGTGGAGATTTATCAACCCAGTGAGCGCGGCATTTTATCGAAATCTGCGGTGAGGAGGAAAGCGACACGAACGCGGCGCGCCGCAGGTGGTGGGGCGGGGGTGCTCGGCAGCCCCAGGACCCCCAGCCCACTCCCGCCCGGAGCAGGAGGGCGGCGGGTGCGCGCAGCTCCCGGAGTCCCGCGCCGCCCAGCCGCCTCCTCCGCGCTGGCGCAGCGCCCGGTTTCCGGAGCCTAAGTGCTTTTTAATTAGCCTTCATCACTTCCCCAATTTGACTACAACCAATGCGGACCCCTTGCTGACAGCAGGCTGACCTGGCGTCCCCCACGCCTCACCTTTGCCCAGAACAGGCCCCCCTGGCCCGGCTTCTAGTATTTAAAATGCTCCTGAACATCCAGCGACTCATTGAGTTCTGTTTACGTTTGTCCCTCTACCTTGCTCGGGATCTTCCTGCTTTTGAAGGACAAGTGCTTGCAGGCGGAACTCTATTGTTACTCGTGGAGCATGACTTTATTTCTTGCCAAGGCTCCTGAATATTTTTAACACGGTATGATGGGGAGAGAAGGGGAGGGATGCCCCCATATGCCTATAAAGCAAAAATACAATATACAGAAAAAAGCTGGGAATGGATTTTTAAATTCACGTGCAGAGGTTTTGGAAGGGGATGCCTCTTTTCACATCTTTTATTGTTCAATTATTTTGTTTAAATTGTATTTGTAATTACAGATACCATAATCTGTAATTCTTTGACTAAAAACTAAAAATGTTTTGTTTTTGTTTTTTTTCCCTGGGGGAAGAAAATCAAAGTAGGGGCAGCTTAGATGGGGACCTATCAGGATCCAAAGCTGCTTTTCCCTGGCCTCCAGGAGTCAGCTGAGCACCTCCCTACCTTGCTGCCTTCCACCGCCAACCCCCCTCCTTGGGGCCATCCACCCACTCTCTAACACCTAACAGAACCCCAGAATTGCACAAAGTAAGGGCTGGGGTCAGGAGGCCTCTATTAGAAGAGCTTTTGCTGAGCCTTATGAGTAGAAAAGACACACACACACACACACACACACACACACACCCCTAGTCCCTTAAAAGCAGGAGCCTGTGTTTGTGATAGGAACCATTTTTCTTGGTATTTCTCCCACCAGTTCCTGGGACAGTAGATGCTCTATAATGCTTGAGTCCTGAGTGACTTGATTAATGAGAAAAGAATCAGTGAATGATGAAAAGGTAGAATTTATGCAACTTACTCCATTTAACCAATATTCATTAAGCACCTACTATATGTGTCAGTGTTGGAGGAACACTCCACACCATTAAGGAGCTTGCAATCCACTGGGGAATACAGACAGGTTGTGCTGGCTTAAGTGGCCTGGATGCTAACAGAACACTGAAGGCGGGGTCTGGACTGGGACAGGGAGGTGCAAACAGAGGAAGGGGAGACAGCAAATCATGATACGAGGGCATTAAGTGTAAGGCCAGGGTGGTGAAAAAGGATCAAGAAGTAAGGAAAGCCTCTGCCTTCGGATCAGGTCATGGCCTCAGGGTCCTGTGGTGTCAGGCTTCTGGGATTGAGTCCCCCATCTGGCTCTCTGCTCAGCAGGGAGCCTATCCCCCCACCCCCCCCTGCCTCTCTGCCTACTTGTGATCACTGTCTGTCAAATAAATAAATAAAATCTTCAAAAAAAAAAAAAAAGAAGTAAGGAAAGAGTTCTACCTTCAGTTATGCTGTGGAAAGTCACAAAGCAGAGAGGGATAAGCCCTTTGCAGGAGAGAGGAGGGCAACTGCTTTCATGTCTGGGAGGAAGACAAGCAAAGGCACTACTTTGTAACTGCACTATATTCCATCCATAAGTTTCTTAAAGCTGAGCAAATGTTTTGTTTTTTTAATGATTAGTGAACAAAAGCCTCTTTTTCTCTCTCTTCTATGTTGTAAAGAAAAAAATTACCTGGTTATTAATTAATTTTTGCCCTATGTTGGAATTACATCACATATTGGAAACCATATCTTTCTCTGAAAGGTTGAAAAGTAGACTAAATAATCATTATTTTAGTGCTTTTTTTTTTTTTTTTTTTTTGCTAAGGATTACCAACTCATCTTCTGAGCAGATTTTATTTTATTTTTTTTAAGATTTTATTTATTTATTTGACAGACAGAGATCACAAGTAGGCAGAGAGGCAGGCAGAGAGAGAGGAGGAAGCAGGCTCCCCGCTGAGCAGAGAGCCCGATGCGGGGCTCCATCCCAGGGTTCTGGGATCATGACTTAAGCCGAAGGCAGAGGCTTTAACCCACTGAGCCACCCAGGCACCCCCTCTTCTGAGCAGATTTTAGTTTTTCTGAGTACTTCCTGAACATGATCAATGTTTGGACAAAGTTATCCTAACTAAATGCGAACAAGACCCCAACCTCTCTGGTTTTCGGTTTCTCATCTCTAAAATGAGCTGTTGTACCACATAGCCTTGGTCCCTATTGGAATGTCAGAGCACAATAGTGTGCCAATGTTAAAGAAAGCATAGGATGAATTCCAGAAAGAGGTTTCTTTAAAAGAAAGGAAACATCTTTTTCAATGTGAAAACAATTTAGGATTTTGAATGCCACCAGAACAAATGCTTTAAGATTAAAGGAAAAGTCACATTTTCATTACCACTAACGAGGCAGCAGGAAAAAAGGGTATCTATGGAAGTCATTATTGTATTTGGAAATAAAACTGATACAAAGTTCTTAGAACATGTGGCCTTGTTGTCGTTAACTGGTACTGAAAGATAAAATTCTTTTTAGTAGAAAGAAATGCAAATATGGCAATCTTTGATTCATCCATTGACAACAAAATAACTAAGTACACAGTCAGGCTTTCAATTGGGATAAGGGTAGGTGAAGACAGATCTGCCAGTGGCAGGGAATATAGACAGGGAAGAAAGAATATAAAGTGGCTGGGAAGCTAGCTAGTTAAATAAACAAATAAATAACAGCCTCAAAAAAATATACAATACAGGGGTATTTTTTTTTTAAAGATTTTATTTATTTGACAGAGAGAGATCACAAGTAGACAGAGAGGCAGGCAGAGAGAGAGAGAGGGAAGCAGGCTCCCCGCTGAGCAGAGAGCCCGATGCGGGCTCGATCCCAGGACCCTGAGATCATGACCTGAGCCGAAGGCAGCGGCTTAACCCACTGAGCCACCCAGGCACCCAATACAGGGGTATTTTTAGAAACCACTAGCAGGAAAACTGGTAAAAGTAATAGTAAGATTGCCTCTTATATGAAATTACATAATCTTAAAGCTCTAGATAAAATGAATTAGAGGGAATCAATCACATCCTTGGCTGGTGGGAGAGTAAAATAGCACAATGATTGTGGAATGCAATTTGGCAACAGGGCTCAACTGCCCTACACATTTTCATATACCTCTGAACCAGAAATTCTACATTTAGGAATTTAGACTAAAGAAATAAATATATACTATTCTTACATGTGGTGTTTTATAGATACATAGTATATAACAATGTATAATAGATATTAATTTAACACATATATTATATATATAGTGTTGTTTGTATATATAGAGTGTTTAACACAATGTTGTTTAAAACAGTAAAACTTTAGAGATAACCAAATGTCCAACCTAAGGACTTGATTAAGGGTATATGCAAATCATCAAAATAATTCTTTTAATCTACATTATTAACATGTAAAGACCTCACATACTAATTACAATAAGGATTTCTTTACTGGAAAAAGCAAGTTTAAAACTGTTAATGTAAACTAATTGAATTTAGAGCCTGTGCATTTCACTGCATTTAATATTACCTTAAATAAGTAAGGACAACAATGGTAAAAGATATTGAACTCCCGTTTGTGATACGCATGTTAAAATGTTTATGCTTAAGTTACTAATATTTGCAACTTTAAAGTGTTTCAAAAATAAGATGCATTGATGGAAGGGCAGAAAGAAGGACAGATAGAAAGATACATATTAGAGCAAATAGAACCAAAGTTTAAACACGAGGAAGCAACGATATGGTACTACCCTACTTTGGTTATATGCTTTTTTTAATTATATATATGATCCATCTTTTCTCACAAGTCCATAAAAATTGAAGTTTTGCGAGTGGGGTAAAAAGAGAGTTGAGGCGGCTGGCTGGCTCAGTCACTAGAGCATGCAAACTCTTTGTCTCAGGGTCCTGTGTTCAAGCCCCACGTTGGGCACAGAGCTTCCTTTTTTTTTTTTTTTAAATATTTTATTTATTGGACAGAGAGATCACAAGTAGGCAGAGAGGCAGGCAGAGAGAGAGAGAGGAGGAAGCAGACTCCCCGCTGAGCACAGAGCCCGATGCGGGACTCGATCCCAGGACCCTGAGATCACGACCTGAGCCGAAGGCAGCAGCCCAACCCACTGAGCCACCCAGGCGACAGGGCTTACTTTTAAAAAGGGGGAAAAGAAGAGAGAGACTGAGTTCTAGACCACACGTCAGGTGTACTTAATTCTGGGAGTATTTACCTCTTTTTACTTTTCTTTGTTTGGTATATGTTGCTCTTGTAATTAGCAAAATGAAAATTGCGGCAGAGACTGCCAATTACCTTCTATATCTAGCCACCTCTTCCTCCTTGATGGAAGAACCCCAGTATCTGAAGTGGCCTTATTACTGGCCAGCCAGCAGAGGCCTCTAGCAGCCTCTCATTCACTTCAAAGTGTGTGGCCCTGTGACTAAGTTCTGACCAAGACATAAGAGGACACCTTGTGTAATACTTGGAGGGAGCACAATTTTCTTTTCCTTCCTTCCTTCCTTCCTTCCTTCCTTCCTTCCTTCCTTCCTTTCTTTTTCTTTCTTTCCTTCTTTCTTTCTGTTTAAGGTTTCATTTATTTATTTGCCAGAAAGAGAGTGAGCACAAACAGGGGGCAGCAAGCAGAGGGAGAAGCAGGCTCCCCACGAAGCAGGGAGCCCCAGTGCAGGACTCATTCCCAGGACCCTGAGATCATGACCTGAGCAGACGGCAGATGCTTAACCGACTGAGTCACCCAGGCGTCCCAAAGCACACTTTTCTAAGAATGGAAAACCATGCACGGCAGAGCAGAAGAGAAAGAGGTGGGGTCTCTGGCACAGTGGAGTCCCAGTCCTGCACCACCCTCTTCTGAGATTCTGTTACAGGCATCTGGGTTTGAGCCATTAGTTTTCAGATCTTTGTTGTTCACAGATGAATGTATTCCCAGCTTCATTCCCAGAATGAAAAAGATCCATTTTGAAAAAGTGGGTTTTTTTAAGCATAAATGTTCTTAAGAATCTGAATTTCTTAACATTTAGGTCAAAGATCTGGGGAAAAAAAAGAAAAAGGAAAGAAAAGATAATAGGAAAAAAGTAGTATTTGAAAGCAAGATTAACTTTAAAGAAAGCAGTATAAAATTTGAATGTAAGCCGGGTCTCAACTCAAGGTATCTGGCCAGGACAAATGAGAGGCTGTGTGTAGCCACCATCAGTTACCGAGAAGCTGTCCCACATGGGTTTATCCACACTGCACTTGAAATCTGCGGAGTGGGGAGGGAAAGAGCATCGATTAGTGAAGCTGATGAGGTAGGGAAAGCCCCAGACTGGTTGAGGCATCTCAGCCACTGAGGTGAGGCTGGGGGCTTACTGCATGAGGGGCCTGCGTGCCTGGGGAAAGGACTCGGGAGCTTTAATGGAGACAGAAATACCAGAAGGAAGGGAGAACAAAAGACAAACACTAAAGCATCTTTACGATTTTGCCCAGGGCTCTCTTTTCCCCTACATCTTAGCACAACGTTTGTGACAAATAATATCAAATTACTTAGGATCTCATGGTACAATAAAGGACAAGCATGAAAAAACAGAAAACAGTACTGAATACGGAGAGAAAAGGATACGTTGTAAAGGAACTCTACAGAAAGAAAGGGGTTTCATCAGTTAAAAGGATTTTCGGCATCAACAGTAGAAAATCTTGTAATCTGATTTAGAGAAGGAAATCGTACAAGTACCATTTGAGGGACGGGCTAAATGATTTATTTAATCCTCACACTTACTCTATCAAATGGCAGCAGAAGAATCTTGAAGTCTGTACACACACACACACACACACACACACACACACACACACCCCATTTCCATAAGGATTCATGGCCCCCGTGTGCTTTCCTGTATGAGGTAGATGGCCGGCTGGGAAGCAAACCCAGGCATCAAACAGACCCAGTTTTGCTACTCCATCCCCACAGCTACCATTGGTACCGGCATCTCCCAAGAATGGAGGCTGGAGAATGAAAGCAGGGATCATTCTACAGATCCAGCTGAAGGGACTCCCGCCAGGGAGAGGACAAGGCGAAAAGAAAGGATGAGGGCCCAGAAGAGCATGAAATGAAGCCTAATGAGAAGCCATGTGGGGAGTCTTATGTGGGAAAAGAAGAGTGGACGGGGCTGAGAGGGACACTGCTTGGTAAAGTTGGGCTCAACTGTATACAACATCCCAGAGGCACGGGGCCCTCAACACGTTGAGCTGTGTCTGTGTCGCTGACCGTATGTTAGCCTGGAGGAGCAACTTGGACAATGCTACTGATGACTGTTCATTGCCAGTTAGAAATAAAAGATTATAAGTGATACGACATTTGTATTCCATATGAACAGTTTTAGGGTTTATATCCCTTTGGTGCAGAAGTTCTAAATCCTAAAGGATCTACTCTAAATGAGCAGGCTGTGTATTTAGAGTCCCGTCGTCAATAAGTCTGAAAAATATTACACAACATTAAACATCTGACTCAGAGAGTTCTCAGAATGCATGTGCTTTGCAAACCACAGGCCAGGGCCCTGAGAAGAGAAATACAAAGCACATGTCCTTACCAGAAAACTGGAAGAGGATCTTATTGGGAGGAAGTTCTTGGTCAAAGATCTAGGAATGTCCTATATTTCTAATAGATCTTATTTATATGCAATGAACAAGTAGCAAAGACTTCTAAGGGGCAAACATCAGAAACGTGTTATCAGCAAGTTCATCTCCCCAGAACACATTTCCGCCAGAGATCTGCGTCACTCCCTCACTCCACTCAGGCTCCTTTTCAAAGGACATCTCCTTGGGAAAGACTTTATTGGTCTAGTATGGCAACCCAGTAACTGTCTTACCACTTACCATGCTTTATTTTTTTATAGCCCTTATTCACCAACATATTATGTATTTCTTTTTTTTTTTAAAGATTTTATTTATTTATTTGACAGAGAGGCACAGTGAGAGAGGAAACACAAGCAAGAGAAAGTGGTAAAGGGAGAAGCAGGCCTCCCACTGAGCAGGGAGCCTGATGTAGGGCTCCATCCCAGGACCCTGGGATCATGACCTGAGCCAAAGGCAGACACTCAATGACTGAGCCACCCAGGCACCCCATATTATGTATTTCTATGGTTATCAGTTTATTGTCCATTTCCTCACTTGAAAGTTGGTCCCCTGAAGCCAGGGATCTTGTTTGGTCTCCTCTGTCTTCTGGGGGCTTGGGACAGTGCTTGTTGCATTGTAGGACTTCAAAAATAGGTGTTGACTAAATACTCAGGATAACCCACAGCGGTTTCTTCATCCTCTACAAGCGATATTTGTTCTTGAAGCGTTTCATATTTTCAAGCATTTAAAATCCCTCAGAAAGAGTGAAGAAAAAGGTCTGCCCATGGTCAAGCTGTCTAGACCTGTCAGGATTATGGTTAAGGTTGGATCTTTTACTCTTCAAATGATTGGTAGGGCTCACATCCAGTGATGACACCATCCTTTTATTTGGGGGCAATGAGAGCTAAAATATATATATTCCAAGTAGCAAGCAAACAAAAATTCTCCTGACATAGAGTAAATACAGAAACTGCGGAATATCACAACATTGTGTCATCCCTCGTGGACTGAATTGTGCTGTCCTTTCCCAAATTCCTATGCTGAGGTTCCCTCAATGAGACTATATTTGGAGACAGAACATTTAAAGGAGGTAGTTAAAGGTAAGTGAAGGCTTTAGGGGTGGGGCCCCCTTTCTAAAGGAATGGGTTCCTTGGAAGAAGAGGCAGGACACCTCTGTGCACACACAGAGGGAAGGCCAGGTGAAGACACAGAGAGAAAATGGCTCTCCTCAAGCCAGGCAGAGAAGTCTCACCAGAGACCAAATTTTCTGGCTCCTTGATCTTGGACCTCTAGCCTCCCAAAGTGTGAAAAATAAATTTGTGCTATTAAAGCCACCAGGTCTGTGATACTCTGTTATAGCAGAACAAACAGACCAATACACCTCCTTTTGTTGAGATTTATGTACATTTTCTTGAGGGAATAAAACCGAATCCCTGCAAGTTCAAGCATTCTTCATGATGATTTGCCTAAAAGTCCATCCCTTTCACTGAGGAATGAGTATGTTACGTGGCAAGTGGCTGGAAGTTTTTCAGGCAGGACTGTACAAGGTAGTATGCTTCTCAGCACCAACTACAACCATCCAAAGCATCTGTACAGGAAACTTCTGAGATTGATGTTTTGAAAGGGCATGTACCAAAGACAGAAAAAAGGGCAAGTCAGTAGCATCTGTAAGATTAGGACAGGAAAGTTAAATAGCACAGTAAGCTGAAGCTTAGGGGAAAATGCTAAGACAACAAAAAGGTTAACCAGGTTCGATGAATCAATGATAAAAGAAGGAATAAGCCTACATCTTGAGAAAGACCATGCAGTAGTAATAAAAGACTAAGAAGAGAACCCAAGACCCAACAGCCTTTATGTGCTACAAAAAAAAAAAAAAAGAAAGAAAGAAAAAAAGGAAAGGCATTCAGATTAGGAAAAGAACAAATATGGTTAACAGGAAATTGAACAGCTAAATAAATTACAGTACTTCCATCTTTCGCATATTAGGCAGCCACTAAAAATTACATTTATGAAGAGTTCTTAATGGCATGGAAAAAAACATGGCATAAGATTAAGTTGGGGGAGAAAGCAAGATACAAAATTGAATCACAAATAATCTTGATTTATGAAAAAATAAAATCAGAGAAAAAAATACCAGATGGTTGTCTGTGATTGGTAAGATTATGGGTCTTTTTTCTCTATATATTTTTTATAAACCTTCAAACAATTAACATTTTTTTCATTGATCATCAGAAAATAAAAATAGAAAAATTAAAAACAAATGCAGAAATAGAAGCCCAAGACACTTCAAGCTGTGATAAAGCAGCTTCAAGCCAGTATTAAATAAGGCGGGGATCCCAGCCCAAGGAGCTGCAGCGAGGGAAACAGTTATCAGCAAGACCTGAGGACCCATAACCATAACTAAGAGGCCAGAAAGCTCTAGTTTTCAAAATTATGGGACTCTTAAACCCTTGGGCGCAATACCTCAGAGAAACTATTGACTTGATGGCTTTGAAAACCTGGAAAAGGTGACAGAAAAGGAATAGGCTTGCTTGAGTCTGCCTACCATACCCCTCGACTGAGCTTAAGCGGGCTCACGAGCATTACCTAAACCTGGTAGAGACAAAAGGCAGAGCCCCCACACACTCCAGTGCTGTGGTCTTTGAGTCCCAGTGCAGTCGACTTGCAACTGTCAGCCTCTGGAAGTTAAGGCCAAAGTTCACGTTTTTTTCCTGGCCCTACCTTTTTTCCCAGATGCCTACTCCTCTGTCTTCACAGCATTCTGCAGTCTCCCTCTACTGGTCCCTTCCGACCTCACCAGGCTCTAGTCTGCCCCAAAGCACACCTTTCTCAGGTCCTTCAAAGCTCCATTGAACCACAGGCTGACAGAGAGCCAGCCCTGTCATCCTATTAGGGTATTTCCGCATGTATATGCTTCTACGTAACCAGCCCTGAAAGACAGCCATGACTTCCCACGACCAAGAGGACCTGATCATTTACAATTTGAGAGCCTCCCTTTAGAGGATTGAGAATGGCTATTCACATATTAGAAGTTTTTTAAATGCCTATAATAAAGAAATTTGTTTAAAATTTACCATGTTTTATTTAAAAAAAAACTTTCTTTAAAATCCTGTTAAATCCAATAAATTAGTGATCGTGGAGTCTGCTCTGGCAAGAGTTACAGCAGAAGTTTCCTCCCCAGTCACACTTAGGGCAGAAATAATAACAAATATCATGGAGGACAAGGGGTGTTAGAGAGGAGAAGGGAGTTGGAGTAAATTGGAAGGGGAGGTGAATCATGAGACACTATAGACTCTGAAAAACAATGGGGGGGGGTTGGTTGAGGGGGGGGGGGGGGGGGTTGGGGTACCAGGTGGTGGGTATTATAGAGGGCACGGATTGCATGGAGCACTGGGTGTGGTGAAAAAATAATGAATACTGTTTTTCTGAAAATAAATTAATTAATTAAAAAAAAAAAGAAATAATTTGCAGCGCCTGTGCCTTTATCTAGTATCCTGGTGCTCTAACTAGCGGAAGAGCAAGCAGGCGCACTGTCGCCTGGTGGTGGGTATCCACCTGCTACAGGCAAATCAATCCACCCTCCTGTGGCCAGCAGACGGGGGTCTTCCTCCTCTCACTTGAGTCCTCTGACTTTTTCTCTTGCGCCATGTGCTCTTGCCCCGTCCCTCATAGCATTCACCAAAGATCACTGTGCACAAAGGCTCAGACAAGCAGGGGTGCCTGGTGGCTTAGTGGGTTAAGCCTCTGCCATGGGCTCAGCGTCCTGGGATCGAGCCCCACATCTGGCTCTCTGCTCAGTAGGGAGCCTGCTTCCCCCCTTCTCTCTGCCTACTTGTGATCTCTCTCTGTCAAATAAATAAAATTTAAAAAAGAAAGAAAAAAGCTCAGAGAAGCAGCAGGTACTAGCAAGGAGGCAATAGCCAGACAATCGATTTCCAGGCTTTCTCCCTACCTATTCTTCTAGAAGAAATCTTAATACTCTTTTCCAAGAATATTTTAACATTTTTTTTCTCAGCTAACTTATCACTTCTTCGGGAACACCTCTTTGATCAGAGAAGATCCCCCCACCTTATTCCCATAAGAGGAACCATACCTTCTAATGGTACCACATACTTCTGCCTGAGGGAGCTAACACAACCACCATTTAATCTTTGTTACGTGAGCATGTGAGTAATGTCTGCCTCCCTCACTGATTAATACACTATAAATGACTATACTCCATACACTACGTTCATTGTTTTACACTTTTTTTTTTCATTTAATCCTTACCATAATTCAGCTAAGCATAAGAGTTTGGAAGAACAATGATTATCCCATTTTATACATGAAGAAATTGAGGCATAAAGTGCTCAAGGAACTTGACCAAGATCCCACAGCTAATAAATGGCAGACCAGAATTTGAATCCACACATACTGATTCCAGAACTCTTACTCTTAACCACGAGGATATATGGGCTGTACCTGACTTTGCCCAGCACTGTATCCCTAGCGCCTAGCACATATAGTCTTTCACTCTGTTTTTTAATGAATGATGAATGGATGAATAGATCAATATGATTCAAGAAATTCAGAAATACACACTCCGTGACATAAACGCTATCCCCAATCCCACCACCACCCCTCCCAGAAAAAACACCTCTCAGCAGTTTTCTAACTGCCCCTTAGAAATCAAAGTTTCATCGGGCGATGTCATGCAGTACATCAGGTATATGGCTGATTCCAGGAATATTTGAGACTTAGTAAGAATAAGAACTTCTCCCCTCGGGGCATTATCATTGTGTCAGTCCACTGTTTCCTCCCACTACCTCTCCTACCACCACAAGAACTCGTGTTTTGTTCAATATGAACAGAGGATGGATAAGCAGATGTTTATCACCTAAGCAATAAACAACATCATTCACAATATCTAAAATCAAGAAAAGGAACTCTGGGCCGGATACCGTACAGATATGTAGAATCAAAACTGAATAAGTAATAAAACCCAGAAAGAAATAATTAATAAATGTTAAAACTGGAGAGAACCACAGCAGTGTGCCACATACCTCGGCCCCTGCCTCTGGCCTGCTCAACATTTCTAATAACTATTTCAATGAAAAGAGAAAACAAGTTCATCATTTCTGAAGAGAGCTCTAAACCGGGAGAGACAGATAATATTTCAGATGACAAGACCAATCTTTGAAATTATTCCAGTAGATGGAAGATAAAACTTAGCAGGATTTAATCTAAAGTCTAAATTTAAGTTCTTGAAACTCAATAATATAAATGTAAAATGGGGACCCATGTTTTCATAGCTTATGGAAAGAAAAAAAAAAAAAAAAGCCTGTACATGGCCAAAGAATAATTAAGCCAACGACACTTACGCAGCAGAAATGAATGTCAGTCACCAAATGCAGATGTGCAGGAAATATCTATTTACTGTTTTTCTTCTGTTTAACTTATGATTTAGAGACCTAAATCTGCCAAAAAGGCAGAAAATTTAATCTGTCCTTCTTGAAGATTCTTCACTACTCCAGGAAGGTCTGCGAAGTTTTCCCAATGTCAAGGCATGGTGTGATGGGTTGTCCCTCCTCTCTCTCGTTATCCATCTGCACAGCCTGTAGAAACCAGGGGTCCTGCTGCTGCATGGCACGCTGGGGCCATTAGGACCTTTGTGAAGACTGAGAACCCTGTGTCTGAGCTCTTCCAGCTCTCCACTCCCCTGGCTCTGTGGCCAAGAAGTAGGACTATGTCACCACTACTCAGGAACCCACAGACTTCTTTCTCCCACTCTCTCCTGTCCTCAGGTCTTTTTGGTCTTAGGAAATGCTATTTTTTTTCCCCTGAGTAAATCCCCTTGGCCCTTCCATCACCTCAAGAAACATTCTAAGTTTCACTATAAGCTATAAGGCTTCTAACTATAACTTACAAGTTTCACTATAACTATAAGGCTTTTGAAAGGTCCAGAAGCCTGCATTCTACAAGTCTATATTCTACATTCAGAAGTCTGCTTCTGCTTTCCACCTTGACATACATCTGTCCCAAGGCAACAAAGGGAAGTACAGGCTATTTGCTTGAATTAGAAGAAAGTACCCGGGAAAACAAAACAAAATAGAACAAACTAGTAGGTGGCAATATGCAGCCCAAAGATATCGTATCACATTAAGAGCAAATATATGGGCTGTAAAATTTGCAGGAAATGTGTACATGACATAATGAGAAAGTGAGAAAGAAAAACACAGAAAAATGATACAAGTTGATATAATATTTTTATGTCAAATTAAGTACATAATAACTTCTGAGGGAATAAGGTATACCAAAGAATTACAAGACCAAAAAATATATTTTAATGATAATTTAATTATTATAAATTCAATAGGAGCTAATAAATGAAACGTGAAGGGTTTTTTGTTTTTTTTTTTTTTTTTAAGGAAGCCTAGCACAATTTTGAGATTCTGCTAACAGGTGGAAAGTATTAGTGGTCTAATAAAATCCATTCTTCCTTTCTTCTATTGTAAGTGAATCTTAGCAAGTGACATAGCTAAGAAGAGTAGCCATGCCACTCTTGTAATGGGTGTAGTCTTGTGCCTTTCTTGTCAAAGGAACCTAACTGGAAGTGATACATGCCACTTCTGATCCCACAGTGGGACTGCCTTCCCCTTGTTATCCTTTCTTATCTCTCTAACTAGAACCCATACATGGCTGCTAACCAGCTTCAACCAAGAAGATGACCACCAACCTGAAATTATCACCTCTGACTGCTCCATGAAAGAGAACTTACTGATTTAAGGGATCTTTCTGTTTCTACAACTTTAGCCTACCCAAACCAGTACAAGGCATCACTAGAAGTCTTACCTTTAACCATGTTCAACTGATTATATCACAGATCAAATCTGTTCCATTGATATCCTAAAGAAATGGGTTCATTTCTGGGATTCGCAGAGCCCTAAAAAACAAGATGACCTAAAGGGAAAGACTAAGATGGTCTCCTAATGTTGGCAGAAGGAAACAAAAGAGGGTCGATGCAAACATTTCATTCATTCATTCATTCATTCATTAGCACTTCGCAGAGCATTTCACTTCTAGTATGCCATTCAATTCTGGGACCTAGGGTTGAGCCTGGAGCAGAAGGTACCATCTTCCAGCATTTGAAGGGCTATTCTAGGGACAGAAAGTTCTCCCTTTAAAATCTCTTTGTGTACTTTTTATTATGCATGAATATATTCTCACTGTAACATATTCTAAAAAGACAGGAGGATAAACCAAGGACAAAGAATAAGCCAAGGTAGTCCCTGGTCATCCCTCTTCCAGCTCCCCTCCCCCAAAGTAATCCTTGTTAACAGCTTCAAGCGTCTATCCATAGATTATTTGCAGTTTTATACAAAGACCAAGTAGTTCAAATGTCATGACCTCCAGGAGTCCTTCCTTGAGTTTCTGCCCTCAACATGAGCTAAGGAAGCTTCTCTGGTACCAGGACAGCACCAGAGCCATTCTCTGTCCTTGACTTAAACAGGATGCACAACTCTATTTACATATCGGTCTGAGAGAGTGTGTTCTTTGAGGACAAGAAGGCTTTTATGTATTGGATAAATGCATGGAGGCTACATAGTAAGTTCAATAAATTGTCAAACTGAATGGAAATGAAGTTAAAGAGAGGAGGATTTGTTCCACAAAGCCAAATTCAAAAACTTAAGTAGAACCAAATGCTTGTGAATTATCTTCAAAGCCAGTTTTTAGTCAAAGAGTTGTCTACATTGTGAGGGAATTTGGCTCTCCATGACCAATACCCCTTAACTCCAAAATTTTAATCCCCTATAAATACTTGTTCCACTTAAAACATTTTTTGTGATTTTCAGAAAGCTGTAAGAGAAAATCAGTAACCAAATGTTCTCTCCTTCAGTTATGCACCTCCTCTGTTTTGATCCCTCCTGGGTCTTCCTTCAAGATTCTGGGAAGAGACTAGAAGTTAGGCCTGTCATTATGAACAGAGTACAAATATACAACATCTAAACCCTATTTTCCTTAACTGATTGAACCACAAGTTCCTCTCTTCTTCCGCGGAAGACAAGGAAAAGAGTTATCTAGCAGAATTTTTTAACCATTATTCTAATATGTGTAGAAAAATAAGCATGCTTTTTCTACTTTCATATTCTTGACTGTTGGTGATTTTACTTTTCTAACACGAGTATTTCACAAGAAACTGCATTGTCATAAAAGCGAAACATGGTCAATTTTCTTCTCTTGTGGGCAAAGAGGAACCAGTTTGTATGTAATTGAATCAGTCATCCCCCCATTTGCTCTACTCTTTTACTTACTTCTTCTCCTAGATTCTCATTCCCATTAAACTTTCATAATATTCTATTAACTCACTGAAAAGAATCCTATAAGGTATTGAGTTTAGAAGGAAATCATTTCCTTTCATTATTATTGGGAGAAATATTTTTGACAAAAGATTTTTTTTCCTGGGGACATTTATTTTGCTCTCTTCCAGGATTCCCATAATTATGCTACTGTTATCAGTCCTCCCCCCCTTAAGGCTACCACATGGTTTTTATATAAAACTGTATCAAATTGCTTTGAGTTTATCTCCGACCTTTAGTATTACTTTCAAATTACAGGGTATCTAATTAGAGAAGGTTTGTGGGGGTCTTTTGGGGTTTGTTTGTTTGTTTGTTTTTCATAAATAACATTTCAAAACTGTACCACGGCAGAGCCAAATACCTGCTGTTTGCACCTCGGTCTTTTTCCTGACGTTCTCCTAAAAGCAGCTTTAGTTGAACCCTGCACACTGTTGCTGTGTTGCAAAGATGAAAGCAAAATTCCATGTGTGAAGCCCAAATGGAAACCACAGAAGGCAGGATTCACACTGCTAATTGTTGCTTAGCAATAAAATGTGCAAAACATGCTAATGGAACAGTAACATCGGGCACCAGAAGAAACTGCAAATCAGAGAATTAGGAAGCCCACAGGAAGGGACAGAAAAGGAATTCCATTCCTTAAAGGAGTTGGGGGAGGGGGCGAGCAGTTTCTGCCCTTGTTCCTGGTTAGCACGCTGGTTGAGAAGACAAAGAATCCCTTCATCCAGTAGATTCTCCCATTACCGAATTTGAAGACTGCGTGGAAAGAGACACTCAGAGGCTCATCTTACCCTAAAGGAGCCCCTGATGGAACTGGTCATACTTACAAGTATATATTATCGTTCTCTTTTCCCTGTTAAAAAACTGAGTCTCAATGAGGATACACATTTCACTCTCGGTTCACGTGGTTTGCTAAGGGCGCAGGTGGGATTTCTAGCAACTCCTATTAGAGCCACCCTTAGCCACAGGCTCTTTAGGGGAGGGTCATGTCTCCAGGGCTAAGACCTCCTCTGAAGAAACAAAACAAAGATCCCACCATGTATAGAACCAAACTGATATGGAGTCTTTTTTTTTTTTTTTTTAAAGATTTTATTTATTTATTTGACAGAGAGAGATCACAAGTAGGCAGAGAGGCAGGCAGAGAGAAAGGAGGAAGCAGGCTCCCTGCTGAGCAGAACGCCCCATGCGGGGCTTGATCCCAGGACCCTGGGATCATGACCTGAGCCAAAGGTAGAGGCTTTAACCCACTGAGCCACCCAGGTGCCCCCTGATATGGAGTCTTAATCTAAGAACTGACTTCAGCTTTTTCTTGTGTTTTGGTTTGGTTTGGTTCCACCATCATTTGTTTCCGAGGTTTTTCCAAGATAAAATGTGCCAAGCTGCCTTAAAAGTCATCTGAGTCTACCTATTATTTCTAATCTCATTGGGGACATTTCAGTGAGCAGTAAGATGATGGCCAGGCAGGGATAAATAGCACCTCAATTCATATTAAATCAATCTTAAAGGGAAAAAAAAAAAATCATGCCCCCGCCAAAGGAAAAGAAGAAGATGAAGAAGAAGAAGAAGAAGAAGAAGGAGAAGAAGAGGAGGACAAGACAAGACCTTTCAGAAGGAGGTAAAGACTCCTGTAGGCCACAAGGTGATTCTTAAACAACAGAGTGCCTTCCAGTCAAGACACGGTTTGCCTCTCCTCATTGTCTCTCTCAGGAAACCTTTATTGAACAGATATGTGTGTTCCGTTCTTTGCTGGGTGCTTTGGCTATACAAATGTTTTGTACATGGTCTCTGACTTATTAGCAGTGTAGAAAAGATAATGTGAAGATGTGGTGTATATATATACAATGGAATACTATGCAGCCATCAAAAGAAATGAACTCTTGCTCTTTGCAATGATGTGGTTGGAACCAGAGGGTATCATGCTGAGCGAAATAAGTCAATCAGAGAAAGACAATTATCATATGATCTCCCTGATATGAGGAAGTTGAGAGGCAAAGCAGGGGTTTGGGGGTAGGGAAGGAAAATAATGAAACAAGATGGGATCAGGAGGGAGACAAACCATAAGAGACTCTTAATCTCACAAAACAAAGTGAGGGTTGCTGGGGAGGAGGGGGTTAGGAGGAGGGTGGTGGGGTTATGGATATTGGGAAAGGGTATGAGCTATGAAGTGTGTAAATCTGGTGATTCACAGACCTGTATCTTTGGGGCTAATAATACATTATATGTTAATTAAAATTTTTTTTAAAAACCTATTTGGATCTCAAAAAAATAAATAAATGCTTACAATTCAAAAAAATATTTTGAAAAGATAATATGCATGAACCAATTAGGAGATACAAAAAACTATCATCTAAAAGAGAAAGATCCACAGACTGAAAACTCTGTTACATTTTGCGAAGTTTAACTAGCCTGGCTTTAATAATAATCTACTATGTCCTGAATGGATGGACAGAAATATCTGGATGCTAAGCACCCAACAGACATTTCTTACAAAGCTTTTCATTGAAGTATAGCTTACTGTCAAGTGCACAAACGTTAATGGTATATAGCTCAGTGAGCTCTTCATTTAGGCAGTATCTGCGCAGGTAACTACCACACAGATCAACACAGAAAAATTCCCAGCACTCCAGAATGCTCCCCCAATCAATACTGCCCCAGGATAACCATCCTTCTGACCTCTATCACCACTGATTCATTTTGTCTCTTTTTGAGCTTCCTATAAATGAAGAGTGCTCTACTCTTTGATGCCTGGTTTCTTTCACTCAACAGTATGTCTGTGAGATTCACTGGTGTTGCATGGAGTAGCTTGTTCTTTTTCATTGCAGTGTAGTAGGCCATTGTGTCACTATACCAGAGTTATTCACCCATTCTCTTTTGATAAACAGTTGGGATTTTTTTTTCCAGCTTTGAACTGATGTGAATAAAGCTGCCATAAACACTCTTGTCCATGTCATGGATCGACATGAGCACACATTTCTGTTAGGCATCTATAAATCAAGGAGTAAAATTGCTAGATGGGTATCTCTTTAGCTTTGATACAAGTGCTTGTACCAACCCCTGTATCTCCTAGAGATGGAGTTTCACATGCCCTACATACTTCTCTACATTGGCTATCATTAGTCTTTTAATTATAGCTACAACGGCCAAGTATTATGGCTTTAATTTGCAATTTCCTAATAACCGGTGATGTTGAACACCTGTTTACATACTCATTGGCTATCTGAATATTGTCTTTATAATCAAGCTTATTGAGCTGTTTGAGAAGGACAGATGTTTCAAAGAGCCAGGATGGAGATCTCCTGTTCTTATGGTGTCCTGACTAACTAGCAGAAGCTGCTGGAGCCACGAATCATAAAAGGAGACACCTCAAGAGTGAGTTGCCTGTCACCAGAGATATTTAAGCAAAGACTAGACAAAAAAGAAATTTATAGAGGAATGTAAATACCAGCCGGATGGTGGACTGAGTAAACGTAAATGTCTCTTCCAACAGTGGCACAGGCCACAGGGATTCAACCCCTGCTAAGTCAATGAGAATGGGGAGGCAGACAGTGGAAGTCAGAGGACAAACCTTTATAAGTGTCTATTGCATGCCAAGGGTTCTAGTAAGCCTTACATGCATTAATTCATTTAATTATCACAGTAATCATATAAGATAGTATAAGGGAAAACCTAACCTTTTCCTCCTCTCTACACACAACACTCATACTTCTGGTCACCAAATATGTGGGGATTTTTCCACACTGATCAATTCTCAGACCCAGCTGGGTGCCCTCCAATTTAACTCAGTTTTGACACTATCTCCTTGGACTTAGCATCAGAACCCACCAGTTAAGGGTTCAGTTCCACAAAATGCCTCGACTTCAGATGCCAATGGCAAGTCCCAGGTTGTCACTTGAACTTCTGACCAGCCAACTATAGACTGAGGTTCCAAAGACCTCCTCTTTGGGTTCTATAATTTGCTAGCATGGGTCACAGAATTGAGGGAAACACTTACTTATGTTTACCAGTTTGTTATAAAGAATAAAATAAAAGATGTGCATGGACAGCCAGCCGAAGAGATCCATAGGGTGATGTCCAGAAGGGTCCCAAGGGCAGGAGCTTTGTGGAATTAGGATGGGCCACCTTCCCAAAGCATGGATATGTTCATCACCTGAAAGCTCTATGAACCCCATTGTTTAGGATTTTTATAGAAGTTTTATACTTGTGCATGACTGACTAAAATCACTGGCCACTGCTGATCAACTCCAACCTCTACCCTTCTCATCAAAGCTTCTGACAGCCATCCTAAAGTTATCTAGGAGCCCTCAGTCACCAGCCATCTTGATAGCAGGCAAAAAGACACCTCTCACTTTGGAGATTCTAAGAGTTTTAGGAGCTATATGTTGAAAACAGGGACAGAGATGAAATATGTTTCTTATTATGTCACAGGTAGATACGAATTTGTATATTATCTATTGCCATATAACAACATTACCATACACTTAGCAGCCTAAAACTACACACGTGTATTATTTCATCATTTTGTGGAGTCCAGGCATGGCTTAGCTAGGTCCTCTACAATCAAGATGTGAGTCACAACTGGGTTCTCATCTGAGGCTTGACAGGGGAAGTATTGCCTTTCAAGATCACGTGAATGTTGGCAACACTCAGGCTCTCAGACCGAAGGCTTCAATTTCTCCTTGGCTGTCAGCCACTCTCCATTCCTTGCCACATGGCTCTCTCCAGATGCCAACTCACAACATGGCAGCTTGCTTCTTCAAAGCCAGCAAGGAAGAGCAATTCCTAATGAGACAAATGTTCCAATCACAGGTTACATCATCATGTACATGCAATCCTGTAAATCCTGTAGCCTTTATCATATTCTATTGGTTAGAAGTAATTCACAAGACCCCACCCACACTCAGAAGGAGGGCATTATACATGGGTGTACACCCGAACAGCAGGAATGATGGGAGCCACCTTAAAAGACCACCTGCTACTATTATCCTCACTTCACAGATGAAAAACAAAGTGGGAAAGCTCAAATAAATTGCCAGTCAATAGCTAAGCCAGGTTTGAACACAAGCATATCTAAAACCAGAATTTGCCTTCTTAACCAGTATAGGGCCAAGAAACTGGTCAAAGAGTAGGTAAGACTAGAGCTTGAATGGCTGATTCTGAATAATCTGGGAGAATGCATTAGGGAACCCACAGGAGCAAAGAGGCAAGAATGGATGTATTATGGGAGAGTGAGGAGATGGCTCCATTACAAAAAAGTTGATTTGGGTATGTAATGGTGGGGGAAGCAGAGGGCTGGAGAGCTGGAGAAGCACAAGAATTCTAGAAAGTCAAATGGAATGTGTCAGTCTAATGCACTATTCAACAGGGAATTGTTGCAAGTTTGTAAGCGGAAGTTTTTAAACTATTAAGATGAATCAAGTATGATAGCCTCATTCTAATCAATATATCTGAAACTTCTTAGAAGAATAAATCTTGATGTTTACCAAAGTAGATATCCATCTCTACTTGGCAATGCCTTTTAAAACATGGCTGTAATTGATTTAAACAAATAAATATCGACTATCAAGTTAAAAATATTTCTTACAGGAGCATCTTCAGTTAGATCTAAATGGAAGAAAGACCTTGCAATAAACAAGCAAGTCTTTTTTGAAGGTCTTTACCGTCGTCTTCAAGTCATAAATCCTAGAATCTGTGTTCTTGGCTGCTCTTCTCAATGGTGAGCTGTGAGACAGGATACCATGGAAATCAGTTACCCTCACGCACTGGGCTGTTCAGCCCTCTAACTCACAGGACAGCCAGGAAGACACAGGCTGGTCTGACCCTGTACTGGTCTTACGATGCAGCATGAGGAGGAAAAATTGGGGGTTTGGGGTGGGGGAAAGGCTGCACTGGAAATTTTAAAACAAGGTGTTTCCTTTGTCTACACTCAGGCTACTTACTTTCACTCTGGCTTTCACTCCTCCTAAATCAGCAAGTATCACCATGATATTTGTTATAATGAGATGAGATGATTGGTCATCTACCTAATCACAATCCAGAGTGAAGACATAGAGTCACACTACCTGGGTTGGAATCCTCTGTTCTCCACCTGCAACTGTATGACCATGAACAAGCTATTTCACTTCCCCAGGCCCGTAAAGGGGGAGTAAAAATTATATAAAGCATAAGGTTTGCAGAAGGATAAAGTGAGTTGATACATGTAAAAAGTGTCTCATATACGAAACAAAATGTAGTAGACACAACAAAACATTCATGATTTATATCATGAGGGCACAGTGCAGTGATTTGCTAGTAAAAGTACAGTGAATTTGTTGAGTAAAAAATTCAATATAATGAACACAATCCTGAATACTTTTCCCTCTTGTGCTTTTTCTGCAAGAGTATGTGTACCTCTGGGGCACGGTCATGGTGCAAATGAACATGGGGTTTCTTGCTAAAGTGTCCACTGGAAGATTCGGAGAAAGGAAAAGAAATTTAACTCAAGTTCAAAATTGTTAATTATATTAACATCATACGAGAGGTTTTAAGTTGTTGGATCTGTATTATTTTTCAGACTGATATTGATTTAAATACACATTCGTCTACTTTAAAGTCCACAGTTTAGGACTCCTACAATGAATTTAAAATTTATAAAACATTCTTCTCATATTAAGTATCTGGAGGAAAGATTCCAGTCAAAACAATGCTTGATATATTATATACATGTTTTTCTCTGTGCTTTATTTTAGACACATTAATTTAAATTATACTCATCTTTTTTCATCTGATGGCAAAATAATAGTACAAATTTTTATCAAAATAAATCTTACCACAGAACATAAGCAATCATTAAATTATGTAAAAATCTGTTTTCTTCACTAGAGGAAAAATTGGTAGAGTAACAAAAAAATCAGACAGACCCGACCCTCTTGAGGGTCAGAGTACTTAGCTTAAACCTGAATAGATTGGACAACTTACTAAAATTCTCCAGAACTTTGATTTTAGGACTCTACTTCCTAGAGATGCTGAGAAATTTACATCAGATATGTATGTCAAGTGATACATAAGAAGCCTTCTAAAATTTTAGCTCCATTTTTCAACTACCATCTTCCCTACTACCTGCTTCAACAACTACCTCTTCCTACAAATGTCAACCTTGTGTCTCACTAGCCACTAATCATCATGTTTTTACCTTTTTACTAAATCTGACCTTATCTCCCTTTTTTTACTTTCTTATTTAAGACATGAGTTTTAAGAATTGCATGAAATTGATAAGCCACAGACTGGGAGAAAATGTTTGCATAATGTATATTTGACAAAGTACTGATATGCCAGATATGTAAATAACTCTTAAAACTCAATAATAAAAAAGGGGACCCAATAAAAAATGGGCAATAAACTTGGGCAAACCCTTCAAAAGAGAAGATATGTGAATTGTCATTGTCAATTGAATTGTCAATAAATGCACTGAATTGTCAATAAATGCATCGAAAAGTGTAGTCAGTAGCCATCGAAAAATGCAAAGTAAAATAATCTATACACCCACCCAAACTGTTAAAATTTAAAAAGTGACATCAAATGTTGCCAAGGATATGGAATAAACAGAACTTTCATACTCGATGACCCAGCCATTCCACTTTGAAGTTTTCACCCAAGAGGAACAAAGCTATGTTTACAGGAAACTTGAACAAGAATGTACAAAGCACTTTCATTCATAATGGCCAAAAACTAGAAATGGCCCAGATATCCTCCATAAGAAAAGGGATTAAACAGACTGAAGTATATTCATACCGTGGAACACAATTCAGCAATAAATAGGAACGAATTACTAATAAACGCAACCATGTGGATGAGTCTCAAACATTACTCTGATTGAAAGAAGAGCACTATACACTGTAGGATTCTATTTGCGTAAAATCCTGGAATAAGCAGAAGCTGAGGATTGCCTGGAGGGAAGAGTCTGAGAGGGTGATAATGTTCTCTATCTTGATATGTGTTTTGCATTATATAGAAATTTGCATTTGTCAAAATTCAAAATTCAATAAATACACACCTGAGATTTGTGAATTTCTTTGTATGTAAATTTTCCAGCAAAAGAAAAATAGCCATAAACAAACACTGCAGACTGTGTACCGATGTTCTTCAGTTTACTTTGGAATGTGTCAAAAGTTAAAATGGATTGAAGAATAAGAAGAGGACAAATAATTAAATAGATCTGTGTGAAAACAAGTGGAGTGAAATGTTAATAGTAGAACCAAGGCAGTGGGCATATGGGTGTTTATTAAAATTAGTTGTTTTCATAAGAAAATACTGGAAAACTTTTTTGGAATAATGCAAAAGTGAATTTTAAAACTCACCGATGGCAAAAACTTCACATTAATTGCTTAAGACATTCCATGAAGGGCACAGTTTTTTTTAATCACAGACTTAGATACATATAGTCTTTTAAATTATAATTGGAGCTTCTTAGAGCATTTATAGTATTGTCTATTGTATAACTGTTTTCCTCCCAAAACACATAAAAATAGTGTTTAAAAGTTATAGTGATCATGAAATGAAAATACGATTAAAAGAATATGAGCACAAGATCGTAATCCCAGAAGGAGTGTGACAGATTATTTTATCACCAAAAATATTCTTAAAAAAAGGAGAAGATGTGTAAGGAAAATCAGACTACAAAGATGTTTCACAGATTATATTAACATCTGCTATTTCTTAGGTCAGACACTGTGACTTTGAAGTGTATTTTTAATGCTTTTTGCTCAGGTCACTGCCCATATAAGTGTTTTCCAACAATTTATAGTTCTTGACCTCCTGTATCAGAATCACTAGAAAATATTGTTGAGAATTCCAGATTCTTGGGCCCAACCCCTACCAACCGAATCAGAATCTCAGAAAGGTAGGGTAATTTTTTTCTAATTACTTTTTAAATTTTCATATGTGATTAAGCCAGAATTGAGCACCAGGCCTCCAAACCATGCTATTACTGGATATTAAATATGTTCTGCAAGCAACAGGCGCATAATAAAGACTCACTGGCAATCTACCAACTAACTCGTTCTGACTTCCAAACAGCACCTAGTGTTCCACATTTCTCCTCCCTTCTTCACTAACACACTTCTTAGTGGTCTCTTGTGTACTAGGCACAAGCTCCTGAAGTGCAGGCTTATTTTCCAGCTGATTTATAGAGTAAGGCTGATGGTTACATTAGACGGTAATAGGGGATCACTTACGGTGCTATTTCTATGGCTTTCAGCCAGGGTTGGTATAATGTAATATGCAGAACACATGTGTGCACAGGGATCCCCTAAGAGGAAAGGACCCAGACTTTGATCACAGCTCTTATTCATTTATTAATAAATATTTTTGTGCATCTACATCACCGAGGCCAAGTCTCCTCCTTTTTTTTTTAATGCCCCTTAGAGAATACCGCTCCATAGCTTCCAATGGAGTCATGCACACTGCAGATCCATATATACAATTTAACAGTCATCTTTCACCTAGGTAAAAACTGACTAAAATGTAAGTTGAAGGGCAGTCATAAAGTGCAAAGGATGGGGCACCTGGATGGCTCAGTGGGTTAAGCCTCTGCTTTCAGCTCGGGTCATGATCCCCAGGGTCCTGGAATCGAGCCCCACATCGAGCTCTCTGCTCAGCGAGGAGCCTGCTTCCCCCTCTTTCTCTCTTTGCCTGCCTCTCTGCCTACTTGTGATCTCTGTCTGTCAAATTAATAAATAAAAAAACCTTTTTTAAAAAAAGTGCAAAGGTAAAAAAGACATGACTCAGGATGTATTTGGTGGTAGGAATGGGGATAAGACCAACGGCAGACCAATGCCTTTACTGGCCTACCAGTAAAGAGCAATGACTCCTTTCCTCTTACTAACAAATCCACAAGCCACATTCCCAAAGCTACTGGTAGTAGCAGGCACCCTTGCCCTGGGAGCCTGGAACTATTTTTCCCATTTTGCAAGCTGTGTCCCAAAACCATAACCCAAAGACCACTTGCTCCCCCAGGCCAGGAGCCACAGTTAAAAGACTGAGAAGCTCTATCCTAAGGAAACTTATTTAACTTTCCTTAGTACATTTCTCAAATTTGACTACTAACGCCTTTTCACACATAACCCATATACATGAAATGTCCTGAATCACAACTTTTGGGAATCTGCCTCAGAGATGGCCTTATGTCCTTGCATTCTCTTTCCTGTCTGTTCAAGACACCTAATATCTTTATACCATCTTCTGGCTATTAAAATTCCCAACTGAGATGTTAATCCCAAACCCAGGATCCAGCCACATAATTTTCAGGGCCACCCAATATAAAACAAAAGTGTGGGGCCCTTTGTTCAAGTATTATTAAGAATTCCAAACTGTGAAGCACCTGGGTGGCTCAGGTGGCCAACCATCTACCTTCAGCTCAAGTTATGATCCCAGGGTCCTGGGATCAAGCCCTGCATTGGGCTCCCTCCTCTGTGGGGAACCTTCTTCCTCTTCTGTTCCCCTGCTTGTGTTCTCTCTCTCTCTCCCTCTGCCAAATAAATAAATAAAAATCTTAAAAAAAAAAAAAAAAAAGAATTCCAGGTTGTCAACAGTGGAGCACAAAATCAACCATGGGTTTCTTCTGAGTGTGGCCCTTACCTGTCTTTCTTACCTCATTTTTAGAATCACCCATTAAAAAAGGAAAGCAACCTGATTGAATTAATCATGTGAGTTGAAGAAATAATCATACTAATAGAGGAAAAGCTTGGAAAGATTTTCTTAACAATGCACAAAAACAACAACAATAGAAATAATAAAAAAACAGCCTGCTTAAATAATAGGATACTTTTCAGAAGAAAGTATTTAAAGGAAGGTTATGTATGGTAAATCATTTTTTAATAATTTCATATAGAAACAATGGGTTTCATCTAAATGTGTCTAGACCAAAGGAGAAAGAGCTGGGAGGTCATGTTACCTACCTTCAATGAAAACCTAGTACTAGTTCCTAATTTCTGAATAGGATTTGATGACAACTGGAGGCTGGGGAAAGCACCATAAGCAAAGAACCAACATGTGTCAAACAGCAGGGAAACTTCTTAATGGAACACTCTTGCCATAAATAAAGAAGATAAGGCTTCTATTTCCCTTTTGTACAACTCATAGGGATATCATATTCAAACTGCTGAAAAGAAAAGAAAAAGAAACAAATATTGAAGGTAGCCAGAGAAAAAAGACACACTGCATAAATAGGAGAAAAGATGAAATTATAGTAGACTTTTCATCAGAGCCTATGCAAACCAGAGGACAAGGGAGTGACTTGTCTAAAGGGCTAGAAGACAAAACTCGCCAATGAGAATTCTATACCCAGCAAAAGTATCTTTCAAAAATGAAGGACAGTAAAGATTCTCTGAGATAAATGAAAATGGAGAGATGCCATTGCCTGTGTAATTCCTCTGTAGAAAATGTTAAAGGAAGTTCTTCAAGCAGAAGGAATATGATATCTGTCTTAGTCTTCTCGGGCTGCCATAACAAAATATCATAGACTGGGTGGTTTAAACAAGTTTTGTTTAAGTTTTGAAGGATAGAAGTTCATGTTCAGAGTGCCACTATGGTCAGGTTCAGGAGAGAGCTCTTTTCCTGGTTTGATGGGTCCTCACATGGCACAGAGATGGAAAGCAAGTTCCTTGGCACCCCTTTTTATTAAGGCACTAATCTCATCAGACCAGGGCCCTTCCACATCCTATGAGAGATAATCAGATCATGAAGACCCCATTTCCAAATCCCAACACACTGAGGATTAAAATTTCAACATGTGAATTATAGGGAGACACAAACATTCAGTCTATAACAATGTCAGACAAACTTGAATCTACACCAACATACATGCACACACAAACAAAGAGCACTGCCAATGGAATATATGAAGCTCTGATAGAATAGGAACATCACCTGTTTGGTTCACTGCTAGATCTCCAAGGGTTAGGAAAGTGTCTGAGGTGTGCTCAAAAAATATTTCTAAATAAGTAAATGGATGTCAGACTAAATGAATGTATGGCTGATTAATTGATGTGCATTTTGAGGAAACTGAATAGTACAATGGGACAACTATAAGCTCACTTATACAATCGCTTTTATTCTGGGTCTCATAACAACTCATTTTAAGCCATTCAAGAGTTTTAGTTTAAGTTCAGCAGGATTGCACTCTTTTATAGCCACAATCTCTGTCTCAATAGGGGTAAAGTTTCATTTAGCTATGAAGGTGAGCATTAAAATTGGGGAATAATCATGTAGATCTATGCTATAAAAAATATGAAAATAATTTTAAAATCTAGAGAAATTTAAAAGAGAATGCAAAAAAAGATACATGTTTGATGCTTCTATTTATAAGACAAACTATAAGCCAGACAAATCTGAAAATTGGTTTATTCTGGGGAAGACTGATTAGAAAGGGGCACAAGGGAACTTTCTGAAGTAATGGAAAACATCTGTATCTTCATAAGACTATAGGTTACACAGGTGTATGCATTTGCCAAGCTCAGCAAACTGGATTGCTTTTTTCATTATATATAATTTTCATCCTCAAAAAAAAAAAACTGTATAAAACTATTGAATTCTAATGTGTATATCTGTTTTTGGCAATAGTGTAGGTTAATAACTTTAAAACTTTAAGACTCTAAAACATACTTTCTATGTAGTCTGAGTAAATAAGTAAATATTTTGGGATCATGATCTTCATTGTGGGAGAAGGGAATTATAAATAGGGAAAGGGGAAGGCTATTATCAAAACTCTGTGATGTTGAGTTGGAATCAGAGATATCAGAGTCTCTGATTCTCACTCAGAATCTCACTCATGATCTTTAATATATAGATGAATAGATACAAGAGAAACAAGTGTTGATGAGAACATGTGTGTGTGTTTCCTAGCTCTGAACACTGAGAGCTGTTTACACTAAAGGTAAATAACATTGGGCATCAGTGAGTGCCAGATCTTGGTCTCTATATAGCATTGTCCGCTAAAAGAACCTTCTCTAGGGAGAAGGCCAATTCCAGGTTTGTAGCAGGGAAAAATATAGGTCAAGCCCAGAGCATCTTGCACCGGAAAGCAAGGAAGTGTTAAAAGAACGAGGGGCAATGAGGAGCCAGTTAAGATGTTTCTAGTGATCACATGTGGGACAGTTTAAGCATCAAAATAAATAATGAAAATAATGCACCAGATACAATGAACTTAGTAAGGCATACCTTTTTTGTGGTTTTCCTGCCAAAAATGTACAACCCAAATCTAATCATGAAGAAATATCAGACAAGCCAAACTGAGGAATAGTCTACAAAATAACTGTCCTGTCCGATTCAAAATTCCCAAGTCAAGAAACACAAAATAAAGGTGGAAGAACTGTTTCAGATTAAAGGAGAGTAAAGAGATTCACTCTTACAACAACCAAAAACAGTGAGCGATTCTGGCCTGGTCTTAGAGAACTGACAGCATATGAATACGGATTATTTATTAAGTGGCTACATTGTATCATTACAGTTCTTGAATTTGGTCATCACACTACATTTATATAAGAAGAATCCTCTTTCACTGGGAGCACACATTACAGTATATAGTGGCAAAGGAGAACAATGTATCTGATGCCTTCAACTTACTCTGAAGTGGTTCAGAAACCCAAGTTACATACATATTTCACACCCATACCTCTAAAACAACCAAATCAGAAAGCAAATGAAGTAAAATACATAAAGAACTGGTGAATCCAGATAAAGCATGTATGAAATGTCTTTGTACTATTCTATATAAATTTCCTTTAATTATTTAAAAATATAAAACTTTTTTTGAAAAAGCTCTGCTATGACGACTGTGAGACTTAACATCCAGAACCTGGATTCACAGAGTATCAATGTAGAAGGTCATAAATTTTTATCTTAACTGAAGGTCATATATATATACAAACTTAATCTAAAAATAATTATATCTCTCAGAGCCTCAGTCTCGGACCCTCCTTCTGCTCACAGAAGGAGCAGAGGAGCTACGGTCTGCTGAAGACTTGCCCCACAGGGGTCACCATGATAGCAGCCCATGCTTGTGGAGGTTGTGGACCTAGATTTGAAGCCCACCTCAGCTGTTCACTAACTCTGTAACATTCACAAGTCACTGAACCTCTCTGGTTCCTCCTCTGTAAAATGGAAAGAGAGTGTCTATCTCACAGGATTGAGTGAGGAATAAAAAGAATACATATAAACAGCATACAGTCAGTACTGGATAAATGTTTCCCAAGCTCTGTGCCAGGCACTTCTGTGCATTATCACATGTGAGCCTCATAACCACACTGAGAAAAGTACCAGGACCTTCATTTTAGAAAGCAGACTCGTAACAGTTAAATACGTAACACAATTTGTAAGTAAACCACTCTGGATTCGACCCCTGGTGTGACTGATGGCTACACCCTGCTCAGTGTTCTAGGCCACACTATCCTGCAAAATGCACAGTGTGCATACGCAACAATGTGGGGCAGCAAAAGGAGAGATAGAGACACAGTGCCTTCTGCACCAAACTGAAGTTAAGATGACCCTGTGGCTAATGGCTCCGAGAACACCTATTGATCTTAACTTGTATTTTGAGGACTTCATTTACTTCTTAATAAATGATAGAATAACTTAAAATGACATTTTCATTATTATCTCAAACTGTAATGCCAAAGGATCGCCAGTGACATGTTAATTACTACGCTGTTACAGTTATGAGTCTTTTTTCCTCTATTTCTACTGGCATCACTACCAGCGCTGCTATTAATAAGAGAATGTCAATGATGGCCTAGAACTCTCTGTAATCAAGTTGCTCATACTTCACTATAAAAAATTACAGAGGCTAAAGTTTTGGCCTTAAAAGGCCATCAAACAAGAATTACAATTCACATATTTCAGTAAAATGTTAATACCACAATTTTGCAGATGAGAGAACCCAACCTGATTGTAAGCATTTCTGAAAACCTCATGCTTAACAGTTCCTGAAGATTCAAATCTGAAAATCATTAGCCAGGTTAGTGTAAACTATCTTAATTGCCATGGTAGCAGTTGAGAGAGAGAAAAACTTCTAACAAAAATGGGCCACAAACTATCTAGGTTTGTTTTAATCAGTTATGCAAATTGGCTTCAGACCCACAAACTAAACCAGTGGAGAAAAAGAGACCATGCTCACGGGAAAGGTACATGGTTCTTTGCAGAGACATTTTAAATTAAAGTATATTTTAAAAGCATCCTGATCTGTAATTTCAACCCAATAAACATCAAATAAATGTGCACGGGGAAGGAAGGAAGGAAAGAAGGAAAAAAAGGAAGGAGAGAGGGAGGGAGGGAGGGAGGAAAAGACCGTCTTTTCTAATGCATCTCTTCCAACTGTAAGAAGAATGAAAAGAAACCTCGGGAATTCGCTAATTCCAAGGTTCACAGGCTTATTCATTTTTAATTTATCTGCAGTCCTGACATGCAGCAGAGATTATATTTGCTACCAAATTTGAATTCGTAACTCTCCAAAACAATCATTCAGGATTACGAAGCCTGGTATAATCTTGCTTATTCTCATAAAGCAGTTACACAAACCTGCTGAGTTCAACCGAAATTATGGGGGGAACAGTATCTGCCCTGCCCACAGCCGTGTGGCTACTATGATGAGAAAATGACCTTTACACACACACACACACACACACACACACACACACACACACACACATTTTTGTTTGAAGACACTGGTTAATCAAAAAACATAAGTCTGTATGAGTTGTGACATTCAGAGAGGGTGCTAGTGGCCTGGCCCAGGGCTCCGACAGCTTTAAGACGGCATGTATCGTTGTAGCTGTTGTTGTCATCATTGCTATTATACGCTATTATTATTACATATTATTACATACTATTCAAAATTCCACATCCACATCAGGAGGGAAACAACTGCAGTTCACCAAAATGCACAGGTGGTACCCACTAGACTAACACAAGGCAAAGCTCTTTATTGATAAGCAACTTTCTTGAGTGGCTAAATCCTTCGCATACATAGGAAGCACTCAGTAAGTGTTTGAGGAATAGACCCCAAATGAAGCCCTCACTAACTGTACTTGGGCTTTTCTCAAACATATGACCCTGAGGCAGCTCGAGGAGAACAATAAAAATAACAACAAGCACTATTTGTCAACTCTATGTAAGAGGCAAAATATGCCAATCACTTTACATTCATTACCTCATTTAATGCCCACAACAAATTTAGGAAGTACTGTCATTATCCCCATTCCACGGATAAGAAGACTAAGGCTCAGCTACTAAAGTTGTTTGCCAAAGGCAAGCAAGCAACAAATGCTAACTAAAGGAAATGAGCTTCCAACCTGGCATCTCTAACTGTGCTCTTAATCACAGACAAGACTACAGTATCGTCATCTATCCTTCATGTTGGAGAAAAAAATTCAGCCCTAAGAGGCTAGTAAAAGAACAGTTAAAAGGATGGCTAGTAGCTCAGGATTCCCTTGCATTTGAAAAGCCCAGGGCATTATCTGTTTGCTGTAAGTGGGGATTCTGCAGGACATGCAAATCTGTGGGTCCCATTAAATGTGCATTCACAAAAGAGGCCAATGTTTGTGGCCCTCATTGATGGTGTATTTAAGATGGTTTCCAACACCGCACTCTGATTTAATAGGTTTCTACTTTTTGCCTATTGCCGATGAAGCAAGATCTTTCCCATTCTACTCAGGAAAAAGAAACTCCAGCAGATGAGAGCTCCTGGCCACATGCCTTTGAAAACTAACGGACTTTGAAGCTGGTCTTTGAATGGTCTGGTTAGAGAAGTCCCAGAATATCTCCTTCGCTCACATCCATTGGAGTCCTGAAGCCTTCCCTTCTAGAGAATCCTCTATTAAAATGCAGAAGTCTTCATCATTGCCAGAAAGAATGCCAGAGCCTTGCTGGTTCCAGCAGAGTTCCAGACTTGGCGTGTAGTCATTGTAACCACGGCACCTGCCAGAGCTTCCCCCATCCAACTGTATTCCCGGCCCAGCTCCCTGGCCAGCCCAGGACCTGGCAGGTTTTGCTCCCTCATTATGCATGTTCACTACCAAATCTCCAATCTCATGCTCTGTCTATTGGCTCAGCTCCCTCAGCCATCAAATACCGCAAAACCATGATGTTTCTTGTCCACACCAGGATACTTCCAAGAGCAAAGGGGGACTGTATATTAACACTACGCTGGACACCAGGCATAAATCCGCAAACTTACATCCAGTCACCCCAACAAATAGCCACAGGACTTCCCTATCCGTAAAACAAAACTACAATTCGGACTGATGTCTTTTCTAACAACTCTGTTCAATTTCTCCCCCTCCTTTCCCTGCCAAACTTCTAGAACTCGTCTACAAATGTGGCCGCCATGTAGTCACCATCCGTGTTCTCCCTGATCTCCGGTCACCTGATCTTCTGCATCTACCATTCAACAGAACTCTCCCCGTATTCAATCCAATCTCCCTCTTTCGGTCTTCATTCTCCTAGAACTCTCTGCTCTAGTTGCTTCTCCCCAGTCCTTCCATGCGCCAACCATTAGCTTCCTGAAGATTATCTCACCATCGTCTCATCTGTTCTTTGGTTTTTCCCTGTTGCAAATGATCGATACCTTCAAACATTTGAAACACCTGCTTTTCCCAAGTTAAATCTCAGCCATCCCTCCTTTAGCATAATTATAAGATGCTCTCACCCCGGATAAGAGGTTCCTCTGTTGAACTCCAGTTTACCAACACTCCCCTTGAAATGTTTCACCTGGGAATGCACACACGCTGACCGGCATGGAGAAGATCAAGGCTGTTTTTCCCCACCCAGCCTCTCTCTACCTCTCCAGCCTCTACCTCTCCAGCTTTTCCAGTGGCCTATATACTCTGCTCACTGCCATCATGGTGACAGTCAACAAAAGCTCCCAGCTCCTCATTTATGAATTCTACCAAGTTGCTTTCTTCCATCTTGACCTTGTGAAGTGCAGACTTTTTTTTTTGTCAACCCAAATATAGGATTTTACATTTATCCCTGTTACATTTCAACATCTTAATTTCAAACCTATTTCACAGCCTGTCAAGACTCTTTTGAGTTTTAATGCTATCATCTATCATGTTAACCCTTCTTTCTATTGAGTTGTCTACAGCTTTGATAAGCATCCCTTATATGATTTTTTTTCTTTTCTATGTCAGTTTCAGCTTGAAGACATCTAATTTTTCAAATGTAAGTGTTAAAGACCTATTCACTGCCTCTCAGCTGCTCCATGTGATACACTGTGTCACCAGGAGTTCTAACCTCCCCAGTCTAGGATTATTAGTCCTGTCACCTGGAACAGTGGTTCTCAAACATTGGTGGACATCATCATTATCTGCCACTTTTATTAAAATGCATATTTCCAGGTTCAAGCTTTCACAATTCTGATTCAGTAGATTGGAGAAGAAGCTCCAAAAAAAAAGTGCCTTTAAAAAAAGCACCCCAAATGACTAATGATTAACCTGTACATGATATTTAAACATTTCTTAAGGTCCAAAAACTTCTGCTTTGCTGAATCTGTGGGCAGGGATGGTGTTGGGGGGAGGGAGACAGTGGTAGAAATGAATTAGATTTTTTAAGTGTCCTGTCAGTTCCCAAATGTCTTCTAAGGGAATTGAACATATGGTTATTCTGCCAATATTCAGTGACTTTATTCCCATTTTCTAGGTAAATTCATATTCCCGGTACCAGATGACTTCTTAAAAGACCAGACATTTGGAGTGCCTGGGTGGCTCAGTGGGTTAAGCCTCTGCCTTCAGCTCAGGTCATGATCCCAGGATCCTGGGATCGAGCCCCACATCGGGCTCTCTGCTCAGCAGGGAGTCTGCTTCCCCCTCTCTCTGTCTGCCTCTCTGCCTACTGTAATCTCTACCTCGCTGTCAAATAAATAAATATAAAAAAAAAAAAGACCAGACATTCAGTTTGAAATTACTTAATAAGATGAATATACTTAAATCACTTCTTTATGATCATAGATTTAAATAGATTATTTTTGGTCTTATTTTATATAACTTTGGCCTGAGATTTATAAAATAATCTTCTGAACACATATTTATGCAATGTTACCTCTATAGCTATTATTAAAATGAATTCAAATATTTCTGTGCTCTATTTCTAACCCTTCTTCTTTTAAATTTCATTTCTTATTTATTTTTAACTGAACATTATTTTATTTGTTTTAAATTCATAGGCTTAATTGTCCTTTAAGCTTTTTACACTGGCTCTTTAAGAGTATTTTATTTAAAGATGTATCACTAGTGATGGTTACGTTATTTTTAAATATTTTACTTTGTTTTTAAATTACTTTCTTTTTTTAAGCTTTTTGTTTTGTTTTGTTTTGTTTTGTTTTTTAATTTGAGAGAGAGAGCAGGAGAAGTGGAGAATCAGAGGGAGAAGCAGACTCCTGATGAGCAGGGAACCCGATATGGGGCTTGATCGTGGGACTCCAGAATCATGATCTGATCCTGTCACTTAGCCAATTAAGCCACCCAGGTGCCCCTTAAATTTTTTACTTTTAAGACTATCTCACCTTCTGTAAGTTCTTTCATTTTGTTTAACCATCACTATTCTCACCTTCTGCTTTTCTATTTTTGTTTTTTTAATTTTATTTCTTTTAAGGAGACTCTACACCCAACATGGGCTCCAACTCACAACCCCAAGATCAAAACACAGGGTCTAATAACTAAGCCAGCCAAGTGCCCCTGCTTTTCTATTTTTTTTTTTTTAAGATTTTTTATTTATCTGTTTGACGGACAGATAGAACACAAGTAGACAGAGAGGCAGGCAGAAGGAGAGGGAGAAATAGGCTCTTTGCTGAGCAGGGAGCCCAACGTGGGGCTCAATCCCAGGACGCTGGGATCATGACCAGAGCCGAAGGTGAACACTTAACCAACTGAGCCTCCCAGGCATCCCTTTGCTTTTCTTTTTAGCCTCTTGCTTTTACAGTGCTTAACACAAAAATGGGTCATAGGAATTCTCAAAATGAAAGGAATCAAGCTACAACCAGGAAAGTATCAGAGCTGCCCAGCCACCTTTGTACTTGCTCCTCTGCCTTCTCCCTAATTCTTTATTTTAAAGACCCAAGAGTCTAAAAAATAATCCCACAATACAGACTTTCAAATAAACTACCTAGAATATTCTAAGTCATTTTTCTTTTGCTCCTAACTTATTAGAGAAAGTCTGTCACATTATAACAGGTACTAGTTTTAGGCTGGGCATATTCCAAACTGTTTTGTTTTGTTTTTCTTAACCTAAACTTTTGCTATAACTACCTTCATGCACAAATTATCGAGTAAAATGACCCACCGGCATGAATTGATTTTATTAGGCCCATATGGAAGAGCGAGAGAGAAATGACAGTGATTACCATTTATTGAGTATCTACTACATAGCACACTTTGAGATAAGTTCTTTATATAGACATGTGATCTGATCAAGCTTCACAAAAATTCTGCAAGGAAGGTACTGTCATCTTTATTTTACAGATAAAGAGCTAAGAACTTCCCTGTTCCTTCTGCTACTACACACAGTCAGGGGCAAGAGGGGGGGCTCTATGGAGAGCTGGAATTGCTGCTAGTAGGGGGTAGTGATGCTGGATGACTCATTGTCTTAGCTGCTGGGAGTGCTGTTGCCTGACAGGCCTCGCCTTGGGACTTCTCTGAGATTTTTCCTCAGCTGAAGAGAGCTGCTCACCCAAGGTCATATGTCTTTCCAGGGCAGTCCACATGCCACAACTCCTCCAAGGGGGCGGGAGTGTAAGGACCAGCCTTCTTGGCCAAATCTGGGACCACTTTGAAGAGCCATCCCAGTTTCAGAGCTCCCCTGGGAGCTGCAAGTCACCTCAACTTCTCTGTCTGTCCTGCTTCCTTCCCTTCCCTGAAATATGGAGATCCTGAGTGCACTCCCTTAACTACCTGTAGTACAAATTTCCTTATCAGGGTCTGTCGGCTTCTTGGAAAACCTGACCTAGAGCATTAGAGTTCTGTGATGAAACATAGCAATTTTTATTTATGCCTCTCCATTAGCAAAAAAGTATCAAAGGCAGTTTCATGAATATGTAAATACAAGTTAACATATTAGAGGTGGCAGAGAAAGGATAAAGAAATAAAAAATATTTTTGCATAGCAAAGGAAACAGTCAACAAAACTAAAAGACAACCAAAAGAATGGGAGAAGATATTTGCAAATGTCTTATCAGATAAAGGGCTAGAAGCCAAGATCTATAAAGAACTTATGAAACTCAACACCCAAAGAACAAATAATCTCAGCCAGAAATGGACAGAGAACATGAACAGACATTTCTGTAAAGAAGACATCCAGATGGCCAACAGACAATGAAAAAGTGCTCCACATCACTTGGCATCAGAGAAATACAAATGAATACCACAATGAGATACCACCTCACACCAGTCAGAATGACTGAAATTAACAAATCAGGAAATGCAGATGTTGGTGAGAATGTGGAGAAAGGGGAACCCTCCTACACTATTGGTGGGAATGCAAGCTGGTGCAGTCACTCTAGAAAACAGCATAGACGTTCCTCAAAAAATTGAAAATAGAGCTACCCTATGACCCAGCAACTGCACCACTAGGTGTTTATCCAAAAATACAAACATAGTGACTAAAGGGCCACCTGCCCCCAATGTTTATAGCAGCAAAGTCCACAATAACCAAAATACAGAAAGAGCCCAGATGTCCATCTACAGATGAATCGATAAAGAAGGTGTGTGTGTGTGTGTGTGTGTGTGTGTGTGTGTGTAATATGACTCAACCATCCAATACAATAAAATCTTGCCATTTACAATAACATGGATGTAACTAGGGGTTATTATGCTAAGTGAAATAAGTTGGTCAGAGAATATCCTGGCTTCACTCATATGTGGAATTTAAGAAACAAAAATTTTAAGAAACAAAACAGATGAACATAAAGGAAGGGAAGGAAAAATAAAATAAGATGAAATCAGGAAGGAAACAAACCATAAGAGACTCTTAACTAAAGAAAATAAATTGAGGCTTGCTAGAGGGGAGGAAGGCGGGGAGATGGGAGTAACTAGGTGATGGGTATCAAAGGGGGCATTTGACTTAATGAGCACTGGGTGTGACATGCCACTGATGAATTACTGACCTCCACCTCTGAAACTAATAATACATATAGGTTAATTAAATTGATTTTAATTTTTTTAAACCTCAAAAAAAAAAAAAAAAAGATTGAGTTTCTATTTTAAAAAGAAAGAGAGTAAGTAAAAATAAAGAACCCAAGAGAATGGACATGAAACAGAGCCAGGCTGAACCGCTCTGAGACATGAATGTGACTCATTTTTGCCAATGCAAGAGAAAGTAAATTCGTCAGTTCTATAATTTCCAGTAGCCTTAAGATGTTTAGTTAAATACACAGTTGCTCAGGAAAAACCAAAACCGAAGAGAAATACCTCCTGAGCATTCATATAAAGATCCTCACAGCCTTACATTTGACGCATAGGTGAATTTCACGGAGATGTGTTTGATTGGCTGGTAGGGTGACCCAACTGTCCAGTTTTGTCTAGAACTAGGAAGTTTTCCCGGGACGTCGGACTTTCCGTTTTAAAACCAGGAAGGTCTAGGGCACACTGGGACAGTTGGTTATGCTGGTGATAATACAACTCCAGCATCAAGTCAATAAAAAGCAAATCTGCAATGAACCAGTCCAGGTACACAGGTTTATGCTGGCCTGTCTCAATCCAGGGGTATTTTTCAGTCATTTGGAAGAATGTTTATAGAGCATCGCCTTCACACAATCATTGGTGAATATTGTCAATCACTGCTGAGCTCTGGAGAGATGAAGCATACGGCAATGAGTTCAATGTTAAACTCAAAAAACAGCTGAAGTGCCTCTATGTTATGCTGTCGACTCAGTACAGATCCTTACACTTGAGCAGACGGTCGAGCTACGGACAGCGTTGACATTCTTAGGTGAAAATTGAAAAGCCTGACAAGCACAGAAAGGTAATTTCACTTCCGCTTGGTGGTAAGCTAAGGGAGCATTTAGGGGCAGGAACAAAATTCTCCTTGGAAGGTAATTTTAAATCTTCTCTGCTACATAAATACATGCACTGAGGTAAAAATATTTACTCTAAGAACTGGGTCACCACAATTTTAACCTGGAAGAACCAGAAACTGAAAAAGGCAGATGTTACCCAAAAAATCAATCACAATAAAACACCTACAGAATAATTAACTTGACTCTTGTCAGTTTCAGGTATACTCGCCATGATCAGCTATTGGAGAAATTAACAGCAAAGTAACTAAATGACTTCCCAGACCTATATCTCATTCAAATGAGATACTCTCATCTATCCAAAATCTATTCAACAATTAAAATAATAATCCACTAGTTCCCTTGCTAACTTGTTTTTGATGAACTGACCCCTAGAGTGACAGTCAATAGTCCTCATTTAGGAGTTGCAGTTTAGCAGCCGTCTTTCCACAAATAACCTTTGGAAGTCACTTAACAAATAAATATTCCCTATTCCTGAGTGATCTAATCAGCAATCGTATGGATTTTCTTCTGTGGTTTAAGTTCTCGTTGTCGATTGTAATTTGTAAAAGAAACTGGGAGGAAGTTGGAAACAAAGATGGCAATTATCCAGCTAATTTGGGGTTTGTATACGGCCGCACACGTGTCAAATATGTTTGAGAATATTTTCTATTTCCATTGACAAAATTTCTAGATGATTGCTGACATTCTTCCCTGTGTCCTATTGCACAGACAGCCACAAGTAAAACCAAAATGAAGACGTTCTGTGATGCCCAATCTGCAAAGCACACAGTGCAGAGGTAATGGCAATTGTTTCCTGGGTTCAGAAGGTTAGCCATAGAGGTGTAGTTAGTTTTATTGTTTTAAACCAGTATTTGATCCTCCCTTAATAAATGAATTGCATCGTGGGACTAAGTCAGCTGGAAAGTCCAAACGAGGAAGATGACCCTTCCTGTGCCTTATCTGTAGTTTGCCAGGGAGACATCAACTCTCCCACAAAACATGTCAGGCTTTCACCTCACAGAAGCTAGAGCACCAGCCTCAATGGAAGTTTTGTACTGTGGCAATGGCCCAAAAGGACGTCTGGCTCTGTAGAGCCTTATTTGTATCTCTCCATCACCTTATTCAACGGCTGGTTCCAAGCCTTCATTTCATTTTATGCTGGATTGATCCAGCAGAGGATGGAAGGGCACAGCGCCCCAGAGCATGTCCTGAGGCCACGTGGCAAAGCATTATGCTTCTGTTTTCTTTGACTTCTTCACAGTAACCCACCTGCTTCACAGCTCCCTAAATTCCATTACACGCCATTTCACTATTTGCATCCGCAGCTCTAGTCATTAAACAGGAGGGAAAGAGCACCTTTGCTGCACAATGAAGTTATCCATTTCCCCAGCTCAGCACATGAACAGGCTTTTCTTCCTTCTAAATAACTAGTTTCATCTGTGACTAAGAGGTCTGAAATTTTACTACTCAACCTGCTAACTGTTGCATTGCATCAAAGGGAAGGTCAGTAATCTTCTTGACAGAAGATTTAGAACATAAGAAGCTTAGCATTCAGGTCTAGGAACTTAACCCGCTGTGCCCTAGTGGTGCTCTGCTAAAGGAGCTTCATTTCAGTTTCCAGCTGGCATTTTGAAAAAGCTGATGAGGACAGAATGGCTCTGCTCCCCTCCCCTCGGCCCTTAACCATCCCCCTGGAGCCAGGCAGTTAACACACCTCCAAACCCCATCTAGGAGCAACTCTCAGTGGTGAAAGGCAGGCCAGCACTGGGCATCCCAGTTCCTGTCTTTGTGAAACCTTGAATCAAAGTGACTTCTACATACATCACTGTCCGTAAACACCCAGAGCCTTGTCATCAAAGAGCCCCCAAAATCGGACTGTTATCTCAACCTTTTCTAAAGGTAAAAGGAGACTTTATTTTTAAAAAGAAAAAAAAAATCCTTTTATTTTGTTGTGGATATTAAGTTTTGCCTTGAACAAATGAATGATATATAAGCATTTTTCCCTCTTTAAAGAAGAACATAAAATTTCTATTTCTAAAATGTACATGCATACATTTGTTTAAAAATAGCTGCCTTCATTATCATAATGATTTTTCCTCCTGTGTTCAGGAGCTAAGGGAATTAGTGGTAAATGTAAATGTAATCAAGGGCACCACCGTGCTTTTCATGTGGCAAGTAAAAACCATTTATGTTTCCCATCATTGTGGCAGGACAAGTCAGTTTCATTACCAAAAGAAGCTTGGAGGGACTCTGATTGCCATTGGACCTTTTTTTTTTTTTTTTTCATGTTTATGTCTTGCCTGAATAAAAATTCTGGTCCTAATATCAAGTGTTGGTACATTTATGGGAAAATATACTACTGTTAAGAGTAAATTGCTACCACCTTTCTGGAAGCAATCTGCCAACATGTATCCCAAATGTGAAAATGTGACTATGCTTTGATGCAGAAATCCCACATCGATAAATTTATCCTGATATAGTTGCCCACATAGAGGATGTACTTTCTCTATATTGCTGTTTAAATAGGAAATAAACAAACAAACATCCTGGATGCCCAATAAAACGTAACTAGTCAAATATATTATAGCATGCAAATAAAATTAAACACAACTGTTCAGAATAGGATATTTGAAGTACTGTATCATAAGAAACATCTTGTACAGTATATAGAATTCACACACAATTTGTTCATGCAATAAATATTTGCCGAACACCTACTAAGGAACAGGCTCATTCTATAGCAGAGGTTGGCAAACTCTTTGTGTAAAGGTCCACATAGTAATATCTCAGGCTTTGCCGATCATGTGGTTCCTGTGGCCTCTGCTCCAGCCTGCCATTGTGAATGAAAGCAGCCACAGGCAATAGGTGAAACAAATGGGTATGGCCGTGTTCCAATAAAACTTTATTGACAAAGACTAGGCTGTGGGATTGTTTTGGCTCCTAGCTGTTAGTTTTGGACAACCAGAATATATAAGTGAAGCAAAACATGCAAAAAGCTCTGACTCCTTGGATCTTACATTCTGTAGCTATCTGTTTATGAATAATACGGTTAGAGGGCTGTCCATCAACCATTCACTAAGCAAATCTTAGAGGATTGTGCTGGAAGTCATGCTGTTATAAGCTTGTGATTGGATGGTAAACAAAAGAGACTTAGTGCCTGCCTTCATAAAGCTCATTGCTAGTGGAGAAGACAGATAAGAAAACAAGTGAAAAGAACAACTATAGTTTGTTAATACTGATAAGAAGCAAAGGCAATCACTCACATTACCCTCAGGTAGTGAAGTATCTAATGATTGTTTCTTTATTCTTTTTCACTTTCCTCTGCTGTTTGAAGTTTTTACAATAAGCATGTTCTAGCATTTCAAAAACAATGAAGCTAGTCGCCAAACGTTCTAAGTAATGAAAAGGATAAAAGTTTAATTCGTGTTTTCTACTGAGCACAAAATCCTGATGGATTTAGAATAATGGAAGATCTATACATTTCTTAAAGTGACTTGTTTTGTCTTTCAAACTGTCTACCTAGGGGGGGAAAAGGTCTTACTGTTCTCTAAATAAATAAACAAGCAAATAAAAACCCTTGTCTTTGGGATATGGATGAGGGACTCTGTGACAGACAAGAGAACCTTAATTCTTCTCCACTCAGTCACTGATCTCAAGGGTAAAACAAAGTGCTTAAGGAAGTATACAAGAGCAATAACCATTAGTCTGGCAATGTTTTCAGATGACAAAAAAAAATTTTTTTTTTTATTTTCTTTTTATTTGGAAAGGAAAGTGTATAGTAAAAGTGCTTTACCTAAACAGAGGTCTGGACTTTGCCCTTGCCTTTTGGGAGGTCATCTCTGTCAAAGATGTCAAAGATGGGAGTATCTTTGATTAGGGTGGGGGCTGGTCACACCTGACAGTCCCAGGTTGGGGGCTGTCCAAACCAGAAAGACCAATCACATGATTTGGTCTGGGAGCTTGGCATCTTCTCATGGTATCAGCTGACCTGGTAACTGAGTTTAGCTGCATGGGCCATCATTCTTATGAATGCAGCCCCAATAAAAACTTTGGACAGCAAAACCCTGGTGAACTTCATGCACTGGCGGTCTCCATTTACTGTCGTGCATTGATCCTGGGAGGTCAATGTGTCTGAGTACAAACTGAAGCTCATGTTGGGATGGCTCCGAGACTCTGCCCTATGCATCTCTTCCTCTGGCTGACTTCCTGCGTCCTTTCCCTGTAATAATCATAACCATGAATATAGTTGGTTTCAGTGAATTCTTGTCTTTCTGAATTATGGAATTAGTGAGTGATTCTGAGGACCCCTAAACTTGCAACTGATGAAGTAAGATTGGTCCTATGAAGGACTGTGCCCTCAGACCTTGCAGTTTGGCTAACTCCATACAGGGAGCATTCAAAGGAAGAAGAGAATCGATGTATTAGTGGAACTAATTTCCATTTGTAGTGAGACCACACAGGCTCTGGGCCACTTTCTCTCTCTACTTCTTCCAAATCTCAAACATCATTCACCAGATTTAAAGGAATAATTGCGCAGTACATTCAGAGTTTACAAAGATGTGCAACTATCCTGATAAAAGGTATGTCCTTAGGGCACATTTATATATATTATTTTCATACTTTACTTGTAACTTTGTCTTGGTAAGATTGAAGTACAATCTTTTTCTATATTAATAGAGCATACTTGAGAATATATGGGAAGCAAATTAGGACTCGACGACTCAAATCAGTGCATTTCCTTGAGGCAAAGAGCACAATTTTGCCAAAATATTTGCCTGACTGCTTTCTAGTGAGTCACAGAAAAACATATTTCATTTAGTTTCCTGACAAATTCTATTTAAAAACAATGTTTTCTAGAACCCCAAGGTTTAGATATATTCCATTTTTTAAAAGATTTTATTTATTTGACAGAGGGAGCAAAAGAGCACAAGCAAGGGGAGCAACAGTGGCAGAGGGAGAAGTAGGCTCCCCACTGAGCATGGAGCCTGACGTGGAGCTTGATCCCAGGACCCTGGAATCAGGACCGGAGGCAAAGGCAGATGATTAACCAACTGAGCCACCCAGGAACCTCCTAGATATATTCTTTTTTTTTTTTTTTTTTCCCCCAAAGGAGCCACAAAGATTATGTCTTTGTGAAAGCTTAGATGTATGTATGTCCTATTTATGAGTGATGAGTACCTAGGTAGTCAACAAATTCAACTGAACATTTCTTAGGGACAACCTTGGGCCTTTGGTAATGGCAGCTGCTTAGTCCATTTATCTTTAAGGTGTGAAAACTTGAAAAAAATCCCTAAAGCTTAGTCAATTACTTCCTTAGAGATTGTCCTAGTGCCCCCCCAAGTCAAATGTGGGTATATCATACATCCTAGGTCATCAGCCCATTCATTATTTTTTAAATGTTGAAAAATAACCCAGGAAAATTAACATTGTGAACCTCTATCAACTCTAACAACTTGGGCTAGAACTAAAAAGTGTTTCCTCTTTGCCTACACTTCAGCTGCAGAGGTCATTTGTTACTGGTTTTGTGGACTTGAATTCAGGGTATATTCAACCTCTAAAAACTCAGTCTAGTTCTGCACTTGTCCTTGACTCCAGGTTCCAGAGCCCAGCACTTGAAAAGATCAGGTGCAATTCAATTATGAAGTCGCATCTGACTTTTTGAAGTGTAAATCCACTGCACTTGAAAATGGCAAGTGTAAAATCCATTCTTAAAAAGCACTTGACATTTTCACATACAGCTTTACAGCCATGGAAATGTGAGGAGGCTCAAAAGCAGTGGCCAAGGATGGCTTTTAAAAAAAAAAAAAAAAAAAAAAGGAAAGAAAGAAAAAAGACCCCAGTGCTTGGTCAGGAGCAAAAGTCTGATTTTTAGCTCTTTAGCTCTTCCTCTCTTAGAAAATTAGAAGTTCTTTAAAAGCTGCACTTTGTAAAACTCATGTCTATGAGCTGATTTTTCCTAATGTTTAGCTGCTGGTTTGTATGCCTACTATCATATGCCTTGCTCTTCTCAAGGACTTCATAGGTCATCTTGATGCCTGTACTCTGTACCTGCGGCCTGAAGTGATCATAGAGATCAGGGGCTGGCAAACTTTGTCTGCAAAGGGCCAGACAGTTAATATGTTTGGCTTTGTTGTCTCTAAAACGTCTGTCATCACAGATGTTGACAATGCATCAACAATCGAGTGTGAATGTGTTTCAATAAAACTTTATTTATGGGCTCTGAAATTGACATTTCATTTAACATTCACATGCCACAAAACATTATTCTTCAGCCATTTAAAAAAAAAAAAAAAAAATGAAGGCACCCGGGTGGCTCAGTGGGTTAAGCCTCTGCCTTCAGCTCAGGTCATGATCCCAGCGTCCTGGGATGGAGCCCCACATCAGGCTCTCTGCTCAGCAGGGAGCCTGCTTCCCCCTCTCTCTCTGCCTGCCTCTCTGCCTACTTGTGATTTCTCTCTCTCTCTGTCAAATAAATAAATAGAATAATCCAAAAAAAGAAATGAAAGCCATTTTCAGCTATACAAAAGGTTATACAAAACAGGCAGTGGCCTGGATCTGGCTCCCTGGCCATAGTTTACCAGTTCCTGATGGAGATGGCAAAAGGGATTTAACAAAATAAAGTACACATGACAGCGCACATGTTCAGAAGTCTTACACACACTATAGAAGAGATCTACCAGAGATCCTAAATATCTCTGAGCATCAATAAGCTGATACGTGCATTTGATCTATTGGTGGCTCAACAGGCTGGCTATCCTGCTTAAGTCAACCAGTGAGTGCTCTGACCTGCCCTACTCCTCACTGGGCTGAAGCCCCTCCACTAGGAGCCAGCCCCAACCAAGCACCATCTTCACACCATCAGCTTCCACATTATCTGGAAGCATGTTAGAAATACAGATTCTCAGGTTCTGCTCCCAAACCTTCTGAATCAAGATTTTAGAAAAGAAGTCAAACACAAAATCACACATTGTGTGAATCCATTTTTCTGAAACATAAAGAATCCAGGTAATCCCCAGAGAGCAGATTGTTAATGAGTTGCCAGGGTCTAGGAGAGAGGGAAGTATGGGAAGTGACTGCTTGGTGTCTATGGGGATTCCGTGATGAAAATGTCTTGGAACTAGATGGAGGTGGTTGATGCACCAGATTGTCAATGTACTGAACTGGGGGTGCCTGGGTGGCACCTACATGGTTAAGTGTCAACTCTTACAAAACTCTAATTTTGGCTTAGGTCATGATCTCAGGTCATGGGAGCCAGTCCCCAGTGGGCTCTGCCTTTGGCAGGAAGTCTTCTTGAAGATTCTCTCCCTCTGCTTCTGCCCCAGCTCCACTCACCAGCATGTGAGTACTGGCTCTCTCACTCTCAAATAAATAAATAAACCTTAAAAAAATTTTTTTGAAAGATTTTATTTATTTATTTGACAGAGAGAGATCACAAGTAGGCAGAGAGGAAGGCAGAGAGAGAGAGAGAGAGGAGGAAGCAGAACTCCCCGCTGAGCAGAGAGCCCGATGTGGGGCTCAATCCCAGAACACTGGGATCGTGACCTGAGCAGAAGGCAGGGCTTTAACCCGCTGAGCCACCCAGGCGCCCCTCAAAAAATATTTTAATAAAAATTAAAAATAGGGGCTCCTGGGTGGCATAGTCAGTTGAGCACCACCTCTCAATTTCAGCTCAGGTCACGATGTCAGGATCCTGGGATCAAGCGCTGAATCGGACTCCATGCTCAGCGTAGAGTCTGCTTGAGATTCTCTCCCTTTCCCCTCACCTGCCCCTCCCACTCATGCTGCCTCTCACTCTCTCTCTAAAATAAATAAAATACATTTCAAATAAATGAATAAATTATCTTTAAATTTTAAAAACATAAAAGAAGTAAATGCCACTGAATTGTACTCTTTAAAATGGTTAAGGACTAATTTTATGTTGTGCAAATTTTACCTCAAAAAGAAAAGGAAAAATAAAAATCTGCGTTTTAGGAAGACTCTGCCCCATCCCGGTGATGACTTTGCCCATTAAAGTTTGAGGAGCAAACTCAGTTAGACCGAGTATCAGGTACATTTTCCATCCGGTTTATAGAAACACTGGGTTTTCAACACAAAGGAGCAAAACATTCACTGCATTAGCACATAGCATCACAATATCAACGGTTCTCTAAATATTGTTGATACATTCTCTTAAACCTGTGGGCTAGGAAAAGTTTACATAATCTCACTTTTTAAACTCTTTTCCCAAATGTGTTTTAGATCTTCAATGGAGGAATTGCTAATACCTATGAAATATCAAATATGTTTTACATATTACATTTGAGTTTGTGCAATCCTTTTCCTTCCCATTTCCTAGCACCACCTATTTCTTCCTGTTATTTATTCCACTATAATATTCTTTAAATTTTTTTTAACTTTCACAGATTAACTCTCCAGAAGAAGTGTTACCCTACTTGATATTCAGTATATATTTTCTTGTGACAGCTTTATGGTACAATTAAATTTCATACATTTTTTTCCAGCCCTCTCTGAATATGCATTAGAAAGCCAACCGTCATAATTCTAAGCCAATTGGCTTGATTTGCTTATTTAAGCCCATATCCCACAGGCTTGCTACATTTCCATACATTCCAGCCCCATTTGCCCTTCACCCACCTGCCCAAAGTTATTGATTGTGCTGATAGTGGAGGAAACCACAGGGCACTGACTGTCAAAACATAATTTCCATCAGAAAGCCCTTTAAAAAACAAAGTCCACACTGAGATTCTGATCTTCAATAAGCCAGACCGAATAGTGGTGCTTGTTTAAACCTGGTCACAGGTGGACCCGAGAATTGAATATTAGCAGCAGACCGAGCCTGCTTTCTTTCAAAATCATTATCAGAGTTTAGCACAGAAGAAATTGTTGTCACAGCTTCACATATGAGAAAAAACCCTCATGTTTAGATGGACTAAGTAACTTAATAAGGCTCATTTGGATGCAAAAATAAATGAGCATCAAGTTAACATTAACTTTTAATGCTTGCCATTTTATGTTAATTCGTATTTTTAAATTATGGCTGATTCTTTGCAATCAGTCTATGGCTAATTATATCTCCAACATGTAAATCTGATGGAGTGCTGGGACCAAAGAACAACAAAAAAATATCCAACAAAGACCTTGGAAACTCAGCACCGTCAACTGGCGAAATCCAGCCGGCATGGCAAAGCTCAGATTCTGAACTTCTGTCACCATTCTTTCTCCAAGATCAAAGCTTAGTTGGCTTAACCACGGAAACCATATCGATGCACCCTGCTTGCAGACACTTATTTTTTCATCTCTGGAACTGACGACTCTATCCTAAGACACAAGAGCTGTGCATGAGATAGATGTAGACAGGATTTCTAGGAACGCTCCAACCTGAAACTGTCCAAATAAAAAACTCTGGGCTCAAATTCATCTCCCCACCTGACACAAAGATTCTACATGTTCTTTAATACCCAACACAAGGATTCTTGCAATTACTAGAAGACACCCAGACCCAACTCTATTAGTGAGGGTGTATTCTCATGGCAGACCCTTAGACTCTGAGAGTATATAAAATCACAGCCACCATTTAATGAGGCTCTACCTATACTTCATAAATGCTGTTTATCTCACATGGTCTCCATGACAGCCCCCTTGAGAAAACTGAAAGACGCATTACCAAAGCTAGTAGATGACCAAAGCAGAGCTGTCTGTTTTTAGATTCCCATAGATGTTGTTTGTTCAAATTCCGATGCTGCAGATTTCACCAATATTTGTATGCCCGTTGACCATGAGCTTTAGGACTCCAATTCCCACATTTCACAAGGGAAGACATGGAGGCCCAGAGAGGTTAAGCAGCTTATCCAAGGTTATGCCTCCAGCTAATGGCAAATTCTGAACAAGGGCCCACATCTTCTACCCGCTCAGCCATCAGAAGATGGCCTTCCACATCTTTGACATGCATGGAGGCCACCTGGGGAATCTTGTTTCCACACAGGTTCTCCTTCGGTAGGCCTGGCAGGGGCCCGCAATTCTGCATTTCTACCAACCACCTGGGTGATAACGAGGCCCAGAACCAATGCTCCACACCACGCTGCCATCATCACTGGAAGAAATATGTGCTTCAGAATCTCAGGAAGGGGAAATGATGGTGGTATGATACTGTTCACTGGCCACTAAGTGACCAGCTCATCTCAGTTTCTCCAGGACTTGCCCCGTTTTAGCACTGGAAGTTCCACATCCTGGGAAATCCCTCAGTGCCCAGCAAATGGGATGGCTGTTCCCCCTCTCAACTGGTTTATTTACCACACCTAACAAGGCATTACATGTGGGAGAAAATATGCCATAAGGGTTAAGACAGGAGGTAGGTGTGCCTGGGTGGCTCAGTGGATTAAGCTTCTGCCTTTGGCTCAGATCATGATCTCAGGGTCCTGGGATTGAGCCCCACATTGGGTTCCGAGCTCAGATGGGAAGCTTGCTTCTCCCTCACTCACCCCACCTACTTGTATCTCCTTTCTCTCTCTCTATCTCTCTCTTTCTACCAAATAAATAAGTAAAATCTTTTTAAAAATTAAGTGTACTATTTAGTGCTTTTAGTATAGTCACAAGGTTGTGTAACCATCAACACAATCTCATTCCAGAACATTTCCAACACCCCAAACAGAAAAGCTATACTCATTAGCAGTCACCACCACCCCCATTCTCTCTTCCCTTAGATCCTGACAATCACAAATCTATTTCTTACCTCCTCTATGAATTTGCCTATACTGGACATTTCATACAAATGGAATCCTACAGTATACGGCCTCTGTGCCTGGTTTTTTTCACTTAGCTTGCCTACAGGTTTCTTCTATGTCGTATCATGTATCAGAACACCCTTACTTTTATAATATTCCATTGAATGCTGAATAATATTGCTGCTGAAAAATATTCCATTGAATGGATATAATATATCTATCATATGGCTATATCACATTTTGATTAACCCTTTATCAGTTGATGGACATTGGGGTTGTTGATGCTGTTTGACTAGTATAAATAGTGCTGCTATGAACATTCATGTACAAGTTTTTATGTGGATAAATGTTTCCAATTCTCTCCAGTATATACCTGGGAGTAGAACTGCTGGACCATATGGTAACTCTATCTTTAACCTTTAGAGGAGATGCCAGATTGTCTTGCAAAGCATTAGCATCATTTGACATTCCCACCAGAAATGTACAAGTGTTCCAATCTCTCCACATCCGTGCCAACTCTTACTGTCCATCTTTTTTATTATAGCCATCCTAGTGAGTGGTAAGTGTTACTTCATTATTGTTCCGATTTGCATGAAATTCCTAACAAATTTTGAACGAAAGGTCCCTAATTTTCATTTTACCTTGGGCTCAGCAAATTACATAGCTGGTCCTACATGGAGCAAAATTATGATAATTTTTTATCATTTTTTATGATTTCATTTCTAGAAATAAGATAAAGAAATGAAATACAGCCTCCTTGTTTTCCCCCCAGAGACAAAAGACTGGAGTGTGAAGGAAAGAGAAGAAAGCCACCTGTTTCTGATGTACCTGTCAGACACCGGGACAAAGCTGGCCATTCATCCTTGGAGTGGACTTACTCCCCTAAGTTTCCTAATTGCCCGGCCCTCTCAAGCCTTCCCACCTCATACCCCATCAGCTTGAATCCCTTCAAGTGAGAAAGAACCAAGCCTTTCATTATGCATTCAACAGCAGATTGTTATTTGCCTGCCAGGGACGGAGCTCGATGCTGGGGATACCACGGTGAGAAGTTCTGAGTCCCGGGATTCTCAAAGCTGGTAAAAGGATTGAATTCAAAGGCCTGGTTGATTTGCCACATTCATTAAAATTCATCTGCATTAAATTAGTATTCCGTGTATTAATGGATACATATAATTGCTACAAAATCAGTTTCTGATGGAGAAGAAGGGGAAAAAGAGAAGGTGGGATTCCGTTAGTCAGGAGGAGACGATCTGTTAAGAGGTAACGGAAAATGGAATGTGGAGAAACAGAGAACTTTGAAGTATTTGATAAAGTTGCCAAAGAGTGGTCCTGTTCGTCTCCATCTGAGCAAGACTGAGAGCCACTCTGCTCAGAGGTGTTTTTGTCTTGCCGGTGCCTAGAGGCATAAACCTGCCTGGCTGCTCTAGCATAATTTTTTTCAGTGCCTCCTCTTTCCCTGAAGATTGGTTAATTGAGGTATCACCTCTCAAGAATCATTGAGTAAAACTAATATATTACTTCGCATGTTTCTGATTTCCACCAGGGCAATTATTTCACAACGTGAATTAAAGGAAAACCGTGCTCTTGAGCATGTCAAATAGAAGGCAGTTTATTGAGGTCCACGCTGGGAAGAGCTTGATTTCCCTAATTTACACACTGGAATTAGGCTTTATTTCATTTCTTTATCCTATTTCTAGAAATGAAATCATAAATTCCTCCTGACAGATCAGCACAGATTAGTTTTAAGTGCTCGTAATTCAGTTACCTTTGGTGTGTCTCTGACTAACGTTCAGCAGAAGTCCATGGCATAACTTTGTAATACCCAAAATTGTACACTTAACCTTTTTTAATGCCTTGGGATGGTTACTTCCTATCTGGAAAGTTCATAAAATAACCTAGTAACAACTCTAGGGTTTCCTAGATTCCTTACAATTTGGGAAGGTGCAAATAGGGGTCTTTATATAGTTTTGTGTTTCTGAAGGTCCAGTGAACATTAAATAATATAACTGTACTAGCCAACAACAACAAAAAGTTTATACCAACACTTATGTTCATCAGACATTCTGATTCACAACCACATGTTGTTTCTTGATTAATAAAATATACATATATTAGTCATGACTGAATAAAATCATTTTTTAGACAAAATATTTTAAAAATTAGGTACATGAAGGAGGTGTCAATTGCTTAAAAAAAAAAGAAAGTCCCAGTATTGAAAAGTCTGGGGAAAACAGAACAGACTATGAAACATCAGAAAATTATTCCTTTAGCAGCTATTGCTTTTTTTTTTTTTTAAAGATTTTATTTATTTATTTAACAAAGAGAGATCACAGGTAGGTAGAGAGGCTGGCAGAGAGAGAGAGAGAGAGAGAGAGAGAGGGAAGCAGGCTCCCCACCGAGCAGAGAGCCCAATGTGGGACTCGATCCCGGGACCCTGAGATCATGACCTGAGCCGAAGGCAGCGGCTTAACCCACTGAGCCACCCAGGCGCCCCACAGCTATTGCTTTTGAATGCAAAGCAACTCAGGCATTTGTCTTCCTGTTTTCTCATCCCTTTCCAGAGGTCTTTCTTCCTCCCAGGCACTCCCACTTATGACCTAGGAATGACCACACCGAAGGGAAAAGGCTTCCAAGCAGGTTCTTTGTAGGCTGAACTGTCAAAATGGCTTGCATTGTTGATATCTACTTGGTAATATCAGCTGGGATTTCTCTTTTGGGTTCTGAGAGCAACTGTTTCCTCTCCTTGCTGGAAAGGCACTGCCAGCAGAAAACCCACTGAAATCTACATGGGCACTCTTGCCCCCAGGAATATCTGAACAAGGATAGCTCTGATTGACTTAGTGCTTCTCTGCTGAGAAGTTCTAGAAAGGACCAGGGTAATGAAACTTCCTGAACATGGTCTTTAACAAATGACTTTCATCAAGTATTAGAGGTAAATTCTAGCTCAAGACCAGTCTTATGGAAAAGTAAGTTTAAATGTGTATATTAAAGTCAAGGGGGGGCGGGGCGCCTGGGTGGCTCAGTCAGTTGAATGACCGACTCATGATTTTGGCTCAGATCAGGATCTCAGCGTCATGATCTCAGGGTCATGAAACTGAGATCCATGTAGGGCTCCACATTCAGCATGGAGTCTGCTCGTCCCTCTCCCTCCCCCTCTGCCCCTGCCCCTGCTTGTAGGCTTAAGCTCTCCCCCTCTGTCTTTCTCCCTGCCTCTCTCAAATAAATAAATAAAAATCTTTTTTTTTTTTTTAAGTCAAAGAGATGAGCCGTTCCTTCTATATTGACGATAAAGGAGCAACAGTTTCTTAGACACTCCCACTGTCAAGAGGGATAGTAGTAATAGTAATAATGCATACAGCAAGTGTTTCATTTATACTCTTCTTCCACCGTCCACCCAAAAAAATGAAATGTTTCGTAGAAATCTCCACCAGCCATATTTGAAGGACATAAACTAACAAAAGCGAACTCTCATTATCGGCCTTGGCTACCTGTGTGGGAGAGAGACAGCGATTCTCCTTCATCCCAGGTGACGGAGAGCCTCTAACCACATGTCGCTTCAGATACTGCAGGGCCAAACAAAATAGAAAAGTTTGAATGCGGTGTTTTTGTTTCGTTTTGTTTCCAGTTAGTGAATATAGCTATCATTAGACATAACCCCGTTATTATTTACATTCTGAATTTTTTTTTAATTCTTTATTCTAGAGGGGGAAAAAATCCACTCGAGTTTTCCGAATAAGCAGGTGACATTCCCAAACTTGTGTGTAGGAAGATAATTCTGGTGGCTGTGTGAGGGATGAACGAACCGATGGAGAGACCAGAAGTGCAGCAGCTGAGGTGTGTTTTGCAAAAGATGGTGCCAGGCCAAAGCAGAATAAAGGCAGAAAGGGGGAGGAGGGGATAGATAAAAGAGACACAACAAAGAGTAAAAATCATTCACAGATAGCTGCTGATTGGGGGTGAGGAAGACAGAGGCTTAGGAAATGATGCTAACTGATTAGAGGAGAAAGCCACATAGTGGTAAGCTGTAAAGTCAGAGTACATGCTGCGCCGTTCCACAGATGATCGTGAACCCTGCCCATGTGAATGGTGAACCCCCACTAGGACCTCCTCCAATATGTGAGCTGATACCTGCCTCAAAACCCAAGGAGAGAAGCGAGCCCATCGGTGTTCATCCACAGGAGGACTCAGGCTTCTGGATCAGAGTTCAGACTGTAGCTTTACTACCTTTGACCTTGGATCACATACAAAAATTCTCAGAGTTCTCATTTCTTCCCCAGTAAAATGAGATATCACCTTCCTCACCTTCCACATTGAGCTATTTCAAGAATTAAAGAATGCAGGTAGAGCAACTGGCGTAGAGCAGGACTCAAGAAATGATGCCTATTATTGCTACCACTCTTGTTCTCTGTTTGTTTGCCTGATGCCCAGTGAGCCTGGAGCCTACCCTGCACCCCAAAATGATGGCCTCTGTGCCCCTTCCTGGTTCTTGCCGTCCATGCTGCTCTCCCAAATTAGCCGCCTTCCATGATGTTAATTATTACCCAGTTGCTGCACCACTGTCACCAGACTCCACCCAACTTGACCTATGAAGTTACTACAGTGACCCAAGTTCACTGTCACTTTGAATGAAGTCAGAATCCCAGGGCTCTGGGCACCATATTGTTCTACAGTTCAGGCAGGGTTGAAAACCCATGACTGGGGATGGAGGCTGTTTTTTGCTCAGTCCTCCTTACCCTGGTCCTGCTAGGTCCTGGTACCCTCCCTTCCCTACTTGTAGTTGTTCTCAAAATATGGCCCCTAGACCAACATCAGCATCCTCTGGGAAGCTACTAGATCCTGGATATCAACCTTTCGTCTGTACTTTCATTTGCAAATATCTTCTCCCATTCCATGGGTTGCCTCTTTGTTTTGTTGACTGTTTCCTTTGCTGTGCAGAAGCTTTTGATCTTGATGAAGTCCCAAAAGTTCATCTTTGCTTTTGTTTCCTTTGCCTTTGGAGACATATCTTTAAAGAAGTTGCTGTGGCTGATATTGAAGAGGTACTCCCTATGTTCTCCTCTAGGATTCTGATGGATTCCTGTCTCACGTTGAGGTCTTTTATCCATTTTGAGTTTATCTTTGTGTACAACTAACACCAAGGAAGTAGAAACAATCATGAGAAGTTATTATCAACAGTTATATGCCAATAAGCTAAGCAACCTAGATGAAATGAATGCATTCCTGGAAAACTATAAACTCCCAAAATTGAACCAGGAAGAAATTGACAACCTGAATAGACCGATATCTAGTAATGAGATTGAAGCAGTGATCGAAAACCTCCCAAAAATCAAGAGCCTAGGACCTGATGGATTCCCTGGGGAATTCTACCAAACATTCAAAGAAGAAATAACACCTATTCTCCTGAAGCTGTTTCAAAAAATTGAAGCAGAAGGAAAACTTTCAGACTCTCTCTATGAAGCCAGCATTACCCTGATCCCCAAACCAGGCAAAGACCCTACCAAAAAGGAGAATTTCAGACCAATATCACTGATGAATATGGATGCTAAGATTCTCAACAAGATCCTAGCAAACAGGATCCAACAGCACATTAAAAAGAATATCCACCATGACCAGGTGGGATTCATCCCTGGGCTACAAGGATGGTTCAACATTCGCAAATCAATCAATGTGATAGAACAGATTAATAAGAGAAGAGAGAAGAACCACATGGTCCTCTCAATTGATGCAGAAAACGCATTTGACAAACTCCAGCATCTGTTCCTGATTAAAACGCTTCAAAGTATAGGAATAGAGGGAACATTCCTGAACTTCATCAAATCTATCTATGAAAGACCCACAGCAAATATCATCCTCAATGGGAAAAAGCTTGCAGCCTTCCTGTTGAGATCAGGAACACAACAAAGATGCCCACTCTCACCACTCTTGTTCAACATAGTATTAGAAGTCCTAGCAACAGCAATCAGAAAACAAAGAGAAATAAATGGTATCCAAATTGGGAAGCTACTAGAAATGCAGATTCTCAAGCCCCACCCCAGACCTACTGACTCCAAAACTTGAGTGGGGCTTAGCATCTGTATTCTAACAAACCCTTTAGGTAACTTGATGCACACAACTTGAGATATATTTCAATATATATTAAGTTAAATATATATTGAATCAAATATAATTCAATATATTTCTATGAAAGTTCACACCACCTAATAGCCTCTGCAATAAAATGAAATCGCCTACCTGGGGTCCTGTCAAAGACGTTGCTAGCCCCCTCTGCAAACCATGGCTATGGAGAGAAACTGACCAGAGCTACACCCTTCCTCACCCAGGGCAACACTCTTAATAGCTGACACACTGGGGGTGCCCAGTCTGTGGCTCTCTAAGCCCACACCTCCTCTTTCCCCTCCACAGCCTGGCCACTCCATAGCAAGCAACAGAATTAATTCTCTGAAATTAATTACAAGGTCAAAATCTGAGCTTGAACTATAAAGGTATAGCATTTGATATTTACACCGCCAACTGCTTTCCACAGAACAGTATTTAACAAACAACACTCCCTACTATTTAATTTTTCAGGACAAATGATGTATTTGATGTTCACAGGACATGGACTCAAATATCAACCTTAGAGCTGATCATAGATTCTGCATTTATCTCACTGGGACCTCCTGAACTAGGCTATAAAAAGCATGCCATGTTTACAAGTTTCAGAGCCTACTGCCAGCACCCAAGGGCTGAGGCATTTCTTGCCCTGACCCACACTGGAGGAGAAACGAAGCAGATCTTAAAGCAGAACCTCCTTGTAATGGTTCAGACATATTCTGTTATTAAAGCTTCCTCCTTAATTACTGACATACGTGCAATTCAAGTTACTTTCTTGCAATTATGTTATTCAGCAATAATTGGATTTCTAGTTTTAATTGGGCCCTAAATTAGCGATAGCTTTCATGAAAGCCATTACAGTGATTTCTAACTACAGTTCTTGCTGCCTTTTGAGTACATTATATTTCAAACAGAATGATTCACCAGTAGAAGAAGTCACAGCTGCAGTGAACTCTTGCATGGGTTTCTATTAATGATTACAAGTTGGGTGCTATACTGTTGTAACTAAACATTTGCTGCACATACTATCCATTGAGCACTGCTGTGTCACAACAGAGGCTGTCTCCTGCCCAGGGCTGCAGTACACAGTTCTGTTTGTGATGAAGATCCAGCCATGCGACCAGATATTAAGCTCAGTTAAATGGGGAAGAGACTCCATTTGTTACCAGCTGCTACTGCAGAGAAAGACTTAAAGACAACACAAAATAAAACAAAACCAAATTATTCTTGAAAGCTACTGAAATCAAAATTTTGCTGAGCCTACAGAAAGCATAGTCCCTTGGGTGTCTTCCTTAGCTAAAGGAATCCTCTACTCAAATCAGCCCAGTAAATATGTGCAGTGTGTCGGCTGTGCACTAGTTATTGCAAAAGACACCAGGCTAGAGACAGATGGCACAGTGATGCAGTTATGAGTATGAACTTTAGGGGTGCCTGGGTGGCTCAGTTTATTATGCATCTGCCTTTGGCTCAGGTCATGATCTCAGGGTCCTGGGGTTGAGCCAGAATAGGGCTCCCTGCTCAGTGGGGAGTCTGCTCCTCCCTCTACTTCTGTTCCTCCCCCATCCCATTCCTGTTCATGCTCGCGCTCTCGCTCTCTCTAATAAATAAATAAAATCTTTAAAAAAAAAAAAAAAAAGAGTATCCTCTTTGGAGTCAGACCACCTGGATCAGAATGTGTGACCTCAGGCAAATTCCTTCATCTCTCTCAAGTTCTACTTCCTTCAATGACTTACCGCATGTAAAGAACTTTAAAAAGCATCTGCCACTTAGTCAACACTTATCAAATGCTAGTTCTATTATTTTAGTTCGAGGTGGCAAGGACATCATCTATATTGCTCATCACTGTATTCCCAGTGTCCAGAATCATGGTGGATAGACAGTAAGTGCTCAATCAGTGCTTTTCATCTAATGGGAAAACCCACTTCTCCTGCACGGGAAGTGCCTAGCACAGAAGGGAGTTAAAGAAGGAGTCATTGTATCTAGCTTGGGACATATGACTCAGGACATTGGTAGGAAACAGAGGAAGCATTCAAAAGGAATCACTAAGAGGCATTTCCTGAAATAATGACTCACAAAGGTATGGGATAAATGAAGAGAGACAAACAACATGGAGGAGCTCCACAGGGTTAACAACAGCAGACATCATGACCACCACTAGACCTGAAAGGGTGGAAGATGGGGGGCCTCTGATCAGAGGGGCCCCTGATTAGAGCTGCAGCCTTCAATAAGGAGCACAGTGTCCGCCCCCTACAGTCATGCAGGAAGGGAGCCATGGGAATAAATAACCTGACTTCTCTCTCTTGCCCTCGGATCTTGTCCAGTTGGCCAAACCCGACTGGAAGCCAGAGGGCAAATGATATAATTCATACAAGCCAGCCTCCTAGGAACAGAGCAGAGTGGAGAAGGATGGGAAAGTAAACGGAGAACACTTAACATAGGGGAAAATGAGGAAAAGATTGAGTGGGGCGGAATGTAACATGAGCCTTTGGGTGAAGCTGGCTTATCCAGAAGGTGAAGTGGAAAGGATAAAGGCAGTCATCCAAGGCGGGAAAAATAGCATGAGTAGGTCAAGATAGGAAATGCCAAGACAGGTTTAGGAGACGTTATTAATCCAATCTGGCTGTAAAATAGGACACAAGTTTGCGAGTGAGGAGAGATAACATCGGAAAGATAAATTGGGACATGTCACAGAATGTCTCAAATGACAGGAAGAAGGCTGGGGACTGGATTTTGGAGGCAGGTGGGGTCGCTGAAGTTGGGACTGCAGCAGATACGGATCAAAGCTGTGGTTTAAGAAGTCTGATTTCATGGTGGTGCATCGGAAAGACTGGAAAGAGAATAGTGCCAGCGAGATGATGCAGCTGGTTTATATACGAGTCCAGGGGAGAGAAAAATAAAGAGGAGGCAGGGAGCAATAGGAGGGCTTGCTAAGGAAGCACAGGGATTAGGTGGGAAGCGAGGGGCAGGACCAAGACCTCAGAAAGAGGCAAAGATCATTCCAAAATGTCTCACCTGGAAGGCTGGACGCCTAGAAGGAGGAAGTTGAGGATAGAGGAGATGCAAGAAGCTTTAGTTCCTGGGGCCAGAAGAGTCCTAAGAAGGAGGTCACTAAGTGTCTGTCCACTCAAGTCCTCCCCACAGACTGTGCACAGACAGCCTTGGATTCCAGCCAAATGGATTCTACTCCAGCTCATTTCTAGATGTGCCCATTCTTGTTACTCCTACTGCCCTCCTGGTTGACCTCATTTGGTTTCTTGGCTCTTTATTTCCTGACTCATTTCTAGGCTCCTGCTTTCATATCATCCTGCAGCTCAATCCTGGTTGTAAGCCCAACTCTCGTTAACCTCAGGCTTTGAGCTACTTGTGTTACTACTCGGCTCTGGACCCATGCACACTCACAGTCCAGAGCAAGTTCTGATGTCCAGCAGAACCTTCTGTGATGGACACGTTCTTTATCTACAGTGTCCAATGTGGTAACCACTAGCACACAGGGCTATTGAGCACCTGAAATGTGGCTAGTGAGACTGAGGAAAGGAACTTTTAATATTATTTAACTTTAATTCTAATTTCAATAGCCTCAAGGTAGGAAGCTTATTTCAGTAGAGAGAATGGAAAAAGAATGAAGTTTTGTTGGATTTTTCCATTTTCAAACAGATTTTGCTGGAACTAGCCATAGAAGCTGTGGCAAGAATAAAGTTTGTCTTTAACATGTTTTCAGTTGGACTTCTACGTTCTTCCCCCAAACATATATATCATATCAGAAGCTATTTTCTGAGCCTCCCACAGATCTGATCTGCTTTGCCCTGCCTCTCCTCAGAACATCTACAGTGCGCTTCATAGTGCCCCCCAAACTGTCCCTGCACCAGGCCAGGATGAAGAATGGGGCAAATAAGACAATGAGAGGAGGGCAGGATCAAGCACGACCAGGACCAATGGACCAAGGCTGCCTCCCTTCAGGAGAATGAAAATCTTAAATCTCACTCTAAATCTTGCTCTAGGTTTTTTCCATAGCATTTCTCATGTCCAAAAATACTACATAATTTAATTATGTTATGTTGTTATTTAATGCTCCTCTCCCACAATGAATATACACATGACAAAGGCAGGAAAGTTAGTCATAGTGTTCACTGATACACCAAATTACCTAGAACAGAGTTTGTGGAATGAATGAATTGGACCTGAGGAGGGAGACAGAGACTATGGCAAGGGGTTCCTGGAGGCATCAAGATCCTAGGAGTGCATTCAAATTGAAACAGGATCCCAGACAGCAGCTGGAGGGTACAAAAAGTAGGATTTGATTTGGGATTCAACCAAAGTGTCAAGCCTGTGTACATCTCCGAAAGAATGATAGCTCTATGACCAGTAGGTTAGGAACAACTGTGAAACCAAGACTGAGGCCAGCCAAAAAGAGTGCTTAGTCCATTGGTCATGTCTGCCATGAGTGTAGAAGGGGTGGTCCACATGCCCCGTATTTGTCAGTCTTGACTAGTGAAACTAAGAATTAAGGCTCCAGCCCAGATGCCTATGATTCAGGCCCAATGTCCAGTCCAGTGTAGGAAATTGAGGTCACTGAAAAAGCAAAAAGCACTTACCTAATCATTCAATGTGTTAGATACAGCAGGGTGATATTAAGAAGAAAGTCCAGTTAGAAGGCCAGGAGGTGGGCACCTGGGTGTTTTAGTGGGTGAAAGCCTCTGCCTTCGGCTCAAGTCATGATCCCAGGGTCCTGGGATTGAGCCCCGCATCGGGCTCTCTGCTCGGCAGGGAGCCTGCTTCCTCCTCTCTCTCTGCCTGCCTCTCTGCCTACTTGTGATCTCTGTCTGTCAAATAAATAAACAAAATCTTTAAAAAAAAAAAAAAGAAAAGAAAAGAAAAGAAGAAGAAGAAGGCCAGGAGGTACCTGGAGTCCCCCACAGATACACAGAACGTATTCCAAGATAAGAGCTGCACAACACATCCATTGACTTGATCTACGTCTTGTTACTGTCTGTGTGCCAAGCATCATTCTAGGCACAGAAGACACAGCAAGAATAAAACACAAAATTCTCCAGCCTCTTCGGAGAACAGTGTGGAGATTCCTCAAGAAATTAAAAATAGAACTTCCCTATGATCCTGCCATTGCACTACGGGGTATTTACCCAAAAGATACAGATGTAGTGAAAAAAAGGGCCATCTGTACCCCAATGTTTATAGCAGCAATGGCCACAGTCGCCCAACTGTGGAAAGAAACAAGATGCCCTTCAACGGACGAATGGATAAGGAAGATGTGGTCCATATACACTATGGAGTATTATGCCTCCATCAGAAAGGACGAATACCCAACTTTTGTAGCAACATGGACGGGACTGGAAGAAATTATGCTGAGTGAAATCAGTCAAGCAGAGAGAGTCAATTATCATATGGTTTCCCTTATTTGTGGAGCATAACAAAAAGCATGGAGGACATGGGGAGTTCGAGAGAAGGGGTTTGGGGTAAATTGGAAGGGGAGGTGAACCATGAGAGACTATAGACTCTGAAAAACA